>NC_136328.1:4825668-4955804 GCF_964198595.1 Lampetra fluviatilis
GCAAACGCTACAAGACAATGAGTGGGTGGGTGAGTTAATAGGTAGGTGTGTGGGTAAGCGAGTGAGTGGGAGAATTAACAGATGTGCGAGTGGGTGAGTAGGTGAGTGGGTAGGTGAGTGACAGGTAGGTCTGTGGGTGAGTGAGTATGTGAGTGAACAGGTAGGTGTGAATGGGTGGGTGAGTGAATAGGTAGGTGTGTGGGTCAGCGAGTGAGTGGGAGAATTAACAGATGTGCGAGTGGGTGAGTAGGTGAGTGGATAGGTGAGTGACAGGTAGGTCTGTGGGTGAGTGAGTATGTGAGTGAACAAGTAGGTGTGTGGGTAAGCGAGTGAGTGGGAGAATTAACAGATGTGCGAGTGAGTGGGTGGGCGAGTGAATAGGTAGGTGTGTGGGCAAGCGAGTGAGTGGGAGAATTAACAGATGTGCAAGTGGGTGAGTAGGTGAGTGACAGGTAGGTCTGTGGGTGAGTGAGTACGTGAGTGAACAGGTAGGTGTGAGTGGGTGGGCGAGTGAATAGGTAGGTGTGTGGGTAAGCGAGTGAGTGGGAGAATTAACAGATGTGTGAGTGGGTGAGTAGGTGAGTGGGTAGGTGAGTGACAGGTAGGTCTGTGGGTGAGTATGTGAGTAAACCGGTAGGTGTGTGGGCAAGCGAGTGAGTGGGAGAATTAACAGATGTGCGAGTGAGTGGGTGGGCGAGTGAATAGGTAAGGTGTGTGCAAGCGGGCGAGGTGGGTGGGTGGGTGAGCAAGCCAACCACTTCCTGTCCCCTCCTTCCCTTGCCCGGTCCCTCCCTTGTCCCCGTGCATCTATCCCAGCGCTCCGAGGTGTCTGCTACGCTACGGGCCCATCGTTGCGCACTCTCGTATATCGTCCCCGTGTGCGTCTTTACCACGAGCCTCCGGTTCTCCTCGCGCAGTTTCTGAACGTCCGACTGCAGCTTCTTGTAATCGTCCATGACCTTCTTGACCTCCGAGTCGTCCAGCGCCGCACTCAGCGGCTTCGCCGCGCCTACCTCCGCCTTGTTCACCGCGGCCGTGATGTTCGCTACTTTGCTCGTTTCCAAGTCGTTCTGGGGGACACGCGGCCAACAAACAGAGCCGAGGAAGCACGACTTTATCGCATTCTACAAACGACAAGGGCCCACTGAGCCGCACGGCTCTTTTCAGAAGCGCCCTGGCCACAAACGGCAGCCCAGCGAAGTGGCTTATCACGTGGAATTGTTTAACACGGAGGCTTTACGCGATCTGAAGCCATAATAGCTTTATTATGGATGTGGCAATGTATAGTAGCCCAATCGTCTAAACGCACGTCGATTCTAACCGTGGAGGGAGCAACCGGAGGACCCGGAGAAAAATTCCACACGACCACGGGGAGAACACGCACACTCCAAATATACAGGTGGGCTAGGTCTGGATGGAACCCACGTCCTCATGGATACATCTCACCCACCTTGGTGCCCTCAGGCAAGCTTCAACAAAGTGTTTGTGCATTAGCCCTGCAATTCCCTCCCATCGTCTCCCTCCCTCCGTCCCCCTCCCCCCGTCTCCCTCCCCCCGTCTCCCTCCCCCCGTCTCCCTCCCCCCGTCTCCCTCCCCCCGTCTCCCTCCCTCCGTCCCACTCCCCCCGTCTCCCTCCCCACGTCTCCCTCCCCCCGTCTCCCTCCCTCCGTCTCCCTCCCTCCGTCTCCCTCCCTCTGTCTCCCTCCCTCCGTGTCCCTCCCTCCGTCCCCCTCCCATCGTCCCCCTCCCTCCCATCGTCTCCCTCCCAAGCTCTTAGAACCAATTTTCTCAATTCCAGAAACGTGAAAACTCTCCATCTTTATTACTTTACAGCTTGCGATTGTGCCCAGTAACTGGGTTTGAAAAGAACAATTGGGATAAACATTGGGCAACACGACAAACTTGGAGTTTGTTCCCTCAAAGCTTCACAGAATGTAGAACATCTGACAACGATAGCTTTCAAAAGCATGGCCTTCTTCACTCACCAGGTTCATCATCATCATCGCTTTCCCACATCAGGACCAGGTGGTTGGTCAGTGTCCTTGACCGGAACTCTGACCTAGCAACCCATGGTGCCGGGGCACAGTGGTAACACTGGTGGCCTCGCAGCAACAAGGGTCTGGGTTCGATTCCCGACTCTTGCGGCCGTATGCGTGCAGCTTTGTACTCGTCGGATTCATCATTCCCCCCCACCCCCCACGTTCTGTACGGGTTTCATCCAGGTACTCCGCTTTACTTCCCACAGCCAAACAACCCGACAACGTCACTGGCGTTGGCCAAACATTGCAAAACACGAGCAGACCTGGGACTACAAAGCCACGTCGCCTCAAGGAGGCCGCAACAAAACCTTGGCGGGACTCTCCTCAAACGAGACCCGGCGAGACTTCACCGGGTAAACGAGCGTAACGACAACGACAACAAGCATGATAAACATCGTTCCGTGTTTGCGCAAACTCGACGGGAAATAAACTCTCACCTGCTTTTCCTGGTCGGGGGGCAGCTCGAACACACACCTCAGTTTGGAGTCCATCAAGTCATCGGGCTTAGCATCTTTCCACTGAGGTGGCGGGCGGTAAAGACAAGACACACACACACAGACACACACACAGAGACAGGCACACAGACAGACACAAACAGAGACACAGACAAGACTCTTTAGTTCCCTTCAGTTCCTCAAGAAACGGTCCGTGGCACGTGGCGCGAAAAACGATCCGGAAGCATGGCACGGCCGCGAAAACTCGTGACGCGACGCCGTGAGGGTTTCGCCGATGTAGCAACGTCCTTCAGAGACGGCGTCAAATCAAAACTGGTGGAGCCTTGGGCGGGGTTGATAAAGACGAAAACCGGTGACCGGTTTAGAACGTCCGGTCAACAGGGTTCCAGTGGACCGTCAGTAACCGTTGCACCGATGGGCACACGCGGACGATTGAAGCACGCCAACGACAAACCGCGCACAGCTGCTACCAAAGCTCCTGAATCGTGCCCGCTTTTGTTACAACGCGGAAGCAAAGCAGGTAGAAGCCTGGCTCGTGCCTCTACCAAGGTGCTGTATGTACAAAATATATATATATATATCGGCTTTTGGGCAGCGGACAGGGCAGTGCAGAAAATCGTACTTCTGTGCGCCCACATCTCCACACCAACCCATAAAGATCAGCATAGTCAAGTACGGTACATACAGTACGTATCATCAACAACATTATGCCACCACAAGGGTCCCTATGGTTTGCCAATTGTGCCCCACCCCCACCCACCCTGGTTGTGGAACTCCCTACTGGTGCCCCCCCTCCCCCCCCACGGTTGTAGAACTCCCTACTGGTGCCCCCCCCCCCCCCCCCACGGTTGTAGAACTCCCTACTGGTGCCCCCCCCCCACCGGTGATGGGACCCCCTACTACCACTGGAGATGAGGCTCCGGAACAGTGTTGATAACTCAAAGTCCCATAGCGAACTCTACACTCTATTTTCACAAGGGGTTTCCTAATTATCTGTGCCCCTCTTTGACTGTTCTTCCGCCACCCGGCTCTTTCTTTATCTCATTTTCACGCATGATGGGGCCAGACACTTTTTTCGTGGAAAAGCTCCTTACAAGTGCAAATGATTACACACACACACACGGGTTGTCAAGTTTTTTGAGACAGCCACTTAATTGGCGTCGAGGCGACGAAACGTATTTAGGGTACAATGCTCACTATTGTGCGCCGACAAAGCGGACGTTGTTCCCTCCCCCCTCCACCACCACCCCCCCCCCCACGAAAAGTTAAACTGCTGATGAGTTTTACAGCAGGCGGAACCGACAGCGCCGCGGCTCACCACGGCCTCCATGTCCGACGTGTCTTGGGGCGCAAACATCGTCTGCACCATGAATTTGTGTTTGCTCTTCTCGTTGGGGTCGTAGTCGAAGGGCTGCAGCATAACTGCGGGGGGAGCGGCGGAGGTGGGGGAGAAACGGCGGTCAGAGACGTAGACGGGCATCAGAGGCGCGCGCGTGGTCGTTACATCACATCCACAAAGATCCCCCTCCTCCCCCCCCCCCCCCAGGGGGTAGCCCCAACAGACTATGGGAGGGCGAGTGCTGTTATCGAGCACATAAACACACACCGCACATACGCACACGCACATAGGAAAGGGACGGTGACGCACGCGCCGAGTGATAAGATACACGCACCGTCATCAGATGCACACGCAGTCGTAACACGCGCAGTCGTCAGACAATGTTAAATACAAAGATGCCCCCCGTATAACCTAAACACTGTTGAGGCAAGTGCTGTTAGGAAGCAGCTACGAAGGCCAGCACCACGGCCAGCCACCTTCGAAACTCCAGCATAGACCGCACAACGTATAACTACACAATGCCCCGATCCACACATACGAAGGAGACATTACAGCAGACGCGGTTATCTGGCTTGACCACCTGAATGTGAAATGGTCGTTGATGGATGAAACCCCAGAGTTTCAATGGCTTCCAACACGTGGTCCCGCGAGACCACGGCCAGGCAGTCCGCCGAACCGTCGCAGGCACGATTGATTTGCACAAAAACGCCACGTTTCATGACTGCATGGCGATCTGCAAAAATGTCTGAAGGTTGAGGGGTCGTCCGTCCCCCTCCCTCCCCGCTGTGGTTTGGCAAGGTTGAGAACCACCGAATCTAGACTAGGAGATCGTTGCAATGCAAGACCCTGCGAAGAGGCGACGGCTTGGTGAAAGCGATCATGCAAAAGTGGATTATGTGATTGATGATGGCCATCATTTATGCATGTTGAACTTTATTTGTACCGTACATAGCCAACTGCGCTAATTGGACGTGCGGGGGAAGGACAATGAACCGAGCACAAAAGGCATTTCTAAAGAAATGAGTTCTTCAATCTAAATTATTAAAAAGTGCAGAGCGCCAGTGGCTTCCTAATATCGGAAGGAAGAGCATTCCAGACGGCCGCAGGAGCGCATCTGAAAGCGCCGCGCGAGGCGGTGACCACCCTCTTTGTCCGGTGGCTCGCCAAAAGCCGCTGGGGGGATGACCAGAATTCGCGCGACGGTTTATGCTCCTGGACGAGATCAGCAAGGTAGTGAGGTTCAAAATCATGATGATGATGAAATCATGTGAATGATGATGAGAGCTTGGGGAAAAGAGACAACGGGAGAGAATTCCGCAGTTGAAAAGTTCGAGGGGAGAAGCAGAAACAGGAGAAGCGTTGTGCCTTGCATTATCGGTGGCAGAGGGAGGCAACGGAGAAACGAATCCAGTCATACTCTTGGCAGGCTACCGATGCCATCTCCTTGGGAGTGGTCAAGCTCCCATCACAGTGAAGCTCCATCCACGGCAATCGTACGAGAGCTCAACACGAACCATCTGTATTCTTTGGTTCTTTTGGTAAAGTCACGTAGATAGAAAAATAAGAATAAAAATAAAGTGAATAAAAATAAAAAAAATAAAAATAGAAATTTCAAATATTCTTTTCATTTACGTGACTTTATCGAAAGAACCAAAGAATATGATTTCCTGCAGACACGAAAGTTAAGTCAAAACTAATCCTCTGCACGGTTCTTTAGCAACGGGGTGAGCAAGCCGGGAGAGTGATTGGCCGATGTTTTACACCCCCCACCCCTCAGCGTAGGAGGTGACACTGACACGTTAATTGAAACTCCAGCCCTTATTCCACTACCGGATGAAAGTGGCTCCAAGTCGTCGCCATCTCTCAACAGCTCTCCGATACAATAATCCACCTAGCACCTGCCTGCACACGATCAATAAAGCTGATCTTATTGATCCAAGTCAATGTAATGTTCTGACCCGCCCCCGACTGGACATCTGTGAAAAAGAGCTTTGTAGCTTGTCGGATTCCTCCGGTGTAAACATTCTGATTCATACTCTTTGGTTTTTTCGGTAAAGTCACGCAGGTAAAACAATCAATAAAATAAAATAAATGAAAACAACTGAATTAAATCACGACGTTAATTTAGTTGTTTTCATTTATTTTATTTTATTGATTTATGTTACCTACGTGACTTTACCGAAAAAACCATAGAGTATGAATCCTTGCAGTCACGAAAGCTTCAAATCTAGAATATTCTGATTCTCATTCTGAAATGCTGTCGCTGGAAGCCCCCCAAAATCGTGTCAGTTATTTGCCCGAACGTTAAACAGTCCTCTTCTTGGTTCTTTCGGTAAAGTCACGTAGAAGGAAAATAATAAAATAATAAAAATAAAACATTACAAAATAATTCTCACGACGTTTCGGCCACAACGCAAGCAGCCGTCTTCAGGTGGAGAACAGGTCTGTCAAGTAGACAGAGTCTGACAGACCTGTTCTCCACCTGAAGATGGCTGCTTGCGTTGTGGCCGAAACGTCGTGAGAATTATTTTATTATGTTTTATTTTTATTATTTTATTATTTTCCTTCTACGTGACTTTACCGAAAGAACCAAGAAGATGAATCCCTGCAGTCACGAAAGCTTGAAATCGAAATTTAAACAGTCCTCTTTAAAGGGAGCTGGGGAGGCGAGACAGCGAGTCAATGTAGCAGCAGCGTCGACAGAGTGGAAGTTGGGTGAGCAGAGGACTGAGATGGTTCGGTCATGTGGCCAAAAAGCCGGAAGACTACATTGGAAAGTTCAGAACGATGAAAGCCGAGCGAAAGAAAGAGGGAAAATGAAGGGTGAATGGCAAGGAGTTGTATTGTTTAACGATTTTTTATTTTACCAGGAAAGGCCCACTGAGCTAGACAAAAGTGCCCCACCACGTGGAAATGTACAGCAGCTAAATACTAAACAGGCGTCAGAGTCAGGATTGAGCCCATGATCTCCTGCATACCAGGCGAGGGAGTTAACATCTCGCCACTGCGACGCCAACGAGGGCATGAAAGCATGCGGCGTCACTGCGGGGGACGGCGACGAATCCGAGACAGCGAGAGGACTCGGGATAGCAGAACCCCACCTAGTGGGACATTTGACATGCGTGAAAAAGAGCTTTATAGCTCATCGGATTTCTCCAGTATAAATATTCAGAATCTCGTGGAATGAACGCTCGCAAGAAATTCAGCTGCTCAGGCTACTGGCGGTCGTGTTGTCACAGCGCGGGGAAGATTCAGGCGCACGTCTATTGCTCGGCACCGTTTCCAGCGCCCGTTTAGATCGTGTCTATGGCTGGTGCTGGCAATGCCGTGCCCGGCGACACAGCGCCGTACTTACCAGAGACGTTGATGGACGAGCCGGCCTCCAAGATGCCGCTGTTGGGCCGCACGCAGTACCGGCGCGGCGCCGTGGTCTTCACCTTGAACACGACCCGTTTTTCGGATGGATTTGTCAGCTTCAGGTTCGTGGTGACGACATCCGTGAACGGACCTGCGGGGGGCGGGACACCACGCACCGTTCGGGTTGCAGCAGGGAAGTAATCGTACCGATTCGTCCGTGCCGAGGGAACCTTATGCGATCCAACTTTAGCTCGATGGACCGTTCCACGTGACGGAACGTCGAATTGCGACTGAACCTTCCGCACGATGGAATGTTCCCCATGCGATGGAACGTTCAGTGCGGTGGCGTGCCGGGGAGCCTCCGGGGTGATGGAACGAATGTTCTGCGCGATTGACAACGGTCTCCGCGCGATGGAACGGTCCGAGTGATCTAAACGCGGGCGAGTGAAATTTCTCTCCCTCTCCCGTGTTATCAAACAATCCGTGCGATCAAACGTTCCGTGCGACCAACTTCCACACGCCATCACCCTCTATGAATGCAGAGGTGGGGGGGGGGCCAGGGGCTAAGCACAGCGGCGAGCCGGGAAGCATGCCGCCGACGTCACCGCTTGACTAAATTTACAGTGACAGAAACACGATCCCCGCTCACCTCCTATCCCGCTGCCTAAATTAGATTCTCCGCTAATTAGGTCTCCCACGGACATGGCCGTTGCGGGTGAGCGCAGAGTTTCCCCCTCCAACAGCACGTGTATCGGCAAGGACGATCCCGGCATCGGCCGTCACGGGTGGGGAGGGGCTGGGTGGGGGAGGCGGGCGCAGAGGATGGAATGGCTGGGCGTAGTTTTTCGATTCCAATTCTTGTCTGAAGTGGTGGAATGATTTAAGTTCATCTCTTGTCTGATTCTATGTGGTGCTTGCCCTAGTGTATATTGTCTCGACTGCATTGTTTTGAACGTCATATTTACCCCTTTGTTCCACTGCTTTGAGGCACTGCCTGGGAGGCGTGGTATAAATAATAAATTATGAAGGTCTGGTTCCGATACAATGGTAGTCCAGTTCATTTACGTTTGTATTGTTAATTCTGTTAAACTCTGCTCTTTGCCTGGCTCTGGTCTTTGGTTCTTATTCTGTTTTATATTTAACCCGTTCTACTCCTATTGCTGGTCTTTATCCAGCTCTAGTGTTGGTGTTTATCAAGTTCTGACTCGTGCTGTATTTCCACATCCATTGTGAAGTGAGCTGGCCTGCTTCACATATCCAGCCAGGAGGGTATGGATTCTCACGGGAACCTTAATTTGTTTTTTTATATTGGAACCATTGCCAATCAGTTTAAAAGACAATGCATATATTATCAGAGGATGTTTTATTTTTTTGTTCACCACAAGTACCTGGGGCTAATGCAGACTTGATTCCTTGCAAAATAAATCTATTTGCGTTTGAACATCTTATAGACCTGTTTTATTGCCATAAAGGGTAAAACTTATTCGAATTTGACCTTTTCTTAATCACTCCCCCACCCTCCCTCGTCACCTTACTTTGCGTTTTAATCGCAGTTGCCGAGCACGAGCCCAAAACACCAACTGACCAGCAACAAATATCACAAAGTTGCGATAGGTAACGCGTCTTGAATTAAGCAAGGTTAGAAGAGCTCGGGTTAAGAGACCATCGGAGGCAATTCCAAAGTGAAGCGGTGCGAGGGAAGGAAAGGAAAGAGAAGTGGTGTGGTGAGTGGATGGGTGAGTGTGCAAATGGGTGAGTGTGCAAATGGGTGAGTGTGCAAATGGGTGAGTGTGCAAATGGGTGAGTGTGCAAATGGGCGAGTGTGCAAATGGGCGAGTGTGCAAATGGGCGAGTGTGCAAATGGGCGAGTGTGCAAATGGGCGAGTGTGCAAATGGGCGAGTGTGCAAATGGGCGAGTGTGCAAATGGGCGAGTGTGCAAATGGGTGAGTGTGCAAATGGGTGAGTGTGTTGTGACCTGCAGTGTGGGGAGTGGATTGGTGAGTGCATTGTAACCTGCAGTATGGTGAGTGGATGGGTGAGTGCATTGTGACCTGCAGTGTGGTGAGTGGATGGGTGAGTGCATTGTGACCTGCAGTGTGGTGAGTGAGTGGATGGGTGAGTGAGTTGTGACCTGCAGTGTGGTGAGTGAGTGAGTTGTGACCTGCATTGTGGTGAGTGGATGGGTGAGTGCGTTGTGACCTGCAGTGTGGTGAGTGGATGGGTGAGTAGATTGTGACCTGCAGTGTGGTGAGTGAGTGGATGGGTGAGTGGATTGTGACCTGCAGTGTGGGCAAGTGGATGGGTGAGTGGATAGGTGAGTACATTGTAACCTGTGGTGTGGTGAGTGGATGGGTGAGTGCATTGTGACCTGCAGTGTGGCGAGTGAGTGGGCGAGTGAGTGGATGGGTCAGTGTGTGAATGGGTGAGTGTGTTGTGACCTGCAGAGTGGTAAGTGGACGGGCGAGTGTGAACGAGTGTGTTGTGACCTGCAGTGTGGGTTGTTGGACAGTTTGGAGACGACAAAACGGTCAGTCCACAAGGGTGGAGAATCAATGACTCAAGTTCACAGGAAGGGTAACCATGGCAGTAGCGACAGCAGAGCTATAAGGAGGCGACGGACTGGAGTGAATTAATGAGTGCTGGATTCATCAGTCAACTTGACTGCAATATGATGAATGCAATCAAGCGCAATGAGGTAGGAAATGTGGCTGCTCCACCCGATATGTCAACAGTATTTTAAACCTTGGCCGAATCTGTGCTTTGTATTGTAGTAGGTGCAATTGTTCGATTGGACTCAATGCCAGGCCCACTTTCTTCCTTCATGAAGAGAGCTGTACGCTCTCACCTGGACTGTCTGTCAAACCAAGCACGGCATCGTGAGATCAACGCTTAAGGGCCACGGAGCAATTGAACAAGATCCCAGCTGGAATGGCCAAGGACCTTTCCTGGGTCGAAAGGTTACGTGCTTTCCAGTGTTGGTGAGAACATCGCACCGAGTTCCCCATTTGTAGATCCTGGGGGGTGGGGGTTATCTTCTTCGTTCTGGATTTCAAACGGTTCTAGTTTTGCTCAAGTTACCATTCGTTTATTTTTGTTGTTCTAGACCAGGGGTCGGCAACCAAAATAACAAGAAGAGCCATTTCTTTCCAATTCGGTACAAAATTCAGTATTTCAAGAGCCGCAATGCATCTGAGTACATACTGTACATACGTACATATTGTCAAGAAGCAGCCCGTAAAGAGCCGCATGCGGCTCCGGAGCCGTAGGTTGCCGACCCCTGTTCTATACTTTTCCGGTTCTGGTGTCCCGATTGTTGGCTCTTGTTAAGTTATAGTTTGATCCTAGTTTTTTTTTCCAGGTTTAAGCCAATGCTGTGTGTCTAATCTGGTCCTTTATCCGCTCCGAGTTGTACTTCTGCATCTGATGTATTGTTTTGGTGCTTGGATCTGGTCCTTGGTTTCTGCCTCTGGTATGCATCTAACTCCTGGTTTAGATCGATTGTGGCTCTGCAGTGGATAATAACGAGCTCCATACAGCCTGGTCCGGGTATCACGTTCCCGTGCAATCTGGCTGTAGTCTAGTCGCCACAGTCTCGTTTATATGTTTGTCCAGATAAAATTTTTACGTGGTGTGGTCCATGTCTATATTTTCTGCTTTTAGTCTACTCTTAAGTAAATTCCTGTGTATTACAGGTTAGTTTTCAGCTCAAATCAGTCTAGTCTTTATCTAAACTATTATTGGTTTGTAGTCTGCTGTCAGTTTAGTCTGGTCTGTTTCTAGAATACTCTTATGCTTAAGATTTAGCTTCATCATTTTATATCTAATATTAATCTTAAGTCCTTTTCTCGCTAGTCCAATCATTGACGCAATAATAACATTTTAGTCAAATGTGGCATTTGCACCGTTGTCACGAAAGGCTTTCCCCTTCGACCAAGAAGTCGCAGTTCTGCACAGACTTGATCTGCAGTCGTTGCATAGCAGCAGGGAGATGTCCCATTGGGATTCCAAATCAGGTGATCGATGCCGGCCTACTCATTTCCAGTGATGTCATGGGATTCATGAGCACACTGCGAGCAAGGCAGTTGGCGGCGTCTATTTAACTGTTAGTACAGACTGCGGGATTAACCAGGGCGGTCTGCACGGTTAAACGGCAAACGTGGTACCAATAGGCCATGTCATCATCCAAATCTAGCGTCCATCTGGTGTATATTACTCATCTAGGGTCTAGTCTAGACTAGTGTAATATAAATTTAGTCTATTATTTCTATCTAGTTGAGTGTCTAATCTATTCTCGATCTAGGCCGATTGAAATGTAGTGTCTGTGTGGTGTAGCCTGTAGTCTAGCTGACTGTTAAACTCAACTGGTAGAGTTGTCATGTACTCAAACTAATTATAGTAGCTATAATAATATTGTGGAATAAAGACACTTATCCAATATTGATCCACTATCATTGCGTCTAATAAGCTGTCCAGAGTTTCGTCTTCTGCCTATTGTTCATCTAGTCTCGTCCCAGTTTAGTATTTGTCGTCTTGTCTTATAGTACAGTCTGTTTAGTATAGCTAATATAATGTAGTGTCTAACTAGTGCAGTGTTACATGCAGTCTACTCTCTAGTTTACTGCCCATCATCTATCTACTCAAGTTTAAGTGTCCCTAGTTTTATAAAATGAAAAAAAAAATGGTACTCGTGTTTCAACCTAACCGGTTCTCAACAGACTCAAGTGTCACATGTGCCCACGTGACAACCTTAATTTATTTGGCTGTGACAGATGATGGAGGGGCTATCGCTCTAATTGACTTCATACTTACACAATCTAACCCGAAAGAAACAAAATGAGAAAGATATTGGTCGTGAAAGGGTGTTTGTGTGAAATAAAAATTGTATTTTGTCTTGTAATCGTTTCTAGTCCCACTTAAAACGTTGCCTTATCGTAGCCAATACAATCATTCACATTTGTGTTTGTGTTAGGCAACAGTAGTTCCATGCCAAATTCTTGTCGTTTCCAGTCCACTGTTACGTTTAATTGAGTCTGGTTTATGCCAGGCGGTGGTGGCACGCGCCTCGAATCCAGCACACTGTGGGATGCCAAGGTTGGTGGATCACACAAGTCTTGTGAAATTCCCTTTCCGTTGGGTGTTGTGAGGTGTCATACCCTGGCTCGGCAGGAGAAAGCAGTAACCAGCAAGTGGACTAATCGACATCTGTTTCCATCTGTACGGGGGATAGAGCGTTGCCTCCTCGCGCAAAGCGGGGTGGTTTCTCCGGGCGCTCCGGTCTCCTCCCACAGGTATAAAACCACTCAATTTAACACGTAGGCTTAGATACATGTATCTAAATACTAGATACAAAACACTCGACATTATTCGGCTGAAAGAATCTTCAAATTAAAACCAAAATGCAGGATGCTCCTGAAAAAAACGAGCCCCGTGACTCTGTGACCTTCCTGGATAAACAAAAAATGTTAAATCAATTAAGTGAAGTAAGCGTCTGGTCTTATGTCTATCTGACAGTGTTATATTGTCTAGTCTGCATGTAGTCCAGCGTAGCATCTAGTTTCATGTGCATTGTCTATCTAGTCTAGTGTCTATCTGATCTGGTCCCTCAATGTACAGGCTGGGTATTTCTTGTCCAGTGTTATATGCAGTTTAAAATAATTATAATTTACACATTTGTCAAATCCGCTGCTGGATGAAAGGCTCTGTGGCACATTTTTTTTTGGGGGGGGTGTTTGACCACGCTTAGCCACGTTGGTCAGTGTGTGTTCAGTGACGTCTCTCATCTAATGCCCACTATGGCAGTGTCTAGTTTATTATCGATCTCCTATGCTGTTCATATATTCTTGTGTTCATCCTTTCTTGAGTCTAGTGTCCTTTTATACTATTTTATATATAGCCTTTGTGTTCCTCGTGTCTATATTTCTACAGTTTAGTGTCTACTCCCAGTGCCTACTTTAATGTACATCTGGTGCATTGTGCACCTAATCTCATGTTTAAAAAACAAGACTTGTTATTTTACCAGGTAAGGCCCAATGAGCTGTATAGCTCTTTTTGATACCTACATAAAATGATACCTACACAAAAGTGATACCTACACAAAAGTGGTTTATCATGTGGGAATTTATCGCAGCCAAATACTCTCAAGCGCACACCGATTCTAAATGTGGAGGGAAAAACTGGAGGACCCGGAGAAAAATCCACGCGACCACGGGGAGAGAGAGACACCGCAAACTCCAATTATACAGCAGGCGTCAGGGTCGGGATCGAACCCACAACCTCCTGTATACCAGGCGAGGTAGTTAACATCTCTCAACTGTGGCACTCCCAGCAGAACGTTCATCCTGCTGTCCACCTCATCCAATCCACGTTGTATCTATTTAGCGTCTACGCTAGAATTTACTCGCGTATTTAGTCTAATCTTTCCCACTAGTCTGGCCTCCTCTCCAGTGTATTCCCAGTCTACCTTGAGTGTATGAGGGGCAGCGTTTAATCCAGTGTCTTCTAAGTGCATTGCGCCCATATAATCTATTTACCATACCGCCTATCCTAACACGTGGTCTCTCACCCCCAGTGTCCATCTCCTCAAAGACGTACGTCTTTTCTCTCGCGTCTCACCTAACCCAAGTGTTCGTATTTTTTGTTTGTTCACATAGCGTCTTGCTAGTCTAGTGCCTATCGCAGTGGCCGTCCAGCGCACTGCCCACATCGACCATTCACGATATTGTCCACCTCGCGTGCATATCTCCTCCTTTGTACATTTTATCTGGTGCATTATGCAACCTCCTTAAGTATGCTGTACATCCCTCGTGTCTTCGAAGAATATAGCCCATCTAATATACTGCTCTTTCGTTAACCTCGCTTGCAGTACATACACACGCACCTTCCCCCATTGTCCATCATTCCGCGTGTGTCCATCTCTTCGGTGTCCATCTCCAGTGGGCGACAGTGTGCATTGCCCATCTCTAACGTATCCACGATTTAATCTACTACTATATTGACCCCCTCGCTTGGGAATACATTTCGCCAATTGTCCATCTCGAGTAATTTCGAGTTACCTTCTCAACAAGCCTCGGTGTGTCCTTAAAGTAGAAAGTCCATCGCCCATTTCGGGTGGACCCACTCTACGACATTGTCCGCCTTGCTTGGGAATGTATCTCGCGTATTGTGTCCATCTCGAGGTAGTCGAGTTACCGCCTCCTCAGCAAGCGTCGGTGTCACCTTAAGTACTGCAGTGTGTGCATATCGCCCATCTATAATCTACCCACTAATCACGACTCCAAAGTCCACCTTCCTTGGGAATGCATCTCGCCCATTGTCCATCTCGCGTGATTTCGAGTTATCTCCAGCAAGCCTCGGGCGCCTCCTTAAGGCAAGAAAGTCCACCGCCCACCTCGAGTGGACTCCACCACCACCCCACTCGTTGTCCACCTTCAATCGATCCGCACACAAATCGACCGCATTTCTCCTCCCCCCACCATCGGGCCCCCATCGAGCGTGCCTCCTCCTCCTCCCCCCGTCTCTCCACTCATCTCTCTCTCGGCTCCATCTTCCGTCTCTCGCTCCGCGCGACGAGCGAGAGACGACTACCACGACAACAACAACATTGTTGTTATTGTTGTTGCTGCTGTTGTTGTTGTTGTTCATCTCTCTCCTCGTCGCCTACCGCGAAGAAGCCGGAGATAAAAACATGGCGCCGCGGCCTAGTCGGCAGGCGGCAAAAAAAAAACGGCGGCGGCGGCGGGAGACGACACAGGGGAAGCGCCTAGTCACGTCCCTCTGCAACAACCACCACCACCAACAACAACCAACAACAACCACCAACAACAACCACCCACCCACCACGAACCACCAACCGCCACGCTCTCACCTTTAAACTTGAGCTCGTTGGGCGGCTCCAGAAGCAGCACTTGGTCGAACTTGGACATTGTGTGGGGCACACTCGGGCTGGGGGAGGTCGCGCACTTGTGCAGAAAGCCCTGCCGCTGCTGATGATGCCGCTGCTGATGATGATGCTGCTGTTGCTGCCGATGACGAACGCTGCTGCTGCTGCTACTGCCTCTCTCTCGTCACCGCGATAGCCGCTCCTGCTGCTGCTGCCGCCACCAGCACCGCCCCGGAGCTCCTGACGCAGCGACCCAGAGTGCACTGCGCGCGCGTGCTGCCCGCACCCAAAACTCCCCCCCAGCGGGCTTCGGCAACGGCCACGAGCGCCCCCCCCCCACACAACCCCCCCTACCCCCCCCACAACCCCCCCCCATCCCCCCCCACACAATCCCCCCCCCCACACAACCCCCCCACACAACCCCTCCCCTACACCCCCCCACACAACCCCTCTACCCCCCACACAACCCCCCCTACCCCCCCCCACACAACCCCCCCTACCCCCCCCACACAACCCCCCCTACCCCCCCCACACAACCCCCCCTACCCCCCCCAAAACCCCCCCTACCCCCCCACACAACCCCCCTACCCCCCCACACAACCCCCCCTACCCCCCCCCACACAACACCCCCTACCCCCCACACAACACCCCCTACCCCCCCCCACAACCCCCCCCTACCCCCCCACACAACCCCCCCTAACCCCCCCCCCACACAACCCCTCAACCCCCCCCCCACACAACCCCCCCCCACACAACCCCCCCCCCACACAACCCCCCCTACACCCCCCCCATCCTAGACACACCCCTCTCACCGACTACCCAACCCTACAAGCCCCACGCCCGAATCTCCCACCCCCACCCTCCAGTTCACAGTCGCGAAGCGCCGGCGCTCATTGGTCCACGCGTCCTGCGTGGGCGGTGCCACTACTGAAAACGGGGGTGGGACGCGGTTTGGGGGGGGGGGTTATTATGGCTGATATTCTTAGGTTTTTTCGGTAAAGTCACGTAGGTAAAAAAATAAAATTAATAAAAGTAAAATGTTAATTTTAATTTTTTACCTACGTGACTTTACCGAAAAAACCTAAGAATATGAATCCTTGCAGTCACGAAAGCTTCAAATCTAGAATTATTATGGCTGGCCACGCGCACTTTTGACGGTTTGTTTTGTGAGCCACGCCCTCTCACCTCCCCCTCCTAACCCCTCCCTCGCCTCCCCCACCCCCTCATCCACCCCTCTCCTCCCCTCCCACCCAAAGGGTGGGACATAGCGCGCTGCTGATTGGTCAACGGGTCCTGCGTGGGCGTGGTCTCAACGTAAACGGGGCGTGGCCTCGTTTAGAGTGAGTCCGCCCCTCTGCTTCCCTACTCATCGAACAGCTTAAAGAACATTCTTAGGTTTTTTTTCGGTAAAGTCACGTTGGTTAAATAAAATAAAATTCATATGCATTATAATTATTATTTTTATTTTACTTTTATTAATTTGATTTTTTTAACTACGTGACTTTACCGAAAAAAACCTAAGAATATGAATACTTGCAGTCACGAAAGCTTCAAATCTAGAGCTAAAAGAACCCCACCCCTTGGGCTTAGGGCGGGGCATAACCCTCGAGCGCGGCACTAATTGGTCCACGCGTCCTGCGTGAGCGGGGCCTCAATAAAAGGGGGCGTGATTATAACGAGTCCACGCCCATTCAGCTGCCCCCTCTCCTCCAACATCTTAGGGCGGGGACATACCACACACGATTTTAGATTTGAAGCTTTCGTGACTGCAAAAGTAAAATAAAAATAAAATAAAAAAATTATTTGACTTTTATTAATTTTAATTTTTTACCTACGTGACTTTACCGAAAAAAACCTAAGAATATGAACCACACACGATGATTGGCCGGTATATCCTGCGTGGGCGGAGTTCGCTCCACCCCCCTCTCCCACCCCTCCCCCAAGGGCGGGACCCGGAAGCACGTGTCTTTGCAGCTGAGCGAATTTCGATGAGCTTTGCAAAAAGGCACATGCTACGAAACGTCTCCAATTCCATTTTTGTATTGTTGTTACTTTTAAAGCCACAGTGTTGTTGACGAATGCGTTCAGCTTTTGCTGTTTGTCCTTTGTGCGCCACAGCCAACGCAAAATCGCGTTAATTATCAGCCATTTATCAATCCACTGCTGGATGAAGGGCTCCCCCCTAGCCCTCACAAACCTCTCGCGGCTCCATGATGCATCGAGCCACTTAAACACGAGCTGTTGTCGTGGTCGTTCCTTCTCGGCGCGCGTCCTCTCCGATGCGTTTCATTTTTTAGCGATCACTCCCGCCACTACTAGCTATTGACCATCGGCCATCAACGCTTTCGGGGCGACGTGACCTGCCCAAGGCTGATTCACCTGCGTAGGTTTCCTTTAGTCATCCACAATACAGGGCGGGGGGGGGGGGGTTAGATCACATAAATGTATAAATGTGTGTCGTTAAAACCCGCCACCACCCGACACAGCCAACTAGTAAGGGTTGTCACGTAAACAGAACGTGGCCAATTCGTCACTGTGTCGGAGAGGCAAGCCACAACATTTACAATCTGAGTAACGACGTTTCGCCAGTAATTACAGCTAGCTTCATCAGGTGGGTGGTGGCGGGTTTTACACATTTATATATTTACGCACTCAGTCACATATTCACTTTAAGATGTTTTTTGTTCATGTTTTTGTTTGTTGCGGTTGCATCCGATTCAAAAGCCGAATGGCTCACAGGCCTTTACCTAATAAATGAACTTGAACTTGAACCTGTCTTATGGATGATATTGGTCGCGAAAGCCAACTACGTGTTCAACTTCCTTTATCCGTGGTTCCACTTGCCGGCTCAAACCTCCATTAAGAGGGCGCTGTCGCACGCTGAGCGAAATCAGGCCACTAATACGAGACCATACATCTTGATTTGAAGCTTTCGTGACTGCAGGAATCCATAGTCTTTGGTTCTTTCGGTAAAGTCATCAGGCCTGATGATGACGACCGCTTGTGTTGCGATCGAAACGTCGTGATTTGTTTTATTTTATTTCTAACTACGTGACTTTACCGAAAGAACCAAAGAGTATGGACCATATATTTTAGAGTCTTAGACCACCAAGTCAGACAAGTAGAGAGTTGTGTATATGTTAAATACTAGACAATAGCTATGCACTATATCTTCTGAACAGGCACTTTAGATTATACTGTGTTTAAAATAAAACATTGCATCATATATTTAAGCATACACTACGCGATACAAATAATGCACGAGACTAGATAATTATATAAACATAATCTAGATTACATAGCTGTCATCCCATACCGGTTACCCGTATTCTTGTGCAGGGAAATTGAGTTGTCAGGTCCATACGGCGTACAGCCGTTTAAATCCGGGCAACAACATTGTTTTGTCTATTTGTGTTTCACCTTGTCATGGGACATTGTAGGATGAACGTTGAGATTTAGAAGGGTGACCAATCAAGTCTGATTTGATCTGTAATAAGGTATGGCACTGATAAGGGGTTGACAGGTATGAGATGGAGGCAACGAAAGATACTAGAATACGTATGCACTCGACATGATATACAACAAAGAATATGAATAATATATAACAACTACAGTAGCTAGAACACAAGACACAATGTCTATATGGGGGATGAAACTATCGAGACAAGCGTGCTTGGGTAGCGCACGTCACCCGAATGATCGATGGTAACCGATGGTCAATAACAGCGACGAAGACGGCAGTGAAGGGGTGGAGATGGAGCAATGAAATCGTCCCGCGCGCAGGTGTGCCAGGTGGATTATGGTCACGTGGCAGGAGGGCAGGGGGATGGTGGGTGGCGCCTTGATGTTGGCCCTCATCCAGCAGCGGATCGACCATGGAGGACGATAACGACGAATGAGATACATTGCTAGGCTCGTGCAGTGCGTGACTGTCAACGTAATATGCGAGTCAAATATTGGGGGTAGGGGCATCGTACATTGATAGACCCAGGTTGTCTCCACGGGGGTGGGGTAATGTCGAAAGCTACAGGACAGATAAAGAGACCAGCCACCTCGCAGATGTAGTCTCAGACGTAGAGTCCAAGGTCTTGAGCTTAGACCTTAACAACAGCAACACAAAGCGAAAGCGCTTTTAACATGCGGTGGGAGACGGCCAGGAGGGGGCATACTCTTAGTTCTTTCGGTAAAGTCACGTAGGTAAAAAATGAAATAAAAATTAATAAAAATAAACCAATAAAAATCACGACGTTTCGGAGGCAACACAAGTCTCAGTCATCAGGTGGGACCGTCACAGCCAGATGTGCTGCATCAAGTGAGGGGGCATTCCAGACACTAGGGGGCGACAGAGAAGGATGAGCGAGTGGCCACGACAGCAGCGGAGGATGAAAGTGGGAGGGCCAGAGGTTGGGTGTCACTGGACAGCATGGGAGGGATTTATGAATGGGGGGAAACGGGGGGGTGGTTTCAGGCGAGGCGGGGCAGCAGAGGGGGATGAATGAATGAGAAGGGAGACAGTAGAAGTGGCAGACAACGAGTGGGGGAGGGGCAGCTGAAATGAATGAATGAGGGGCCGCCCATAAATGACGTCACGCACCTAGGGGGAGGGGGGGTCAGACATTTGTGACGATGTGTGACGAGGGGGGGGGGGTTTGAGAAATGTGACGTCACATCAAAATGCGCAACTTTAAATAAATATAGACAACACGCTCTACTTAATTAAATATACTTTTTTTTATGTTTTCTCCTACAAAATCAGAATGGAGCGCCACATTAAATACGCACTACAATGACAATAGTTTAAAGCGATTTGAAGCATGTTTTATTTGGGGGGGGGGCAGAGCTTTGTGACGTCATATTTGAAGGGGGGTCTGACTTTTTGTGACGCCGTGTGACGAGGGGGGGGGGGTCAAAAATCGCCAAAAATCACGTGACGTCATTTATGGACGGTAGTGGGGGGGGGCAGTTCCACACGCTGGGGGGCAGAAGGAATTAATGAATGAGCAGCCATGGGAAAGGGAACTCTAGACGAACGAGACAGCAATGAGGAATGAACGAAAATGAAAAAGTACCCGCCAGTAACTTAATTCGGAAACACGTGGCAACATCGCCCCCATGCTGCGAAAACCAATCAGGAACCCTTGCGGGGGGAAGGAAAAGTGTGACTTTCTGGGTAAACAAAGTGTGCGGTTCATCTTCTTGGTTCTTTCGGTAAAGTCACGTAGAATGGAAATAATAAAATAATAAAAATAAAACGTAATAAAATAATTCTCACGACGTTTTGGCCACAACGCCGAAACGTCGTGAGAATTATTTTATTGGTTTATTTTTATTATTTTAATTTTTGCATTCTACGTGACTTTACCGAAAGAACCAAGAAGATGAATCCCTGCAGTCACGAAAGCTTTAAATCGAAATTTAAGGTGTGCGGTGTAATGTACATGGTGCTTCAAAAACATGTTAACATGATAATTGTTTTTTTACCTTTTTATCTGGCAACAAAACTGACACCTTTTTTTACAAGGAGTCATGTTTGCATTGACCACAATACCTGCGACCGGAATGCAAAAAAAAACACAACTCTGATAATGTATGCACTGTCCCAGAAGTTGATTGGTCCACACCCGAGACAGCTTTCCTTAGAGCCTGGTCTCACATGGTGTTGGACCAGATGACGCCAAAAGGCGCACAACTCAATAACAATGCACCATCAGAGTATGAGAGGTAAAAAACCAATTATCATATTTTGCTACTGGCAAAGGAGGTTCCAATGGTGAACATGTTAAAACTTTTGAAAGTTTTGTTGCCAGATAAAAGGGTAAAAAACCCATTATCATATTTTGCTACTGGCAAAGGAGGTTCCAATGGTGAACATGTTAACACTTTTGAAAGTTTGCAACACCACGAGAAATGTGTCTCCGGGCTCCGGAGACTACCTGGAGAAGATTCCAGGCAATGTGTTGACAATGATGGCGAACAAGTCATGGGAGACTTACTGTTTGTTTTTTTCGGTAAAGTCACGTCGGTTTAAAAACGAAAACGAAAACAAATAAATTAAATCACGACGTTTCGGAGGCAACACAAGCCCCCGTCTTCAGGTGGAACAGTCACGGCAAAATTACCGTATCAAGCTGTGACTGTTCCACCTGAAGACGGGGGCTTGTGTTGCCTCCGAAACGTCGTCATTTAATTTATTTGTTTTCGTTTTCATTTTTAACCGACGTGACTTTACCGAAAAAAAACAAAGAGTATGGATCCTTGCAGTCACGAAAACTTCAAATCTAAAATTAAGTGGGATACTTTTTGAAGCTATTGCCACACATTTGCTATCGTGTTATGGTGCATTATCCGTTCTTATTCCAGTAAAAACGATTCTCCCATGTGAGTGTTAACATTTTTTTTAAGCACCCTGTACATCGGTGGCTTGCGAGTGCGGTTAAATTCCGAGCAAAGGAGGGGTCCTCATCCGAGATGCAGACGGGGGGGGGAGGGGCAAGGTGCACACGGGCGAGCCCGCTTGAGGGTTGAGAACAACCCGTTCCGATAACGCCACGTGGTTTGGTTTGTTTGTAACTTTCGCAATCGTTGAGTCATTTAGGGGCCGTCTATAAATGACGTCACGCGATTTTGGACCATTTTTGACACCCCCCCCCCCTTCGTCACACGGCGTCACAAAAAGTCAGACCCCCCCCCCCCCTCAAAAATGACGTCACAAAGCTCTGCCCCCCCCCAAAAAAAAATAAAACATGCTTCAAATCGCTTTAAACTATTGTCAATGTAGTGCGTATTTAATGTGGCGCTGCACTCTGATGTTGTAGGAGAAAACATTTATTAAAAAGTCTATTTAATTAAGTAGAATGTGTTGTCTACATTTATTTCAAGTTGCGCATTTTTACGTGACGTCACATTTCTCAACCCCCCCCCCCCTCGGCACACATCGTCACAAATGTCTGACCCCCCCCCTCTAGGTGCGTGACGTCATTTATGGACGACCCCTTAAACGTCAATGTATTTTTTTTCTAAGCAGCGCTCAAATAAAGTAATGCTTTATCACATTTGTATTGTATTGTTTTATTTGAAAGGACTATGTTCCAGAGGTGTGGACTCGAGTCATGTGACTTGGACTCGAGTCAGACTCGAGTCATGAATTTGATGACTTGCGACTCGACTTGGACTTGCATAACAATGACTTTGTCCCACCTATGAGATGTGGACTCGAGTTATGTGACTTGGACTCGAGTCAGACTCGAGTCATGAATTTGATGACTTGCGACTCGACTTGGACTTGCATAACAATGACTTTGTCCCACCTATGAGATGTGGACTCGAGTCATGTGACTTGGACTCGAGTCAGACTCGAGTCATGAATTTGATGACTTGCGACTCGACTTGGACTTGCATAACAATGACTTTGTCCCACCTCTGCTATGTTCACGCCATCGCTCTCCCCTGGATGAAATCCTCGATTTGATCTCGGCCCGCGCGCACTGCCTGTACTGTGCACTATGTAAGCCGACTGGCACATGACAAGAGGAGCGTGGAAACAAACGACGCAATGTGCAGTGGACACCGACTGCGGGCTATCTGCCCATGTGGATCGTGATGATGATGATGGCGTTGACCATAACAGACACTGTTGTTTTTCAGGTCGTGTTCCCAAAAAGCTATTTAACAACAAAGTTTAACTTTTGTTCAGCGAACCTTGTACGGACGTAACTTTTGTTCACGATTAATCTTACGCACCACCCTACAGCACTCTTCAAGTCCTTCAGTTATTTTGCTGCGGCTCGTTCCCATCGGTTGGTTTATTCTCTCGAGCAGTGGTTCTCTGGATCGGAATCTTTATTTGGGCTGGAGGAATCCGATGAGCAATGAAGCTCTTTTTCTCAAAGTGCGGTCCCCGGACTATTAATGATCCGGGACGGTCATCCAGGTGGTACGCGGTCTGTGTGTCTGTATGTAGAACTTCTTTCGCACCGCACGTAGCCACGACGAACTAAACACACAAAGCAGTTCTTGACACAAAGAGCAGGGCTCATGCAAGTGAAGGTTGATCCGGAAATAATGACAGTGTGTCTATACCTTTTGTTTCGGACATTAGTTAATATTTTACTCGTGATGTTTAATTAAAAACATGAAGTCAGGTAAACGACCCTAATTAAACTACTGTACCATAAAATCTAAATGTCCCCCCCCTCCCCCAACAAAAAAACGTTAGAATGTTTTTGTATGTTCCGGTAATATGAATCATTTTGTATGACCGGTTATTACAGAGAAGCGTTTTGTCACTAGGAGTGGGGGGTGAGTGGGGGTGAGTGGGGGGTAGGGTAGGTGGGAGGGGGGGTGGAGCGTGGGGGGAGTGGGGGATGGGGTAGGTGGGTGGGGGGGAGTGGGGAGCGGGGGGGAGTGGGGGGGAGCGTGGGGGGGTGGGGGGAAGTGGGGGGGAGCGTGGGGGGGGAGAAAGCGTGGGGGGTGGGGGGGAGTGGGGAATGGGGTAGGTGGGAGGGGAAGAGCGTGGGGGGGGGCGTGGGTGGGTGGGGGGGAGTGGGTGGGGGAGGGTGGGGGGGAGTGGGGGGGAGCGTGGGGAGGAGTGGGGGGGGGGCGTGGGGGGGGGAGCGTGGGGGGGAGCGTGGGGGGGTGGGGGGGATGGGGTAGGTGGGAGGGGGGCGTGGAGGGTGGGAGGGGGGAGCGTGGGGGGGGGCGTGGGGGGGGAGTGGGGTGGGAGCGTGGGGGGTGGGGGGGAGTGGGGAATGGGGTAGGTGGGAGGGGGGGCGTGGAGGGTGGGAGGGGGGGAGCGTGGGGGGGGGCGTGGGAAGGTGTTCCGCTGAAATGTTTGCATCGGCTGAGTTGTCCGCGGGCCAAAACAAGTTGGAGAATCGTGGACACAAACGCGTCCAAAATGTGACACCCGTCTCACAGATGCTGCTGCTGCCCAGAAACTGTGAGACATCCTCATTAACGTGCATGTTGTTTAACCAGCTGAGACATCAAGGGACCAGGGTAGGCTCATTTGCACGAGTGAATGAGCAAGGTGGGTGGGTGGATGAGTGAGCGAGTGAATGGGTCAGTGATCGAGCCTCGGTTTCCAGTTCATTCCGTCCCACGGCTTGACAAGCGAGCAGGAGCTAGTTAGTCCGGTTTGCATGCGTGACCCGGGGCATTGCTCTGCCAGTAAGGGGCGATGCTTGTGAATGTTTAACACCGGAAGAGGAACACGCGCGCGTGCAAACCAAACATCATTTCTGTCGACTGATAGAAAAGGGAAAATGCGTTTTTTTTTTCGCAGGACACGTCGTGGCTAGGGGGTGATGAATAAATGACAAAGCGCTTGACCACAAATGCACCACAAATACCTCGCTGATCTTGTCAAGGAGCATAAGGGGCCGTCCATAAATGACGTCACGCACCTGGGTGGGGGGTCAGATTTGTGTGACGGTGTGTGACGAGGGGTGTTTGAGAAATGTGACGTCACATGAAAATGCGCAACTTTAAAAAATATATAGAATTGTTCTAACAACAATAATTGATATAACAACACTCCTACAACATCAGAGTGCAGCGCCACATTAAATACGCACTACAATGACAATAGTCTAAAGCGATTTGAAGCATGTTTTATTTTCAAATGGAAATGTTTTATGGAGGGGAGGCAGAGCTTTGTGACGTCTTATTTGAGGGGGGGGGGGGTCTGACTTTTTGTGACGCCGTGTGACGAGGGGGGGGGTCAAAAATCGTTCAAAATCGTGTGACGTCATTTATGGACGGCCCCTAAAACCATCGCGTGGACTCCGGTCTTCCTCTCAGCATCAGCAGCAGCAGCGACGGCTTTTCGCTGACCATCAAACAAAGACGGCGGTCACCTTGTTCTTGGTTCTTTCGGTAAAGTCACGTAGAATGGAAATAATAAAATAAAAGAATAAAACATTATAAAATAATATTTTATAATGTTTTATTTTATTACTTTAAATAATAAAATAAAACATAATAATTTTTTTAAACAATAAAATAAAACATAATAAAACAATATTTTATAATGTGTTATTTTATGATTTTATTATTTCCATTTAAAATAATAAAACATTATAAAATATTACTTTATTATGTTTTATTTTATTATTTTATTATTTCCATTCTACGTGACTTTACCGAAAGAACCAAGAAGATTAATCCCTGCAGTCACGAAAGCTTATCATCGCGCGGTGCTTTGAGATGCGCTTCTACGGCCGTCTGGACCGCTCTTCCCTCCGATGTAATGAAGCCACTGGAGCTATGCACTTTTCAATGATGCAGATTGAAAAACAAATTTTTTTAGAACTGCTTTTTGTTTTTAGTGTATTGTCCTTCCCCCTGCACCTCCAATTAGCAAGCACGGTTGGCTACGAAATAACAATTAAATGTATACAGCGCTTTTCCCGAATCTCAACGCGCTGTACAGGACACAGCAGCGTCAGACACTCAGCATAAACATACTATTATAAATACATTTCAAGAATCATTTACTAAATTAACTACATTTTGAATCATCGGAGGCGTATAAATAGGACTTGAAGCTTTCGTGACTGCAGGAATCCATACCCTTTGGTTCTTTCGGTAAAGTCACGTAGGTATAAAATAAAATAAATCACGACGTTTCGGGCGCAACACAAGAGCTTTCCCACCCGATGACGGACGCTTGTGTTGCGCCCGAAACGTCGTGATTTATTTTATTTTATACCTACGTGACTTTACCGAAAGAACCAAAAAGTACGTATAAGTAGGGTTTGATTGCACATTAAAAAAATGTTCACAGGCTCAGAGATCCCTGATTCTCGTGCAAGAGCATAGAATGGAAATAATAAAATAAAATAAAACATAATAAAATAATAATAAAAATAAAACGTAATCAAATAATGATTTATTATGTTTTATTTATTTTATTTTATTATTTCCATTCTATGTGATTTTACCGAAAGAACCAAGAAGATGAATCCCTGCAGTCACGAAAGCTTTAAATCGAAACATAATATGACTTTGATACCCCCCCCATCACCTACACATTCCACAAGTAGTGACTAATCCCATATCTGCATTTCCCATAAATATGCTAAATGCCTCTGTTGATATGCAAATTCCTTTGTCAAGGCGCCCCTCCTCCTCTAACCCAGCTTAAAACATACGCTGCCAACTAATAAAGTTATTAACAAAGTAAACTAATAAAGTTTTAATAAAGTTTATACAACCAGCCGATACCAATAAAGATATCACGAGAGAGATTGGGAGCGGTGTCTTCCCGGAAATGACGTACATAGCAGACGGTGGCTGAGGGGGCGTGGCCGAGGAACGGTAGGCGGGGCCGGGGACCGGAAAGGGGCGGGGCCGCCTGCTCAGCCAATCACGCGCCGCCTCCGAGGCGGTGCAGGCGGGTCAAGATGGCGGGTGAGGACTCGTGCGTTCGGCGGCTCCGCGCGTTTCGCGGCGCTGTAGTCGGCTCAGAGCGAGCCTCACCAGCTCCCCTCTGCCTCCCCTCCACGCCCCGGGTCCCTTGTGTGCTGTGTGCTGTGTGCGCCCGCAGATATCAGCCTTCTCACGGACGACTCCGAGGGGGACCCGGCCGACTGTGAGTTTTACCTCCCGTCGGGGATTCGGCCTCTTTCCGCCAACAGCTTCCCCCCCCACCCCAACATCTCCCCGTCCGCCTCCTCCTCCTCATCTCCCCGCCACCGCCAAACTCCGGAAGCGGCCGAGGCCGTCGGCAACAACGACAAGAAGCTGAAGCCCCGTGGGGCCCCTCGGGGCAGCAGGCGGCGAGCGGCGGCTTCTCGTCCTCCGAACTCTTCCGGCTGAGCACTCCCCTCTCGATCCCTCGCTCGCTCTGCCCCCCCTCCTCCTCCCTCCTCCCTCCCTCTCACCCCGTAAACTTTGCGTTGACTTGTCGCCGCACCACCACTACCACTACTACCACCACCACCCCCCGGGGCTCTCGGTTCGCGTCTCCCCTCATTCGCCTGTTGCGTGGGCCCTCGTCAACTCTCGATTCTTTACTCCAACGCCAACTCAGCGCAGCCGTCACGCGCCGTCTCGTGTTCGTGCACAGTTGCGTCAGATGGACCCTCAACACTCCACACACACACACCGCTCCCTCGTTCGCGCGTGACGCTCTCCCGAACTCTCTCCTAACTAGACACTCACTGACCACTCACTGTCACGACTACCCCTCCCCCCCTCTCACCGTCACCCTCACTAAGTCTCCATTGTCACCCTCATGCTCCTGTTGCGCT
The DNA here is from genome assembly GCF_964198595.1 of Lampetra fluviatilis. Classification (NCBI taxonomy): domain Eukaryota; kingdom Metazoa; phylum Chordata; class Hyperoartia; order Petromyzontiformes; family Petromyzontidae; genus Lampetra; species Lampetra fluviatilis. Next base: position 4,852,993 of record NC_136328.1, read on the forward strand.
GCTCTCCCCCCATGCTCCCTTAACTCTCCCTTAACTCTCTCTTAACTCTCCCTTAACTCTTCCTCAACTCTCCTTTAACTCTTCCCACGCTACCTCAACTCTCCCTTAACTCTCCCTTAACTCTCCCCTCGTTCCCTTAACTCTCCCTTAACTCTCCCCTCACTACCTTAACTCTCCCTTAACTCTCCCCTCACTACCTTAACTCTCCCTCAACTCTCCCCACTCTCCCTTAACTCTCCCTTAACTCTCCCTTAACTCTCCCCTCGCTCCCTTAACTCCCCCTTAACTCTCCCTTAACTCCCCCTTAACTCTCCCTTAACTCTCCCTTAACTCTCCCCTCGCTCCCTTAACTCCCCCTTAACTCTCCCTTAACTCTCCCTTAACTCTCCCCTCGCTCCCTTAACTCCCCCTTAACTCTCCCTTAACTCCCCCTTAACTCTCCCTTAACTCTCCCTTAACTCTCCCCTCGCTCCCTTAACTCCCCCTTAACTCTCCCTTAACTCTCCCCTCGCGCCCTTAACTCAACTCTCCCTTAACTCTCCCTCAACTCTCCCTCAACTCCCCTTAACTCTCCCCACGCTACCTCAACTCTCCCCTCACGCAATGCAAGTCCCCTCTCCACTCCCAACATCCATTTCCTCTTTGCCCTCACTCTCCCCTGACTCCACCAACGCGTCCTGCACACTCTCCATTCGCCCCTCATGCTATTGTGCTCCCCTAACTCTCCCCTCCACTCAACGGCAAGTTTCCTCGTTACGGGCACACCCCACTCACTCTCCCAGACTCTCCACTAACTTTCTATCCGTAATAAAGGTGTTTTTTTTGGGGGGGGGGGTAGATCGCGTAAAATATAAATGTGTCGTTAAACCCGCCACCACCCAACACATCCAATTAGGTTTTTCATGTGAACACAACGTGCAAATTGGTTACTAGTTCGGCACACCAGTCATACCTGTCAACCCCTTATCAGTGCCGACGTTATTACAGACCAATTCAGACCTTATTGTTCACCCCGTGCCCCCTACAAATCTCAACGTTCATCCTACAAAGCCCGTATTGAAGCAGCTGTATGCTAGATGGACCTGCAAACTCAATTTCCCTGTATGGGTTGACAGCTATGCACTCTCCTATCCCTCCTCCCGTAGTCACCCCTCTCTGCCCAAAGCCTCTCCTAACACGCCCACTTAATAATGTCATCTTGCACTCTCCCCAACCCTCTTTCACTCAATTCCCCACGCCAATTCTCCCTGCACTCCGTCTCTCCACACTCTCTTCACTGTCTCGCGCCTCTCGCTCGGCTCAACCCAACTATCCTGCTCAGCCTGCGCACTTGCACCCATCCCGCTCCAACGACCCCCCCCCGTCTCCTTGCTCCATTGTCAGTGTTAGGATGCTGTGTCCCTTCGTGGTGCGAATGTTGAGAGGGGCCCTCCCTTTAATTAGAATCTTTCACGTCTCGTGTGCATCTGACGGCGATCCTCTACTCATTACCCCCCGGGAGTCTCGACTTATCTTTCATGAGGGTTGCTGCGACTACATTCGGGATGTTTGGCCAATTTAATTTTCACGAGAGGTTGGCATCATGTGGGAGCGAAGCCGGAGACGCGACTCCCACCACGCGTACAAGGGGGTTGTCACGCCACGCTGCGCGACAGATGGATTCCAGAATCCATTGCTGTACTGTTGTGGATTCTGTGTCCTATCCAAGCACTGATCAGAATCAGCTCTACCGAGCTTCTGAGATACAACGAGATGAGGCGCATTGAGCGTGACTTTCTCGCCAGAGAGTTTGGCATTTATTCTTGTTCCACGCCTTGGGATGTGAAGTTGCAATACCACATTTGCATGAACCTCAGAACTTGAAATTCCGCTCCCCACACACTCCATTTCCATAATTTTAGACGACTCGTGTTATAGCTGCCAATTTGGGTGGCAGCCCAAATTCTCTTCGGTTATTTCGCTTCTTGGGGTGGCCTGAATTGTTGACGTCAGATTTCGGACCGAATGGAATTTAATTTTCAGAGGCCCTGCCCAATTTTTGAAATGTATTGCATTTTTTATTTTACCAGGTAAGGCCCACTGAGCTGTATAGCTCTGTTTCAGAAGCGACCTGGCCACAAATGAAAGCTCAGCGAAGTGGCTCGTCACGTGGAAATTTATCGCAGCCAAATACTCTAAACGCGTGACGTTGAATACAAATGTGGGGGGAAAAACCGGAGGACCCGAAGAAAAATCCACGCGACCACATGCATCCGGGTCTGGATCGAAACCACGACCTCCTGTATACCAGACGAGGCAGATAACATCTCCTAGCCACTTGTTTATTATAATTTCAAGGGGCCTTCCACCACTGGCTCTGAGAGAAACCAGCCTCGTGTGAGCCGACGCAAGTTGATTCGAGTCCCACTCGAGACTGGACCCACGGACAGAATTTGGGCCGAGCGGGAAAAATTTGACCAAACTTTTAATCCAAAATATGGTTAGAGGAGACGTTCAATTAATTAGCCAATATTTACCATGTTCTCTGGATAATAACTTAAATCCCCCCCCCCTCCCCGCATTTTAAAGAAAAATGTTGGGGTGTGTATTGTTAGGTACGCGTGTGTGTGTGTGTTAAGTGATTGGATTAGTGTAACTTTTATTGACAGCAAGCCCACATTTCTAGTGCATCTTACTTTCCAGAGCATCTTACGATCGACATAGTACGGTACTTTGTTGTCGGTAACACAATGATCGTGGTCTTTAAACTCACAAGTATTTATGGCACGGTCTTACTCCGAAACGTTAGTGGAAAACTGCCACTCATCTCACTTGCTGACTCGGGTATGGAAACGGCTCTTTTTTTTTATTTTCCGTGACTTGCGTTGTCTCTTAACTCGTGTTACCGGCGAGAAATCGGCCCAAATGGAGATCGCCTTCAGTTGGGCGGTGACGTGGCTGAGCGGTCGCCCATTGCCAAGTTCACGGTTTGAACCCCCAGCGGCCTTCGTGGTTAATACCGAAAGCTTTAGTGCTCGTTACCACGGTGCCGGCTGCTTGTCGGAGGACGTTTATAGAGTCCGTAATGTCATTCGAAAAATAGTGCCGCTCTCAAGGTCCAGAGTTTTAATATTTGCTTGCAAATTTTGATTTAAAGCTTTCGTGACTGCAGGGATTCATATTCTTGGTTCCTTCGGTAAAGTCACGTGGAAGGGAAATAAATAAAAAAGAAATTATTTTATTATTTCCCTTCTACGTGACTTTACCGAAAGAACCAAGAACATTTGCTTGCAAATTACTTAATTGAGTAAAACCACGTGACAGCATCGCTCTCCCTACTAGCAGACTACACCCATATGTGAAACATAGTGTTTTTGTGATAGCTTTGCCCTATGGGAACAACGTGAGTAGCAAATGTATTCAATTATTATTGGCCGTCTAAGTGAGGATGCAAGTTGACTCTGCATCGGCTGAACAGACTCTGCGCCCCGCTTGGCTCCGCCGTCACAGTTTCGCTGAGCGAGGCCGCGTGCGCCCTCTCTCCTTTTATCCTTCAGGTTTCGACGACTTTGGCCCGGACAGCGATATCCAGTCGATAACGTCGGTGCTGGATACCATAACTCAGGATGAAATGTTGACGCCACTGGCCAGGATGGAGAAATTCTCATCAAGCGACAACATATTTAACAGGTGAGCGACGCCGTATGTGTGTCCGCGCGCGTTGCATGTGTAAGCGGTGCTGCAGGAAAGCCTTTGGGTGTTTTGAGTGATTTGCGCTCCAGGTTTGACACTGGGGAGCTGCCACGTTGGTGTAATGGTGAGCGCACCGGACTTTTAATCCAGAGGTCGTCGGTTCGATTCCATCTCTGAGCGCGTCGCAGAGGTCGCAAACGGGTTTTGATTCCTTACCCGTACCCGGCCGCACCAGGGTCATAAACGGGTACCCGTACCCGGCCGGGTACAGGTAGCCGGGTATCGGGTAGGGTACGGCAGAGGTCGCAAACGGGTTTTGATTCCTTACCCGTACCCGGCCGCACCAGGGTCATAAACGGGTACCCGTACCCGGCCGGGTACAGGTAGCCGGGTATCGGGTAGGGTACGGCAGAGGTCGCAAACGGGTTTTGATTCCTTACCCGTACCCGGCCGCACCAGGGTCGCAAATGGGTACCCGTACCCTACCCGATACCCGGCTACCCGTACCCGGCCGGGTATCGGGTAGGGTACGGGTATCGGGTACCCGATTGCAACCTCTGGGAAGAAGCCATGTTGCAGGTGCGGGTGGGTTGATTCTAGGAACCTGAATTGTGAGAAGAGACAAGACGTTTGAAAATGAGTGACAAACGGTTACTCACCAGTGACTCACGGCCTTCTCACTCATTGGTTGGGGTGAGTGACGTGCGGCTACCCGTACCCGGCCGCACCAGGGTCGCAAACGGGTACCCGTACCCGGCTGGGTACGGGTAGCCAGGTATCGGGTAGGGTACGGGTATTGGGTACCCGATTGCGACCTCTGGCGCGACGGTTAAAATAGTGGGCCATCACTGGCATTTGACGAGTCGGTCTTGATTGAGCGCCCCTGCCAAACCTCATCAATGGACACTGGCCAGTGTCGTGAAGTACGGCCACTCGAGGGCTGAACTTTGACCTTTGAACGCCGTGAGTAAATCCCCATTTCAGGAAGTACAAAGCAATATTTCCTTGAAGTTGTGAGTCACGTACGATACGATGCTTCACAATCACCAATGGGGGGGGGGGGGGGGTACGCATTAACTTACTGCAACGTTGCTGTTGTACTTTGCCATGCAAAAAGCTTACAGTAAAAACACACACACAGACGGTGACTGAGGACAAAAGAAGGTTTCAAAAAAGCATTTTGTTCCGAAAGAAATGAAAACTACTCGCTTTAGTTTCGCGGGGCACGTTAGCAAACCCCCCCCCCCCCCCCTCTTAACAGTCTCTATGGGTCATGTGACCACTGTTTCACCACAAGCGCACGTGTCAGGTCTTTTCGGTCCGTGCGGACTCGTGATGCGTGGCGACATTTCTCCGTGTAGTTATTTCACGTTTTAAACTTGAATGCCACGCGGAATTATTATCCTTTATACGCAAAGTGCCAAAGTGTTGCAGCTCATTCTGCAGCTCTGGGTCAAAGGTCAAATGGTTTCCTACTCGAATGAGCGTTGAGGTTGTAGTCACGGTTCAAATCTGGCAAGCCATCCTTATTAAGCTTGCAGGTCTTATCTTTAATTTATATAGCGCCTTGACAAAGGTGCTGAGCAAAGGAATTAGCTATTTGTACAGCAGGAGTGTGAGATGGGTTGATGAAAAGGATGAATATGATGATGCATGAAATAAACGATGATGAAACTCACAGCGTGAGTGATGCATGGGTTTAGGAAGTTGGGAAGAGGCATGGTGGAGTTAATGATGGATACTGAACATAGAATGGGCTATTTGTACAGCAGGAGTGTGAGATGGGTTGATGAGAAGGATGAATATGATGATGCATGAAATAAACGATGATGAAACTCACAGTGTGTGGTTAATGATGAGTGAGTGATGCATGGGTGGGAACGTTGGGAAGAGGTATGGTGGCGTTAATGATGGATGCTGCACATAGAATGGGCTATTTGTACAGCAGGAGTGTGCAGAGATGGGTTGATGAGAAGGATGGTAGCACACGATGAACATGATGACGAGTGAAATGAACGATGATGAAACGGACGGCGAGTGGTTAATGATGAGCGAGTGTGATGCATAGGTGGGGAAGTTGGGAAGAGGGATGGTGGAGCAAATGATGGGGAAGGGAGGGCGAAGAGGTGTCTCAAGCGAGGAAAAATCAGAGTTCTAAGGGAAGAATTAATTGTGGACAGTTTGACGTTCCAGTGTAAAAAAGATGTAGACAGTTTTTAGTTTTAGATTTGAAGCTTTCGTGACTGCAAGGATTCATATTCTTAGGTTTTTTCGGTAAAGTCACGTAGGTAAAAAACATTAAAAAGTAAAATAAAATGAAATAAAAATCACGACGTTTCGGAGGCAACACAAGACGGAAGCTTGTGTTGCCTCCGAAACGTCGTGATTTTTATTTTATTTTAGTTTTTAGTTTACCAGCTAAGGCCCACTGAGCAATGTAGCTCTTTTTCAGAAGTTGCTTATCGCATGGAAATGTATAATAGCAGCAAAATACTGTAAACGCAGGTTTCTAAAATGTGGAGGGAAAATCCACACGACCACGATCGAAACCACGACCTCCTGGAAACCAGGCGAGGTCGTTAACATCTCGCCACCGTGGCACCTGAAGCGAGAAAGAAAGCAATCGTGATTGAGCACAAGGAGGAGGGGGAACAGAAAGAGAGACCGCTGGGATTGTGAACGCAGAGGGCAAGAGGCAACGTAGAAGGAATTGAGGGAAGCGATATATGTTTGCGCGAGACAATGGTTGAGATTTGTAAGCTAGGGTGCGCTGTGCATCAACAATACAAACACTGCGTGACGTCTGCTTCACAGTGGACATTGATGATCGTGTGACGTCATCCGCGTGAGTTGGCCATTGTTAGACGGGCGTCGTGGTCCAAAGTTTGCAGCATTCGAAAAACGCGTCCCACAAACGTCTCCTTTGGCATCGTACGTAAAAATCACCTGCAATCAATTGGCAGGAACCTCCCGGAAGAGTCATTGTGAGGCTTTCCTGCCCAAACAAGCGTAATATTCAACAAAGATGTTCTATCATTCGGGATTTTGGTTTTTAGCGATTATTAACGTGAAACTTATTTGCAATTTTGGCATTCCTCGCACGTCTCCAAAGAAATCGGGCGGTCGCCGAGTTCGTAGCCATCGCTCCCGCCCGCTCTAATACCGTGACTGTGTCTCCGGCGTTTCGGCAAAAGAGAGAGACGTACCCCTGTTCTCATCGTAATGCGCGTGTTCGTTTTACAGACAGATGATCACCAGGAGCCTCCTGGACACGTTCCGCTTCGTGATGGACGATGAAAACGAGTCGCTCAAAGTCATGCGAGTAATCGTCAAGCTGTCCGAAGATGCTGGTGAGGAGCCCGCCCGCCCGCATGTGCCGTGGTCGTGCGGTCTGGAACTGATTTTTGCGTGTTAGTTTGTTCTCCTATCCCCCCCCTCCCCTCCCCCGCCGCACCGCCAATTAACACAGTTGGCTACGTACGGTGGCGCGAAAGAAGTTTTACATACATCGCACGTTGTCGGATTGTACCTCGGCGTGATGCCCTACAATTCGCTTCCGCTGCTGGGAGCTTAATAATAACAATCGGGGAAAAGCTCTGTTATTATCCAGCACTTTACCGTCCGGAACGCTCTGTTAATCGGTGTATGTCATAGACGCCAATCACAGATCTCTCCCTTCACGTGTCCGGAAAAATACCGTGCACTTCTCATAGATCTGTTGTTGTTAACGGAAGCTTGGGCATGTTGCCGAGATGTTGGCACTAGCGTTAGTCCATGAATACAGTACTGTATACTGTACTCTAAACGGCCCCACCGCCTCTCTACAATCAACTTAGAATGCTCTACAACTTGGCAAACGAGTATATTATTATTTCTTATGTCGTAATGAAAATGTAGGCTTCGTTTCGTTATTCTGGTTCAACCATAAGTAGAATTCGCATTGCAGATAGCCGGCATATTTGATTAACCAGGAGACTCCATTCCCCATGGATGCCAGATAAGAGCTTTTCCTGTAATGACATTATTTTTTTTAACTCGCTCATATTTTGCGAAACGGGACAAGTCGCCGTTCGATCGCTGACAGTCTCAGTTTCGCTTCTGAATAAGCTCCCAGCACGTAGGGCGAAACGTCGGACTACGTGTCGAACAGCACAGCGGCACGACCTGAAACCATGGATTGGAGAGGGCTGCGCAGAACAACTGACCGTGAAAACCTACGCAGGAAGGGACATTACATTTTTATAGAAAACTTAATACTTTTCTAAATTTTCTCCCCCTATTTTTGTCCCGCTTGTCGTGAGATCGGCGTTTTGCCTCGTCTCGCGACGTGCCGAAGGTTTTCATTTTGAACTTTGCAGCAGCTCACAGCACACAACCCTGTGTCGGAGAATGGCTCGGGGAAATTCAGACGCAAAACTGCTTCTGAAGACACTTTACGATACCTGTTCATTCACACTGGGGAGCACGCTTGGTAGATTGCCCTGCGGAGAAGTGTTTGTCGTATGTCAATACAGCTGCAAATTTTTTAATTCTCGTAGCTGGAATTTGGCCAAAGTAGCAAACTAAATTTGACACGGGTCGGTTGTTGGTTTTTTCTCACACAGTCCCATCGGTGATCGGACCAAGACCGCCACCACCACCATTATCATCATCTCACTACGCTTGAGCATTCTTTTTGACCGCAGGTGGCTGAAACATGGATATATAGCCAGGAAACCGGTTGGTACTGCCTCAGCGCCCTGGGCCCTGAGGCACCCCGGCCACCTCGCATAAATTTCATTGCCACGTTGACTTGAGACAAAGCTGCACCAGAGTCGGCTCGAATTCTTTTTGAGTGCTAGTTGACTCGACTCGGTTAAAGCCGCTCTCCTCGGTCAAAAAATAAAAGTGGCGGTTTCATTATTATCGAGTTGGACAAGTTTTCCCTGAAAGAAATGTCGGTGCGATGTCACGACCGCACTGCCGACAATTAAACATTCATGGTAAACATCTACACCATTGGAACCTCATTTGCCAGTAAAAAATATGATAATTGGTTTTTTACCCTTCTATCTGGCAACAAAACTGACACCTTTTTTACAAGGAGTCATGTTTGCATAGACCACAATACCTGCAGTCATAATGCAAACAAAAAACATAACTCTGATAATGTATGCACTGTCCTTGAATACATTATCAGAGTTGTGTTTTTTTTTGCATAGAAGGGTAAAAAAACAATTAACATTAATGGTAAAGTTATTTAATTTTTCTATTCCTGCCGATTGCAAACGTTTGAACAAAACTATTTTGACGACCCGATTTTCATTATTATTTTTTCTTTCATTTCCACTCGGCCCAAAATTCTGACGTACGGATTTCAGCCCGTACCTGCGAAACGAAGCCGGCCCGAAGAATCCGAGTTTCAGCCCAGAGAATGAGCGGAACCTCGCGGCCAAACCCAGTCGACAAAAAGACAAAAAAAAATGTAACGAAATCAGGAAAGGTTGTCCGCGGATACGGCAAACGCGAGTTCACGCTTTCGATCCGTGGGCTCGTGGAACCCAGCTGCTTTACCTGTCCCCTGTTTCACCGTGTCACTGTCAAAGAGGGGATCATCGCTTAGTCCCGCGACGTGCTTTCGTGGCCGCGAACCGCGTGCTTTTCGGCACGACGTCCGACGTTTCGCTCCCGGACATGGCCAAACAACGCGTGGCACGGCATAAAAACACATGGGAGAGCCGCGTAGCCCAACAACAGTGAAAACATACGCAGCCGTGTTAGCCTGTACCTTTCCTTCCCCAGCACCTCTGATTCCTTCTCCTGCACCACCGATCAGCACAGTTGGCTACAGTACAGTGTGAAAGAGTTCAAAATACGTACATACGTACCAAAGGCATTATGCTGGTTTCTGTTGGAACCAAATCGTAGGGTTAACGGCTCCACAAAAGTTTACACGAGTGGCGGACACAGTGCCGTGTCGAACAAACCCCACGTTTTACCGCTAGACTTCAGCGGAGCTGTTTGTGTCATCTGGCCATTGTGTTCCGCAGCAGCACAGCACCGCATGTTGAACTTCTTTCGTACCATACGTAGCCAACCGTGCTGCTAATCGGAGGTGCGGGGTAGGGTCAACAAACTGAATGCGAAAAGCAGTTCTAAATAAACGAGTTTTCAATTTAGATGATTTAAAAGTGCATAGCTCCAGTGGCTTCATAACATCGGAAGGAAGAGCGTTCCAGACGGCCACAGAAGCGCATCCGAAAGCGCCGCGCCGATGCGGCGGCCGCCGTCTTTGTTCGCCGACCAGCCGAAATCCGCTGCTGCGAGGATGACCGGAGCTCGCGTGCCAGGTAGCTTGATGGTTTTGTTTTGTTTCTTGTTTAGAGCCAACGGTACGAGCCGAGCTGATGGAGCAGCTGCCTCACATCGCCATTTTCTGTAAAGACAGCCATCCGACGGTTCCGCACATCATTCAGAAGTACCTGCTGCCCGTCGTCATCCGATTGATGACCGACACGAACAACCAGGTACGCAGCACGGTCCTGGAACTTTGGCGAATTAATGGAAAGTTTTTTAGTGCGTTCGCAGATCTCACTCGGATGATATATTCGAACGCTTGACTGCGGTGTTGCGCAATCTTTTTGAAAAAAATTATGTTTTTGACGTGCTGAGCACGGGCTCGATGGCCCAGAATGTGAAACGGCCAGCGACAAACAGCACTTATTGTAGGTTGTAATAGGACAGACCTAACATGTTTCTTGAATCGAGTAATATTATTGCACGCGTTTGGGGACAAGAGACGATGGTGATGATGATGATGGGAGGGAATTCCACAGTGGAGCAGTGCGAGGAAAGAAGCGGAAGTATAAAGCGTTGTGGCCTGCAGTGCGGTGACTGAACACATCGTGGATAAGCGATCGAGTGAGCAGGACCGTGAACATTGTGACCTGCAGTGCGATGGTTGAACTCATCGTGGATAAGCGATCGAGTGAGCAGGACAGTAAACATTGTGACCTGCAGTGTGGTGGTTGAACACGTCGTGGATAAGTGATCGAGTGAGCAGGACAGTAAACATTGTGACCTGCAGTGTGGTGGTTGAACACGTCGTGGATAAGTGATCGAGTGAGCAGGACCGTAAACATTGTGACCTGCAGTGCGGTGGTTGAACACATCGTGGATAAGTGATGGAGTTAGCAGGACAGTAAACATTGTGACCTGCAGTGCGGTGGTTGAACACATCGTGGATAAGCGATCGAGTGAGCAGGACAGTAAACATTGTGACCTGCAGTGCGGTGGTTGAACACATTGTGGATAAGCGATCGAGTGAGCAGGACAGTAAACATTGTGACCTGCAGTGCGGTGGTTGAACACATTGTGGATAAGCGATCGAGTGAGCAGGACAGTAAACATTGTGACCTGCAGTGCGGTGGTTGAACACATCATGGATAAGTGATCGAGTGAGCAGGACAGTAAACATTGTGACCTGCAGTGCGATGGTTGAACACATCGTGGATAAGCGATCGAGTGAGCAGGACAGTAAACATTGTGACCTGCAGTGCGGTGGTTGAACACATTGTGGATAAGCGATCGAGTGAGCAGGACAGTAAACATTGTGACCTGCAGTGCGGTGGTTGAACACATTGTGGATAAGCGATCGAGTGAGCAGGACAGTAAACATTGTGACCTGCAGTGCGGTGGTTGAACACATCGTGGATAAGCGATCGAGTTAGCAGGACAGTAAACATTGTGACCTGCAGTGCGGTGGTTGAACACATCGTGGATAAGCGATCGAGTGAGCAGGATCGTGAACAACATTGTCACATGCAGTGTGGTGGTTGAACGTGTTGTGGACCAGACTAGATAGTCGGCTAGACGGGAGTCCTCGACTTGGCTGGAAAAATCAACAGGTGAAGTTTACGGGAGCAGTAATATTAAATGGTAATAATTGTTGAGTCCATTTGGTTTTGGCGCGATCATTCTTATTATAGCACAAGGCTACCACGAAGAGAGGCGCTACGTGTCACAGACAGTCTGCGGTGGTTTCCCATTCGGGGGCGATGTCGCTACACGGATCATCCCAGTTGAATCATTTTTCCGTGTTGCTTTTTTTTTAACCTGCCAAACTTGGACCGTCAACGCCGGCGCACAGTGGCCCTACCCGTTTCGAACGACGTCGCGGGATTAAGTTGACGTCCACTGTGACCCAGACGACGGCGTCATATCTTGCGCTTGATGCACACGACCGCAGGTATAATAATAATAATAACCAGGGCGGCTTGCCGGATTCGAACCGCGAACCCTTGGCAAACTCGCCACCGCCCTGACCCCGCGCGGTAGCAGCTCCAGAACGGCACGGCACCGCCCGGGGATGGGTAACGGCGCTTGTGCTGCCGTGCGCCTCGGCGCGCGAGCGTTTACCGGCGTTGCGCTCCCCCGCGGTGTGCTTCCGAACGAGAGGTGCGCAAGACGAGCCAGGCGGCGCTGTTGGTGCTGCTGGAGCAGGAGCTGCTGGACGCCGCCAGCATCGAGACCAAAGTGTGCCCCGTGATCTTGGAGCTGACAGCGCCCGAGAGCAACGACGACTACAAAGCCGAGGCCGTCACGGTGGGCCAGCGCCTGGGCGAAACGCTTCACTTTTTTCTTGTCGTGTTTTAGTTTCACTTTCTTGGTTCTTTCGGTAAAGTCCCGTAGAAGGGAAGTAATAAAATTATAATATTTAAACATTATACAATTGTCACTACGTGACTTGACCGAAAGAACCATGAATATGAATCCCTGCAGTCACGAAAACTTTACATCGAAAAAAAAATGTGTTTAGTTTGTTGTCCTTACCCCGCGCCTCCAAATGGTAGCACGGATGGCAGAGGTCGCAAACGGGTTTTGATTCCTTACCCGTACCCGGCCGCACCAGGGTCGCAAACGGGTACCCGTTCCCAGCCGGGTACGGGTAGCCGGGTATCGGGTAGGGTACGGGTATCGGGTACCCGGTTGCGACCTCTGACGTTTGGCTACGTACGGTGCGAAATAAATCCAACGCCCTTGCATACATACGCTACCGAAGTTGTGCACTCCCACTCGCCCGCCGTGCCACTTCTTCCTCTTACCTACAGCTGATGTAGATGCCGAGCAACAACTACAATTTGACGTTCAGGTGCGTCAAGCCAGATAACCGCGGCGGGAGCAGTGGGAGTGCACTGCCGTGATGTCTCCTTCATATTTGTGCATCGGGCATTGTTCTGGATGACCCACAGTTGAACGCTGGAGAGTTTTACATTTGTGTATCAGGTGTCCGCATCTGCTGCCACGGTTTGTGCAGCGGATGAGCATCTTCGTGGAAGATCAAACCCCAGAGATCTTCTGGGTTTGATGTGGAGAGATGGTTTCGTTTGTTAATATTCTCCACAATGACGCAAGTGATTGTTTCGAGTTGGGCGTTCTATTATTTTTATCGGCACGCGTTCGCTCAAAAGGGGGCAAGCGCTTGACCGGTTTCGCCTTCCTCAGTCTTGTCAACAGCGTCAGGCTTTGCTGCCAAACAAATTGGCAACCGATGAGGTGGAAGCTGCTGACGCCGCGTTTCCCCCGCGCAGATCATGTGCAAGATGGCGATGGTGGTCGGCAAGGACGTGACGGAGTGTCTGCTGCTGCCGCGCTTTTGCGAACTCTGCATGGACGGCAAAATCTTTCACGTCCGCAAGGTGCGCAACCGTCGAATGCATTTTCCGCACGCGTAACCAACACTCGCTGGTCGATACGCAAGTTGACCCCTGACCCTGTGGCGCGCTCTGTCTGTGCTGTGAAGTGGGGCCTTCGTCCGAAAACCGCGACCGCACGTCGCGAAATGCTGCCACGGCACATCGGCATTATTGCGGTTTAAAAAGTCGTAGAGTTACTTCCTGCTCGGGGTAACATTGAAGTGGTGCTAATCTATTTATACATTCCTGCGGCCGGAGCGAGTGATAACGGCACAAAGACTTTTGCCCTTTGATCCCATGAATCGGCTTATTTGGCCCGGCGCTGCTCGTCTACTCTACCGTTTACAGTCACCCAACTTGTGATGCCAGCCCCACCCAGGGCTGTCACGAGCCCGGTTTTCAAAACGACACAATGGATAAGCGTATCTAATCTAATGGAACGCTTGACACGGCTTGCACAAAACGATGACGCAGGATGGAATGTAGTTGACAGGGGACGTGCTGCAAGGATTGAGGAGTGAGTGACCGCGATGGAGGGGAGCTTCGGGGCTGTGGGGAGGGACGGGAAGGAGTGGAGGGGCGAGGGGAGGGAAGAGGAATGGGCGATAGAGAAGAGGTGGTGAGGCTGTAAGAGCAATAGGAGGTTAAGGAGGGGGACTGCTCAATGTACAGGGGCAGTGCTGAGTCTATGGTGCAGTGATGAGTTTATTGGTAGTGTTGAGTCTACGGGCAGTGCTGAGTCTACGGGCAGTGATGAGTCTACGGGCAGTGCTGAGTCTATGGTGCAGTGCTGAGTCTACGGGCAGTGATGAGTCTACGGGCAGTGTTGAGTCTACGGGCAGTGCTGAGTCTATGGTGCAGTGTTGAGTCTATGGTGCAGTGTTGAGTCTACGGGCAGTGATGAGTCTACGGGCAGTGATGAGTCTACGGGCAGTGTTGAGTCTATGGTGCAGTGTTGAGTCTATGGTGCAGTGTTGAGTCTACGGGCAGTGATGAGTCTACGGGCAGTGTTGAGTCTATGGTGCAGTGTTGAGTCTACGGGCAGTGTTGAGTCTATGGTGCAGTGTTGAGTCTACGGGCAGTGTTGAGTCTATGGTGCAGTGATGAGTCTACGGGCAGTGATGAGTCTACGGGCAGTGATGAGTCTACGGGCAGTGTTGAGTCTATGGTGCAGTGTTGAGTCTATGGTGCAGTGTTGAGTCTACGGGCAGTGATGAGTCTACGGGCAGTGTTGAGTCTATGGTGCAGTGTTGAGTCTACGGGCAGTGTTGAGTCTATGGTGCAGTGATGAGTCTACGGGCAGTGCTGAGTCTATGGTGCAGTGTTGAGTCTACGGGCAGTGTTGAGTCTATGGTGCAGTGTTGAGTCTATGGTGCAGTGTTGAGTCTATGGTGCAGTGTTGAGTCTACGGGCAGTGTTGAGTCTATGGTGCAGTGCTGAGTCTATGAGCAGTGTTGAGTCTACGGGCAGTGCTGAGTCTACGGGCAGTGATGAGTCTACGGGCAGTGATGAGTCTACGGGCAGTGCTGAGTCTACGGGCAGTGATGAGTCTACGGGCAGTGATGAGTCTACGGGCAGTGCTGAGTCTACGGGCAGTGATGAGTCTACGGGCAGTGATGAGTCTACGGGCAGTGATGAGTCTACGGGCAGTGATGAGTCTACGGGCAGTGATGAGTCTACGGGCAGTGATGAGTCTACGGGCAGTGATGAGTCTACGGGCAGTGATGAGTCTACGGGCAGTGATGAGTCTACGGGCAGTGATGAGTCTACGGGCAGTGATGAGTCTACGGGCAGTGATGAGTCTACGGGCAGTGCTGAGTCTACGGGCAGTGATGAGTCTACGGGCAGTGATGAGTCTACGGGCAGTGATGAGTCTACGGGCAGTGATGAGTCTACATGCAGTGCTGAGTCTACGGGCAGTGATGAGTCTACGGGCAGTGATGAGTCTACATGCAGTGCTGAGTCTACGGGCAGTGATGAGTCTACGGGCAGTGATGAGTCTACATGCAGTGCTGAGTCTATGGTGCAGTGATGAGTCTACGGGCAGTGATGAGTCTACGGGCAGTGATGAGTCTACATGCAGTGCTGAGTCTATGGTGCAGTGATGAGTCTACGGGCAGTGATGAGTCTACATGCAGTGCTGAGTCTACGGGCAGTGATGAGTCTACGGGCAGTGATGAGTCTACGGGCAGTGATGAGTCTACGGGCAGTGATGAGTCTACGGGCAGTGATGAGTCTACGGGCAGTGATGAGTCTACGGGCAGTGATGAGTCTACGGGCAGTGATGAGTCTACGGGCAGTGATGAGTCTACGGGCAGTGATGAGTCTACGGGCAGTGATGAGTCTACGGGCAGTGATGAGTCTACGGGCAGTGATGAGTCTACATGCAGTGCTGAGTCTATGGTGCAGTGCTGAGTCTACGGGCAGTGCTGAGTCTACGGGCAGTGCCGAGTCTACAGGCAGTGCTGCTTAATTCACAAGGAAAGTTGATTCCAATGGGAGGGGTGCAAGGAGTGGGGAGGAGTTTGTATACATCATCATCACTCCTGGGTCGATAAAATAGTTACCAAGTGGTTGTCCTCTACTTTTTATTTGCTCCCTGCCCCCCACCCCCACCCCGCCGGGTGAATGTGGATTTTTCCGGCAACTGACTCGGATCTTGTCAACAGGAAACGAGAGCCAATTCCTCCAAGCTCATCTGAGCAGGAAATCACTCGTGACTTTGCACCGTCTGGATGGCGGGGCTGGTTGCAAGTTGTGTGCGTGCTGATGGCGGGGCTGGTTGCAAGTTGCGTGTGTGTACTCGCGTGCGTGTTCAGGTTTGTGCGGCTCACTTTGGCGACGTGTGCAGCGTCGTCGGGCAGAAAACGACAGAGCACGTGCTGGTGAGTGCGTACAAAGGCAACGCAAATGCTCCTCCCCCATATAGCCATACAGCCCGTTGGGGCACGTCCTGTTAGCGAGCACCTTTCGAAGAGCGGCGGCACTGCGCATGTTTACACACCGCACCGGGTACTTATTTGAGGCGGAATCCACCTAAGGGAGGCCCAGGACCAGTTTGGATATTCGTCACCGGTGTGTTGGTGGTCGCCGTGAGCGGGAATCAAACTCGGGTCGCTGGGTTTGTAGCATCGCGCGCACTAACCACTACAAACAGACACAAACACGCACGTACACACAAAGACAAAGATCCCCCATATAGCCTGTAACAGACTGTTTGGGTAAGTGCTGTCAGCGAGCACCTATGAAGGCCGGCACGGCACACGAGGGGGTGGGTGGCCAGCACCACGCCCGTTGTTGTTGACACATCACCGCACCAGGTACTTATTTAAGACTGTGGTCATGCAACCCAAACTATGGACCGTGTACTAAACCACTGTGGTCTCTCCGCTCCTTCGACGGACGATGAGGTATAGCAAAGCCGAACACTCACAGTCTCCTGAACTGCCTCTAGGCATTGGCGTTTCAGCTCCTGTGAGCACGTCGGCCATCGCGCGCAAGAATAGAATCGAAGACCCAGCCGAGCACGAGGGAGTCCCAGGACCGAGTCGGATATCACGCGACCACCGAGTCAAACGCCACTCGCTAAATACTTTCCCGAGGACTAACGTGCGGCGGTGACGGGGTCGCGTTTACGGCATCCGAGCTTGCGCCGGGTTTTTCTTTTAATTGTTTAACCACCCCCTCATCACTCCCCACAGCTGCCGAAGTTCATGCAGCTGTGCTCGGACAGCGTGTGGGGCGTGCGCAAGGCGTGCGCCGAGTGCTTCACCGCCGTGTCGAGCACCGCCTCGCACGATTTCCGCCGCACCCAGCTCTCGCCGCTCTTCATCAACCTCATCTGCGATCCCTCGCGCTGGGTGCGTACCCGCCGGCGGTGGCGGCACCGGCGCCGAGAAGAGACCCAACCTTGGTTCGATTCACCAACTCGGGCGCCTTTTCTGCGTGGAGTTTGCGTGTTCTCCACGCGCCCCCCCCCCCCCGCCTCCCTGTTTCTGTGTGGGTGTCTCCTTCCGGGTTCTCCGATTTCCTCCCATGGTCTTCTTGTTTTTTTCGGTAAAGTCACGTACCGAAAGAACCAAGAAGATGAATCCCTGCAGTTCATGAAAGCTTTAAATCGAAATTCCTCCCGTGGCTAAAAGAGCAGCAACAACACACAAGAAAGCCGTACATTGTAACCGATATTGGCCGAAACATCCCAATGCTGAAATATTATCTGGAAATTTGCTCGTGGGATTGCGCGTTGCGACGTTGCCACCGCGGACCGTGAACATGTGGCAGACGACCCTGTTGTTAAAAGAGTCTGGAAACCCGCACTTTCTTGCGTTGATAAACGACTTGATTATTTCTACGGGACCATTTTTTGGGCCAGTATCACGAAGTATGAAAAAAAAATAAGATTACGTACGACTCTTTCTGGCAACAAAATAGGCGTTCAGATGTTCAAACACCTTTTGGCGTTCTCTGGTCTGACACTGGATAAGAGAGTGCCGTAGAGAAGGCTGTCTCTGGTGTAGGCCAATCGTTTCAAATGTTTTTGTTACCACGAGAGCACGTTGGTTTGCCTGTTTTAGGGGCCATGCATTGAGTAAGTACACAGAAATCTGTCAACTTGACCCCTCCCCCCCTCCCTGTTCGCATGCGGACTTTTTACACCCCACCCCCCCACCTGCGTACGTACGCCTGACGCACCCCCCCCCCCCCCGAATCCTATAGAACGGCCGATATTTAATCCACGCAGAAACGATCAAGGATAAATAATATTAACGCATTTAAGCAAACAGATAGTCCACCGCCGGACCATCTAACTCATTTGAAGGCCAATGTAGACAAATTATTATCGAGGCTTTGCCCCCCCCCCCCCCCCCCGTTTCCTATGCGTACATTGTCAGTACGCATTTGGGTTAACCCCCCCTCCCCCCCTCCATGCGTACGTACGAGATGGATGGCCCCTTACCACAAGTACTTGTGTGTGGTTCATGCAGACGTGATTCTTTGCAAAAGGTGTCTCTTTGGCGTTTCAACATCTTAACACCTATTTTATTCCCATAAAGGGTAAAAACCTATTATTATTTTTCATAGCTTGATTATTATTGTTGGGTGGGGGGGGCGAAGTCGGGGGCTGGGGGAGGGGGTCACAAGGGGTGTAGTAACTCAGTGGTCAATGCACTGCACAGTGGATCAAGAAACCTCAGTTTGATTTCCAGGCAAGGGTGAGAGGCTCATTGATACCGGAACCGATACTGGATATGTCCCTCTGTCCCGTCAAGCAACTTGCACTCACCAGCGTGGTGAGGTATAGTCAAACAACAACACGCTGTGGTGGGGGGTGGGGGGGGCAGAGGTAAGTATTCATTTAGCAGTTGATGGATTACTGCCAGTTATTTTTTTCTAATTCGTTTAAGAAATGTTTAGTGTACCCCACCCCCTTCAGGGCTGTGTTAATTATAGGACTGATCGATCCCTACCTCACTGATTGATCCCGACCTCACTGATCTCTACTCCACTGATCGATCTCTACCCCACTGATCGATCCCTGAGCCACTGATTGATCCCTACCCCACTGATCGATTCCTGCCCCACTGATCGATCTCAACCCCACTGATCGATTCCTGCCCCACTGATTGATCCCCACTCAAACGTTCGATCCCTGCCCCACTGATCAATCTCATCCCACACCGATCAATCCCTAACCGTTGACGACGCGTG
Source organism: Lampetra fluviatilis (assembly GCF_964198595.1). Classification (NCBI taxonomy): domain Eukaryota; kingdom Metazoa; phylum Chordata; class Hyperoartia; order Petromyzontiformes; family Petromyzontidae; genus Lampetra; species Lampetra fluviatilis. The sequence goes on from NC_136328.1 coordinate 4,872,048, forward strand.
CCTGATTGCGTTGCAGGTGAGGATGGCGGCCTTCCAGTCTCTGGGGCAGTTCATTTCCACGTTCGCGAGCCCCCCCTCGCTGCTCGCCGGCGTGGCAATCCACAGGGGGAGCAAAGGGGACGTGGAATTGAACATGGAGGCTCTGTCGGCGTCGCCTTCCACGGGGTGAGGACCTCGGCGCGACGTTGAATCTCAAATTCTTAGGTTTTTTCGGTAAAGTCACGTAGGTAAAAACATTAAAATTAATAAAAGTAAAATAAAATAAAAATCACGACGTTTCGGAGGCAACACAAGCTTCCGTCTTCAGGTGGAACCGTCACAGCCACGACAGCTGTATCAAGTAAATTATTTTATTTTACTTTTATTAATTTTAATGTTTTTGCCTACGTGACTTTACCGAAAAAACCTAAGAATATGAATCCTTGCAGTCACGAAAGCTTCAAATCTAGAGTTGAATCTCAATTCTTTTAACCCCGCCCCCCCCCCCTCCCGATACGTTCCATTCATTGGCTACCACATTCTGATAAGCTCCCCCCCCCCCCTCTCCTCCCCCCTGAACTTGTATTTAAGATTTTTCGATTTAAAGCTTTCGTGACTGCAGGGATTCATCTTCTTGGTTCTTTCGGTAAAGTCACGTAGAATGGAGACAGCGTCTCCCCCGACAGACCTGGTCTTCACCTGATGAAGGCTGCTTGCGTTGTGGCCGAAACGTCGTGAGAATTATTTTATTATGTTTTATTTTATTATTTGTATTGTTTCCATTCTACGTGACTTTACCGAAAGAACCAAGAAGTTGTATTTAAGAGCTTGCATCTTGGAATCCCTGCCTCACTTGATGCAGCAAATCTGGCTGTGACGGTCCCACCTGATGACGGAGACTTGTGTTGCCTCCGAAACGTCGTGATTTTTATTATTTTATTTGTATTAATTTCATTTTTTTCCTACGTGACTTTACCGAAAGAACTAAGAGTATGAATCCTTGCAGTCACGAAAGCTTCAAATCTAGAATCTCAATTTTTGTTCGCCTCTCGTACAATGGGCGGCAGGTTGGCGGGCGCGGCGGTTAACGCTTAGGCCTTCCGGCAAGCAGGGCCCAGGTTCAATTGCCAACTCCTCGGGTGCCTTTCCGCGTGTGGTTGGTTCGCTCTCCCCTCCTGCTCTGCGTGGGGTTTTTCTGGTTTCTTCCCATATAGCTGAAAACCTCTGCGATGTCGTGGCTCTCGGCCAAACGTCGCAACGCGGGATCCTCCTGAAAGCGAGACTTTGTACTCGTGTTTTGTTTTCTCGCCTGATGTCGACGGCTCGTGTTGCGATCGAAACGTCGTGACGTTTTTATTATTTTCTATCTACGTGGCTTTACCGAAAGACCCAAAGAATAAAAATAAACAACCGTTATTCTTCATATTCTTGGGTTTTTTCGGTAAAGTCACATAGGTAAAAAATTAAAATTAATGAAAATAAAATAAAAATAAAAATCGCGACGTTTCGGAGGCAACACAAGCTTCCGTCTTCAGGTGGAACCGTCACCGTTATACTTGTGTTACCGGTGTAACACAAGTATAACGGTGGAACCGGTGTCCCGTAGTTTTCATTTGACGTTGCGACGAGCGAGCAGGCTGGCCCATGGGCCGTACCCGGCCCGCTACTTTATTACGTACGTCCCCACGCTAGCCACACTCTTCAAAATTGCCGGAAAACAATCGTTAATCCATCGCTGCAAGGACCTTGGCCGCATTGATTTGGTTCTAGAGGGCAGTTTTTTCGACCTGGTGTCACCAACAGGCGTTTCTAGTTTTGGCACCAGGCTCAGTCGCTTCTGTCACTGCAAGGGTCTCCTTCACACCTGGTCGACGCGCGTGTCACTTTACAGATGATCATTTTATCGAGGTATTTTAAAATCCTCGGGGGAAAAAAACTTTCCTACCCCCCCCCGACATAAATGTCTCTCAGCGCAGGGAGGAAGAAGGGGGGGGGGGGCGCGGGTGGGAGGCACCACACGTGTACGTATGGTGAACTTCTTTCGCACCGTACGTAGCCGACCGTGCTAATTGGACGTGCGTGGCAAGGACGACAAACTAAACACAAGGTAGTTCTCCAGAATGAGCTTTCTATCTAGACGGTGATTTAAAAGCTCCCAGTGGCTTCCTGATATCGGAAGGAAGAGCGTCCCAGACTTGTGACCCCGACCCGCCAGGAGGTTCCACGCCGTTTGTGTCGCCGCAGCGCCGCCGACGGGCAGGAGGAGCCGGCCGACGGCTGCCCCAATCCCGGCAGCGACGCCGGTGGGGCCCCCGCGCCGCCACCGCCGCCGAGGCTCGGCGCCTGCGAGAGCGGAGGCTCGGAGTCTCTCTCGGCCGACTCTCGTCAGCCACAGCCGCCCTCGATTCCCACCGAGCGCGACACCCATGTCGCGTCGGAGCCCGCGCGCTCGCACGACGACGACGACGAGGAGGAGGTTGCTGAGAGCTGTCGCTCCGCGGAGAGCGAGCGGCCACGAGAGCAGTCGGGCGACCGCAACTCCACCCGGCGCGACGCCGAGATGGCCGGGCCGGGCGGTGGCGACGCCGGAGCGAGCGACAAGTACGGCACGTTCCTCTTCTGGAGAACGCCGCTGTCGGACGTGGCGATCGACGGGGAGCTGCTGCTGCTGCCGCTGCCGCACCCCCCCGAGTGCTGCGCGCCGCGCGAAGAGCCGGCGGAGAGAGACGACGCCGATGGTGCGAGCGCGCCAACGGCGGAGGATGCCACGGATGTTGGGAAGATCCGCGACAGAGGTGTGTCCCCCCCCCGAGCAATCCGCTCTTCATATTTGCTCGCGCACCAACAGTCCGTTAAAGGCTGTCCGGAGGGAGGGGGGGGGCAAGATCTTCGTCTTTGAACAGCTGGTGGCGGAGAGTCGTGTTGTGAACGCGGCTCTCTCTGTGCTCTTTGTTTACAGAGGCTGTGGACGTGGCTGCGTGCATGCTGGAGGCCGCCTCCCTCGATTCGGACCCGTCCGATCTCGGCGAGTACGAGGGATTGCACTTCGACAACGTTTGCCTCTCCCTGGACGGCTCCGTCAAGTCGAGCTTCCTCAACAGCACGGTGAGCCGTGCCTCGAGCGCCTCTCTCGTGTGTGTCGCGTCAGGGGAAGGCGACGTCGCCCCCCCCCCACCTCCTTCCCCCCCCCCCCCTTCTCGTTACCGACGACTCAAATCGTCCCGAGCGCTTGCCCAGTCTCGTGGGATCTCTCCCGCAAGTCTGCTGAGCCGGGTTTTTTTTTTTATTCCGTCCTCATCGTCACCGTCGTGGCCGCTGGTACGCAGCTGTTATCGCACGGAGGGGTTGACTCCTTGCACAAGTTGGGAATTCCATAATGCAGGTTTTTTTTCTGGGTTGGATCGCGTAAATATATAAATGTGTCATGAAACCCGCCACCACCCGACACGGCCAATTAGTAAGGTTTGTCACGTTTACAGAACATAGATGATATTGGTCGCGAAAGCCGACGTGTTAAACTGAAGTTGGGAACTGGTTCAGAATAATAATATTAATCCTCGCATTCAATGCTTCGGCAACTCGGTGCCCCGGCGTGCATCAAATCTCATCTCAAACATTCGAAGAGCACGCCTTCCCCCCCGTGGCAGCTGTCTCAGCGTGACTCGGGCACCTGGCCTGCAAGCGGCATGAGTGTGCCCCGCACCTCCGGTTAGCACGGTTGGCTCCGTACGGTGCGAAAGAAGTTCGACATGCCGGAAGGGGGGCTATTTTTTTCTTCGAATTTAGTAAATTTGGACCACGATGCCCGGAGCACGATGGCCTTCTCATTCATAACGACGTCGGGCGAATCTTTAAAGTGCCACTGTGAAGAGGGATGGTGCTTGGTGTCGCGTGATTCGTGCGTGCAAAAGAGTCGAGCCGCAAACCGAGCGTGGGCATGGTTTTAGTTCCTTGTTGCTGCTGCTGCCGCCAATAGCAAGTTGATTCTAGATTTGAAGCTTTCGTGACTGCAAGGATTCATATTCTTAGGTTTTTTTCGGTAAAGTCACGTAGGTAAAAAATTTAAATTAATAAAAGTAAAATAAAAATCGCGACGTTTCGGAGGCAACACAAGCTTCCGTCTTCAGGTGGAACCGTCACAGCACGATAGCTGTATCAAGTGTTATCAAGTTGCACAGTGAATCGCTTGTTCGCGCAGGAGGAGGAGGAGGAGGGGCGCGTTGGCACCATGGACTCTCCCGACAGGAGCATGGTGCTCACACCGCAGCCAGAGGAGCAGCTTCACAACCAGGTGACTGCCCCCCACACCCAATCGCCACGGTTACCACGCTCAGTGGGTGGTGGTGACAGCGACGGTTGGGATGATGGTTGTGGTGATGATGGGGTGGAGCGGGGGGGGTGGGTGTTGATAGCATTGGTGACAATTGTCGTGGTAGTTACAAGAGGCTGTCTCTGGTGTGGGCCAATCGGTTTCAAGGAAAATGCCATGCACTATCAAAGGATATCTGTTTGCATGTTTTACCACAAGCTCGTGTGGTCAATGCAGACCCAATAGGCGTCTGATTTGGTGTTTGAGCATCGTAACGCCTACCTGCCTTTTCGCCGACGATCGCGACGGCGGTGCTGCTGATCATGTTAGTGGTGTGGTGGTGGTGATGGCGAGTTGCGACGACGCTGTTTCTCCGTAGGACGTGATACCCCAGGAGCTGCTGGACCAGTTCCTGTCCATGACCGACCCGTTCCGGGCTCAAACGGTGGACACGGAGATCGCGAGGCACTGCGCGTACAGCCTCCCGGGGGTGGCGCTCACCCTGGGCACCCAGCACTGGCACTGCCTCAAGAGCACCTACAACTCGCTGGCAGCGGACATGCAGGTGAGTCTTTCTCAGAGGTCGCAAACGGGTTTTGATTCCTTACCCCCCGTACCCATACCTGGCCGCACCAGGGTCGCAAACGGGTACCCGTACCCGTACCCGTACCCAGCCGGGTACGGGTATCGGGTACCTGATTGCGACCTCTGGGATGAAGCCATGTTGCAGGCGCGGGTGGGTTGATTCTAGGAACTTGAATTGTAAGAAGAGACAAGACGTTGGGAAATGAGTGACAAACGGTGACTCACCAGTGACTCACGGCCTAGCTGTACCCGGCCGCACCAGGGTCGCAAACGGGTACCCGTACCCGGCTGGGTACGGGTAGCTGGGTATCGGGTAGGGTACGGGTATCGGGTACCCGGTTGCGACCTCTGGTCTTTCTCTCTCTTACTCGACGCTCGGTTGGCCACTGCTCTCTTCTGCCTACCGCTTTCTAGCGCTCTGCTGGTGGTTGCACTTTGTCCAAGACATCGCACAGTCCCTCAATGAAACGGCACGTTTTTTTTGTTTAAGTCGACACACGTGTAAAGGGTAAAAAGTTACACAATGACACTTGCAGGGTGAAAACTTTGGGAAAACGACTTTGACCTAAAGGACAAAAAAAAGCAAGAAAGTAAAACGCCGAATGAACGCCGGTGTGTGGCTGCCGGCACAAACAAAGATCCCCCATGTAGCCTTAACAGACTGTAGGGTCAAGTGCTGTTAGCGAGCACCTATGAAGGCCGGAACGGCGCACGAGGGGGTGGGTGGCCAGCACCACGCCCGACCGCCTTTGTCTCCCCAGTGGCGATGTTTACACACCGCACCAGGCACTCATTTGAGGCCGAGTCGACCTAGGGGAGGCCCGGGACCGGTTCAGATAATCGTCACCGGTCTTGGCCGTGAGCGGGAATCGAATTCGGGGTCTCGCCGGGTTCGTAGCGCAGCGTAGCGCTAACCGCTGCGCCACCGCTCCCCACGCCCGTCACCCCTCACAGTGGAAGGTGCGGCGCACGCTGGCCTTCTCCATTCACGAGCTGGCCGCCATCCTGGGAGACCGCCTCACCGCCGTGGACCTCGTCCCCGTCTTCAACGGCTTCCTCAAGGACCTGGACGACGTGCGCGTGGGCGTGCTCAAGCACCTGCACGACTTCCTCAAGGTCAGCAGGGCGCAGGCGTGGCCGTGTGTGCGTGGGGTGTTGCCCGTCAATCTCGGTCGGTCATCCCCCGTGGTGTCTGGGTCTGTCCCGTGACCTCCTGCCGGCAGCGAGTCTTTGACACGTGACCTCAAAGTGTACGTGGCCTCACAGTGTACGTGGCCTCAAAGTGTACGTGGCCTCAAAGTGTACGTGGCCTCAAAGTGCACGTGGCCTCACAGTGTACGTGGCCTCACAGTGTACATGGCCTCAAAGTGGACGTGGCCTCACAGTGTACGTGGCCTCACAGTGCACGTGGCCTCACAGTGTACGTGGCCTCAAAGTGCACGTGGCCTCACAGTGTACGTGGCCTCAAAGTGCACGTGGCCTCACAGTGTACGTGGCCTCAAAGTGTACGTGGCCTCACAGTGTACGTGGCCTCAAAGTGCACGTGGCCTCAAAGTGTACGTGGCCTCACAGTGTACGTGGCCTCAAAGTGCACGTGGCCTCACAGTGTACGTGGCCTCACAGTGTACGTGGCCTCACAGTGCACGTGGCCTCAAAGTGGACGTAGCCTCACAGTGCACGTGGCCTCACAGTGTACGTGGCCTCAAAGTGTACGTGGCCTCACAGTGCACGTGGCCTCAAAGTGTACGTGGCCTCAAAGTGTACGTGGCCTCACAGTGTACGTGGCCTCAAAGTGTACGTGGCCTCCCGGCCAGGCTAAAAATATAGCTGCAATACAACATTTACTCTTTTGAGTAAACAGTATTTACAGTCGGTGTGTGGTTTGTCTCTAAACGGGACCACCTTGTACGAAAATGTGTGGGCAGGCTGCCTGGCCCAGGCCTCCCAGCCACGTTACCGCACGGAGACTTTGCCCTCACCCCACCTCGCCCGCCTCCCCCCCCCACCGTTTTGAGTTTAACGACTCGCCCAACGACCAGCACCCGAGTTGCGCAACGGCAGAAGTGGCCACGTAGCGCGCTGTTCAACGAGCGGGGCCTTGCGCAACCTTTAAAAAGCACGGCAAAGTCACGCGCAGGAAACCCTCTCGCGTTCGCGTCGAGCTTGGGGTGAGGGTGGGGGGTGGTGGGCGGCCTCGACGATTGTGGATTTTTCGGACGCTTCGACGGTACGGGTGGTTGAACGTGTTGGCGGTACAACCGGTGGGGCGGGGAGGGAGGGAGGGAAATTAAAAAAACCCGCAATAATTATTTACTTTCCCCCGATTCGCAAGCCCCCGGGGTGTCCGTCAAAATCAGTTTCTCGTGATGTCGAAGCAGTCGAAGACGAACGTCTAAACGAGCGGCTGAACACGATGCTCGAGTCTGTTGCCGTGCAGCAGCAGCCAGCCTGACCACAGATTGGCTGCTCCGTGTCCCCAAGGCAGATTTGACTCCTCGTGCCCGAGACTCGGTCGGTCGGTGCCTCGATTCAATACCGGGAATCATTTCTCGGCGGACGGTGGCATCCAAATATTACGGCTCGTGGTGTCGCCGCCGCCGCCGCCGCGCGTTCCAACGGGAAAGCAGCTGCTGAATGTCAGTGCGACTTGTTCTGATGGAGAGTCTGCAGCGCCACTCAAGGGCAACATCGACATCGTCAGACTGTTTTATGAGGACCGCTATGTTATGCTGCACCGGTGTACCGCCAATACATCCAATTGTTCATCACTGCATGTGTGGAACGTGAGATGAAGTGGTAGTGTACGGGACCATCGGCTCCACCACCCCGGGTTTATTGGTTGTGCGTAGCCCGTGGGTGATGCTGGTGGTGGTGCCGAGCATCGTGTCTGTACGGTAGTGTTGCGGTTCGATTTAAAGCTTTCGTGACTGCAGGGATTCATCGTCTTGGTTCTTTCGGTAAAGTCACGTAGAAGGGAAGTAATAAACTAATAAAAAATAAAACATAATAAAATACAATTCTCACGACGTTTTGGCCACAACGCAAGCAGCCGTCCTCAGGTGAAGAACAGGTCTGTCGGAAAGACAGCGTCCGAAGTCTTTCCGACAGCCCTGTTCTTCACCTGAGGACGGCTGCTTGCGTTGTGGCCGAAACGTCGTGAGAATTATTTTATTTTATTATGTTTTATTTGTATTATTTCCCTTCTACGTGACTTTACCGAAAGAACCAAGAAGAGGTAGTGTTGCGGTTCGTGCGCAGCGCTACGAAGCTGGCAACCCGGGTTCAATTCCCGCTCACGGCCAACACCAGTGGCGATTGTCGACTTGGCCTCAAATGAGTACCTGGTGCGGTGTGTAGTAAACATCGTCACTGGGGAGACAAAGGCGGCCGGGCGTGGTGCCGGCCACCCACCCCCTCGTGTGCCGTGCCGGCCTTCATAGATGCTTCTCGCTAACAGCACTTGCCCCAACAGTCTGTTAAGGCTACACGGGGGTTCTTTGTCTTGTCCCCTGTGCAGTTGCTGCCCCAGCAGAAGCGGAGGGAGTACCTCTACCACCTGCAGGAGTTCCTCGTCACGGACAACACGAGGAATTGGCGATTTCGCTACGACCTTGCAGAGTGCGTGCCTTCTCCCCGCCCCCCACTGTGATCTCATTTAACACCCCACTCCCCCCCAATTCCACACACACCCCCCTCCCACCACCTCCCCCACCACCTCCCCACCACCCTATACTCATGAACAATTCCTGTGTGTGTATGTATGCACGTTGAACTTCTTTCGCACCGTATGTAGCCAACTGTGCTAATCGGAGGTGCCCAACGGCTGCGATTGGGAGGCGGTGTTGGAGGACCTTGCGATGTGTGGCCACCACGTGCCTTGCCTTGTCACCCTCGATGCGTGCACCCTGATCTCTACAAATCTCGTTGCACTTTTGAGTCGAGACTTAAAACTCATTTCTTTAGAACTGCTTTTTTGTACAAAGCTATTTTTTTTCAGAAGCGACCTGGCCACAAATGATGGCTCAACGAAGTGGCTCGCCATCACGTGGACATTTATAGCAGCAGCGAAATACTCTAAACGCGTGGTTCTGGTGGCATCTCCTCCGCCACCACCATCTTCACTGCCACGATCGCCACCATCGCCACCACCATCACCATCTTTACTGCCGCAATCACCCCCCACCATCATCGACGCCGTCTTGGCCACCACAATGGGGAGCACTGTTGTGGCCATGAATTGCAACCTATTTTTTGCAACTTATTTTTGTGTTTAGTTTGTTGCCCCCCCCACCCTCGCACCTCCGATTAGCACGCTTGGCTACGCGCGGTGCGAAAGACGTCCCACGTACATGCAAACGTGTACGTCTCGGACGCTCTAAGCAGGGCTGAGCCTGAGTTCGTACTTTGTTGCGTGACGACCACCTGCAAGCCACTGGAGGCGCTACTTTTATACTGCCCAATGCGCGGAACTCGCTGACGCGAAACCGTTTTTGTGCGATGAGCACACGCGCGTGTAAGCGCGACCACCTGGCACACGCAAAGCGCGCGTGTGCGTCGGCGTAAAATGGTGAGAGATGATGCGACGCAGTAGTTGAGGCATGCGTTTGATTGCTTTTACGCGTGTGTGTGTGTGTGTGTGCGTGGTGTGCGCGGTGTGTGTGTGCTCGTGGTGTGGTGTGCGCGGTGTGTGTGCGGTGTGTGTGTGGTGTGTGCGGTGTGCGTCACAGGCAGTTGATTCTGCTCCTCGGGCTCTATGCCTCCAAGGATGTGTTTGACCACCTCTGCCCTATTGCCTTTCAACTCTGCTCGGACAAAGTTGCAGAAGTCCGATGGATTTCCTACAAACTGGTGAGTCGTTGCGCCGCTGTAGCAACCGCTGGCGGCAATAAAAATGCGCGTTCTCGGGCGCGGCCGGTTTCCAGTCATAATTCTCAGAACCCCATGTCGGTCCACTGCTGGGTCATGGGGTGCCCGTTCGTGCCGTGTCGGTGGGGGCTTTGTTTGATCGTACCTCGCCACGCAGCTCGGCGAGAGGAGGAAACGCCCAGGAACTGTTCGAATATCCCTCCGCTGACGCTACACGTGGACTCGGGTCCCGTCCCCCGGGTTCATCGCACGATATGCGCTAACCGCTGCACCCCCACTCCGTCCCAGTCCCTACACACACGACATCGAAACTCTAATCTCTGAGCTGCGAGCGAAAGATTCCCTGACCGTCTTCTTGGTTCTTTCGGTAAAGTCATGTAGAATGGAAATAATAAAATAATAAATAATAAAATCTAATAAAATAATTCACACGACGTTTGGGCCGCAACGCAAGCAGCCATCCTCAGGTGAAGAACAGGTCTGGCCGAAACGTCTTCTCGACAGACCTGTTCTTCACCTGAGGACGGCTGCTTGCGTTGTCGCCGAAACGTCGTGTGAATTATTTTATTATATTTTATTTGTATTACTTTATTATTTCCATTCTACGTGACTTTACCGAAAGAACCAAGAAGATGAATCCCTGCAGTCACGAAAGCTTTAAATCGAAATTCCCTGACCGGATACATTTTTATTAGAATCGCGCTCGCTCTGTGCAAGGTCCTCCGTGGATTAGTGGCGCAACGACGATGATGATGAGCGCACTCGGCTGCAAGCCCAGCGAACCGAGGTTCGATTCCCGGTCGTATCTTACATTAGGACAAAGCCGGGTTGTATTTCTCGCGTGCGATTGCTGACCCCCCCCCCACACCGCTCCCACGCCCGCGAGCGCTCTCGCCGACGGCTTGCGTCGTGTCCGTGCGCTCCTTGCCCGCAGGTCAGCGAGATTGTCCGCAAGCTGTCGTCATCACGGGACCTCCTTCAGCTGTTCCTGGAGCAGATCATCAGCAAGTTCCTGGCGGGTTCCAAGTGGAACAGCAGGCAGACATTCGCTTACATCTGCCAGGTGAGAGGGCGTTGGGTTACTGCGGGCAAATTGTGTGCACGGATGTTTGTCGGTTGAACTTCTTTCGCGCGCCGTACGTTGCCAACCGGGATGAAGGGTCAGGAGCGCAGTTGGAGTGGATTGGACTTGCCGATGAATCGGTAACCAGTCGTTTCAAGATCGGCCTCTGTGGAGGAGGTTTGTGAAGGATGCTGCTGGTGAGTTGGAGGCAGTCGCCCCCCATCAACAACGGAGGGCAGAGGAGCCACGCTAGCAACCACGAGCGGAGCGCCGGGCGGCTAAAATGCAGCAAGTTGGCACAGTGGGGAGCACGGTCGGCGCATCTGCCGGCCATCTAAGTAGGTCAACCCATGGCACCCGCTGGGTCTGTTCTGTGACCTTCTGCACGCGAGCCTTCAATACTCCACGTGGCCTCCAAGTGCACCTAGCATGGCACAAGCGCCGTGGTGACGTCACCGCCACTTAGGGGTGAACGGCGGTTGTTGGTGTTATTCACCGTAAAATCACAAGGCGCCGTCCGCTTCGATGACGGTGGACGTTCAAGTTTCCCGGGACGTTCAGAGAAGGAGCAGGCGTGTGTGACGACTCGTCACGGTCCAAATTTGCAGTTTGAAAAGATACCTCGCTATACGATATTTAAAAACTAACACCCCGCTTACTGACTTCACTGAAACAATTTTACGGTCCCAATTTCGGTAGTTCTTATTGCATCGTCTCCCCAACAGATGGCCGCACAATCTACTAACTCATTCCATCCGCTTAAGTAGTCAACTCTCGAAAAAAAATCTCGCCGCTTTGCGGACACTTGGCTTTATTGCGGGCGACCAAGTTTCACCCCCCCCCCTCCCCCGAGCACACAAGATCGAGATCAAAACATCATCGTGGACAAAGCCGTTGATGCCACCCGGCACACGGCACAAACGCTTTCTCCCCTCCCTGTGTCAGATATCCGCAACGGCTACAGATTCTGCTGCCGCTGCTACACAGTCGACACGCTGCGACCTCTAAGATGTGTGCCCCTGACAGCGTCCCCCCAGCATCCGCCGCTAGGTTTTTGTCAATACCGCCCCCCCCCCCCCTCGAACGACTGGTCCGATGTGGTGGGCGGGGGTACGGGTGGGTCACCGTGTCCGCGCGTTACCGCTCGTGCGCAGGCCATAGCGGAGGAGGACTGCCTGGCGTGGGAGGACTTTGGGCTGTTGCTGCTGCCGCGTCTGCTGGAGTTGGTGCCCGACCCGGTGCCCAACGTGCGCATCCTCCTCGCCAAGACGCTGCGGCAAGCCGTGCTGGAGAAAGGTCAGGCCAACGCCGCCGTCACCATCACCGCCATCATCACCGTCACCACCGCCATCACCACCGCCGCCGTCACCACCGCCATCATCACCATCACCACCGCCGCCGTCACCACCGCCATCACCACCGCCGCCGTCACCACCGCCGCCGTCACCACCGCCATCACCACCGCCGCCGTCACCACCGCCATCATCACCATCACCACCGCCGCCGTCACCACCGCCATCACCACCGCCGCCGTCACCACCGCCGCCGTCACCACTGCCATCACCACCGCCGCCGTCATCAACGCCGCCGTCACCACCGCCGCCATAATCACCACCGCCATCACCACCGCCGCGATCATCACCGCCGCGATCATCACCACCGCCATCACCACCGCCGCGATCATCACCACCGCCGTCACCACCGCCATCACCACCGCCGCCATCATCACCGCCGCCATCATCACCACCGCCATCACCACCGCCATCACCACCGCCGCGATCATCACCACCGCCGTCACCACCGCCGCCATCATCACCACCGCCATCATCACCGCCATCACCGTCGCCATCACCACCACCGCAGCTGCAGTTACCGCCGCAGTCACCGCCCGTGCCGTCATCGCTGACGCCGCACGTTTAAACGTTTGCACACGCGAGACGATACAGTAACCCAAGAAACCTCTTATCTCCATCTATATAAAAAGCAAAGTTGTGATTATGTGTGTCTGTTCAAAATGTTTAGCGTACTTCCCGACATGCAACAAACTTGAAATTTGCCATGTGGGTACTTTCCAGACTGTACACCATGCAAACATTATACAAATACACTTTTGTGGGTTTTTTTTTGGGGGGGGAGCTCAATAATGCAGAGATTTTTTGCACGGCAAGTGAGCTGTGATGTCACATCTGTCACGTGACCCGCGCATGTGGAAGTGTCACGCCTTGTAGTGTCGTGGTTAGCGCTACGCTGCGCTACGAACCCGGTGACCCGAGTTCGATTCCCGCTCACGGCCACCACCGGTGACGATTATCTGAACCGGTCCTGGGCCTCCCCTAGTTCGACTCAGCCTCAAACGAGCAACTGGTGTGTCGTGTGTGAACATCGCCACTGGGGAGACAAAGGCGGCCGCCCCTGTTGAATCCAAGTCCCGGGCGAAGCCGGGTAGTACGGCCAGTGGATAATAAATAAAAGTTGGTTTCTAAATTTCGATTTAAAGCGTTCGTGACTGCAGGGATTCATCTTCTTGGTTCTTTCGGTAAAGTCACGTAGAATGGAAGTAATAAAATAATAAAAATAAAACATAATAATATGATAAAATAATAAAAATAAAACATAGTAAAATAATTCTCACGACGTTTCGGCCACAACGCAAGCAGCCGTCCTCAGGTGGGAGAACAGGTTTGTCGAGAACAGGTCTGTCGAGAAGACAGAGTCCTTCAGACTGTCTTCTCGACAGACCTGTTCTCCACCTGAGGACGTTTTATTTTTATTATTTCATTACTTCCATTCTACGTGACTTTACCGAAAAGAACCAAGAAGAGTTGGTTCCTAATTGACCTCCTGCTTCACTGCCGGAGGAACAACGCTCGGGCTCACGCCGTGACCCCCCCCCCCTCCTCCCTCACCTCCACGCAGACGTTCCCGCTGGTGCCGCTCTGCAGGCGGCGGAGCAGGCGGTGCTGCTGCTGCAGAGCGACGCAGACCCCGACGTGCGCTACTTCGCCACCAACAGCGTGGCCCCGCACGCCAAACACTACGACGACACCCGCAGCTCAAGCTCCTCGACTTACTGATGATGATGATGATTTTGCTCGAAAATTTCCTCCCACGGGTTTTTGTTGTTGTTGTTGTTGCTGCAGCGGCAGCGGCGGCGGCGGCAGCAGCAGCAGCAGCAGCGGCACACCAGCTCACAGGTTTTTTTGTGTACTCGGCTAATGTATAAATGTAATAATTAAATTTCGAATAAAACACACTTTTACATTTGGACTGAGCTGGTCACCCTTTAAGCGCAGGTTTGAGTCGTCGTGGTCCCTGGTGCTTTTTAAGGGCCTTGCTAGCGGTCGGTGCTTTTTAGGACTGGATTACAATCGATGATATTTCGCCCGGGAAAAATGCGGCAATCTCGCTCGCAAGGGGGGGGTGCTGTTCGGGGTTGTCGCTCGACACGGCAGGGAGGTAAAGACGCGGGGCAAGTGCTCGTTTCACGCGGGAGCAAGGTGCATTGCTGAAAAGCGCCGCGTCTAGCAAACGATTTCGCCCACAATCGCGTAACGACAGGGTTTGGCGAGGTACGATGTGGTTGCTGTGCTACCACCACCACTACGCACGGCATCCAGTGACACGGTGGGGACTGCATCATTCTGCGTACTGTGTCACTGCACCACTCAGCCGCGCAGCTCAAAGTAGTTCGTTGTCGACCATGGCACCTGCTGGGTCTGTCCCGTGACCTCCTGCCAGCAGCGAGCCTTCGACACTTAACGTGGCCTCGAGGTGAACCTAGCCTGGCACAGGTGCCGTGGTGATGTCACAGCCACTTAGTGGTGGGTGTTGATATTGGTCAACTTGGCGACTGCCTCCAACTACCCCAGTAGCAGCTGGAGGCAGTGGCCCTCCAGCAACAACTGAGGGCAGAGGACCGACGCTCACAACAACGAGCGGAGCGCCGGGCGGCTAAAGTGCAGCAAGTTGGCACAGTGGGGGGCACAGGTGGTGGTGCATCTACCGGTCACCTCAGTCGGCCAACCCGCGCCACTTGCTGGGTCTGTCCCGTAATCAGAGGTCGCAAACGGGTTTTGATTCCTTACCCGTACCCGGCCGCACCAGGGTCGCAAATGGTTACCCTACCCGAAATGAGTGACAAACGGTTACTCACCAGTGACTCACGGCCTACCCGTACCCGGCCGCACCAGGGTCGCAAACGGCTACCCGTACCTGGCCGGGTACGGGTAGCCGGGTATCGGGTAGGGTACGAGTATCGGGTACCCGGTTGCGACCTCTGCCGGGCAGCTAAAGTGCAGCAAGTTGGCACAGTGGGGGGCACAGCTGGTGGTGCATCTCCCGGTCACCTCAGTCGACCAACCTGCGCCACCTGCTGCGTCTGTCCCGTGACTTGCTGCCAGCAGCAGCAACGAGCCTTCGACGCTTCACGTGGCCTCGAGGGTGACCCAAGCCTGGCACAGGCGCCGCGGTGACGTCACAGGCGCCGCGGTGACGTCACAGTCGCCGAGCGACGAACGGCGCTATGTCATTGGTTAACGGGGGGTGGGGTGGGGTGGGGGTGGCCTTTGACCGGGGCGAGGGTCCGTGGCTGTGAGCCGGCAGGGGGCGCTCCGAGTCGGGCGGTTACTCGAGGGCCGGAGGCTCCGCGCGACTCCCGGGGAGGTGAGATGGGGGGGGGGCAGGTTTGACACGGGGTGGACGACACACGGGGGTGACACGGGGGGGGGGGGGGGCAGACACGGGGTGGACACAAGGGAGATGTGTGGGACACGAGAGAGATACGGGGGGAGCAGGGAGACAAAGGAGGGTGGGTGGGGGGTGTTTAGGCCGCCTGGGTTGGGGCGGATTTGAGATAATGTCCGTGTCTCCGTGAGACACCGTGTGCGTGTGTGTGTGTGCCCGTGTGTGCCCGTGTGTGTGCGTGTCTCCGTGAGACACCGTGTGCATGTGTGTGTGTGTGCCCGTGTGTGTGCGTGTCTCCGTGAGACAGTGTGTGTGTGTGCCCGTGTGTGTCCGTGTGTGCGTGTCTCCGTGAGACAGTGTGTGTGTGTGCCCGTGTGTGTCCGTGTGTGCGTGTGTCTCCGTGAGACAGTGTGTGTGTGCCCGTGTGTGTCCGTGTGTGCGTGTGTCTCCGTGAGACAGTGTGTGTGTGTGTGTGCCCGTGTGTGTCCGTGTGTGTGCCCGTGTGTGTCCGTGTGTGTGCCCGTGTGTGTCCGTGTGTGTGCGTCTCCGTGAGACAGTGTGCGTGTGTGTCCGTGTGTGCGTGTGTGTCCGTGTGTGCGTGTGTGTCCGTGTGTGCGTGTGTGTGCGTGTCTCCGTGAGACACAGTGTGCGTGTGTGGCCGTGTGTCCGTGAGACACCGTGTCTGTGTGTGCCCGTGTGTGTGTCCGTGTGTGTGCGTGTGCCCGCCACCACAGACAATTGGTAAAGGGTTGTCCCGTAAGCAGAACAACACAACTGCATTGTGGATGATAGTGGTCGCGAAAGCCTGCGCGTTAGATTCAACGTTGTTGGGTCAACGTTGTGTGTGTGGGTGGGCTCTCCGTTAGCCCAACATTCCATGTTGACTTGAGTCAGAGGTTTTCCTGCTGTGTCTCTCGGTGTGTGTGTCTGTGTGTGTGTCTCTCTCTGTGTGTGTCTCTCTTTGTGTGTCTGTCTCTCTCTGTGTGTGTCTCTCTCTCTGTGTGTGTCTCACTGTGTGTCTGTCTCTGTGTGTCTCTCTCGGTGTGTTTGTCTCTCTCTGTGTGTCTCTCTCTGTGTGTCTGTTTCTGTGTCTCTCTCGATGTGTCTGTCTCTGTGTCTCTCTCGGTGTGTCTGTCTCGTGTGTGTGTGTCTATCTCTGTGTGTCTGTCTCTGTGTCGCGCTCGGTGTGTCTGTCTTGTGTGTGTGTCTCTCTCTCTGTGTGTCTGTCTCTGTGTGTCTGTCTCTGTGTGTCTGTCTCTGTGTCTCTCGGTGTGTGTGTCTCTTTGTGTGTGTGTGTGTGTCTCTCTCTCTGTGTGTGTGTCTCTCTGTGTGTCTGTCTCTGTGTGTGACTGTGACCCTTGACAGCCTCTGGGTAGCCCCCAAGCAGTCGACCCGCGTGCCCAGCCACCGCATGCCCAAGCAGCTTCTGTTGTTCTTGTTGTTGTTTAGTTTTGTGTTGTTGTTGCTACCGGATGGATAGGGGGCTAAAACGGGCAACGGCTCGAGAAGAGATGGGGCTGATGCGGTACAAGGGGGGGGAGGTGGAGGCTAAGGTTGGACTTGCCAATGATCGGTACCAGCGGTGTCAAGATCGGCCCCTGAGGCTCGTGAAGGACGCTGCTGCTGCTACTGCTGCTGCTGGGCAGTAGGAGGCAGTCGCCCTCCAGCAACAGCGGAGGGCAGAGGAGCGGCGCTCACAACAACGAGCGGAGCGCCGGGCGGTTAAAGCGCAGCAAGTTGGCACAGTGTGGGGCACGGCTGGTGGTGCATCTACCGGTCATCTCGGTCGGCCAACCCACGGCACCTGCTGGGTCTGTCCCGAGACCTCCTGCCAGCAGAAGCGAGCCTTCGACACTTCACGTGGTAGCCTCAAAGTGCACCTAGCCTGGCACAGGCGCCGTGGTCACGTCACAGCCACTAAGTGGCGAATGGCGCAGTTATTGGTCGACTTGGCGACTGCCTCCAACTGACCCGGTAGCAGTCGGAGGCAGTCGCCCTCCAGCAACAGCGGAGGGCAGAGGAGCGACGCTCACAACGATTGACCGCGCCGAGAAAAGAGTTGGCAGAGTTTGGGAGGGTTGGGGGGCGCTACAGCTGGTGCCCTCTGCCAATCATCTCGGTCAGCCAACCCACGCCACCTGCTGGGTCTGTCCCGTGACCTCCTGCCAGTAGCAGCGAGCCTTTGACGCGTCACGTGGCCTCGAGGTGAACCTAGCCTGGCACGAGCGCCGTGGTGGTCTGTTGTCTCTGGGTGTCTCCGCGAGTATTTTCGTCTCGGCGAGTAACCTCCGTGGGGGTCGAGGTGTCTGGGAGGGAGGCGATCTCGCTTCACCGTGGACTCAACCTTTTTTGTTTTACGTTTTGTGAGCTAAGGAAAGGTCAAACGGTGAGGTGAGTGGATGTGTGAGTGGGTATGTGAGTGGGTGGGTGAGTGAGTGGGTGAGCGAGTGGGTGAGTGAGTGGGTGAGTGAGTGGGTGAGTGAGTTGGTGAGTGAGTGAATGAGTGGGTGAGTGACTGGGTGAGTGAGTGGGTGAGTTCGTGAGTGAGTGGGTGAGTGAGTGGGTGAATGAGTGGATGAGTGGGTGAGTGGGTGAGTGGGTGAGTATGTGAGTGGTTGAGTGAGTGAATGGGTGAGTGGGTGAGTGAGTTGGTGAGTGAGTGGATGTGTGAGTTCGTGAGTGAGTGTGTGAGTGAGTGGGTGAGTGAGTGGGTACGTGAGTGGGTGAGTATTTGAATGGGTGAGTGAGTGAGTGGGTGTTTGAGTTGGTGAGTGAGTGGATGTGTGAGTGAGTGAGTGGGTGAGTGAGTTCGTGAGTGAGTGGGTACGTGAGTGGGTGGGTATGTGAGTGATCGAGTGAGCGGGTGAGTGAGTTGGTGAGTGAGTGAATATGTGAGTGAGTGAGTTCGTGAGTGAGTGGGTATGTGTGTGAGTGAGTATGTGAGTGGTTGAGTGAGTGGGTGAGTGAGTGAGTTGATGTGTAAGTGAGTGAGTGAGTTCGTGAGTGTGTGAGTGAGTGTGTGAGTGAGTGGGTGGGTGAGTGAGTGGGTATGTGAGTGGATGTGTGAGTGGGTGGGTGGGTATGTGAGTGAGTGGATGGGTGAGTGAGTGAGTGGATGTGTGAGTGGGTATGTGAGTGGATGTGTGAGTGGGTGAGTGGGTATGTGAGTGAGTGGATGGGTGAGTGGGTACGTGAGTGGGTGAGTATTTGAGTGGGTGAGTGAGTGGGTATGTGAGTGATTGAGTGAGTGAGTGGGTGAGTGAGTGGATATGTGAGTGAGTGGATGAGTTCGTTCGTGAGTGAGTGAGTGGGTATGTGTGTGAGTGAATATGTGAGTGGTTGAGTGAGTGGGTGAGTGAGTGAGTTGATGTGTAAGTGAGTGAGTTCGTTCGTGAGTGAGTGTGTGAGTGAGTATGTGAGTGAGTGTGTGAGTGAGTGGGTGGGTGAGTGAGTGGGTATGTGAGTGGATGTGTGAGTGAGTGAGTGGATGAGTGAGTTGGTGAGTGAGTGGATGTGTGAGTGAGTGGGTGAGTGAGTGGGTGAGTATTTGAGTGGTTGAGTGAGTGGGTGAGTGAGTGTGTGAGCGAGTGGGTGAGTGAGTGGATATGTGAGTGAGTGGGTGAGTATGTGAGTGATTGAGTGAGTGGGTGAGTGTGTTGGTGAGTGAGTGGGTGAGTGAGTTCGTGAGTGGGTGAGTGAGTGGGTATGTGTGTGAGTGAGTATGTGAGTGAGTGTGTGTGTGTGAGTGAGTGAGTGGGTATGTGAGTGGATGTGTGAGTGAGTGAGTATGTGAGTGAGTATGTGAGTGAGTGTGTGAGTGAGTGAGTGGGTATGTGAGTGGATGTGTGAGTGAGTGAGCATGTGAGTGAGTGTGTGAGTGAGTGAGTGGGTATGTGAGTGGATGTGTGAGTGAGTGAGTATGTGAGTTAGTGTGTGAGTGAGTGAGTGGATGTGTTTGTGAGTGGGTGAGTATGTGAGTGGTCGAGTGAGTGGATGCGTTGTATTGGTGGAGGAATCAATGCTTGTAGTTCATGCGGGGACAGTCACCAAGGTAGTAGCGATATGAGAGTGCCAAGGAGGCGACTTCCCCGCCGGTGACTCCAGATGATTGAGTGCCGGACCGTCAATCACCCCGACTGCTTCACACTGAAGTGTGACCGAGTGCGGTGCGGTAGGAGCTGGCTCACAACGCGGAATAGACCCACAGGCCGTGGTTGGGGATGGAGGGTTCAGAGTCGTTGTCACACACAGATAGCCAAAGTACACACACGCATCACACCTGTCCCTTCACACACACATCACACATCATCCACGCACATCACACACACATCACCCACATCGCACACACACACCACACACACAACACACACAACACACACACACCACACACACACCACACACACACCACACACAACACACACAACACACCACACACACCACACACAACCACCACACACACCACACACACACACCACACATCACACACACCACACACATACACAACACACACACCACACACACACACCTGTACCACACACACCACACACACCTGTACCACACACACCACAGACCACACACACCACAGACCACACACCTGTACCACATACACACCAAACACACCACACATACACCACACACACACCACACCACACATACACCACACACACACCACACACACAACACACCACACACACACACCACACACAACACACACACACCACACACAAACAACACACACCCCACCCACACCACACACACACCCCACACACACCCCACCCAGTGTCACCCACGTGCCCTCCATGATCCACTGCGCGCGTCACCACCGCCTCCTCCACGCGGCATCCGCATCCACGCCCAGCTGCTGCTGCTGCTGCGGTGGGCAAAGTGCGGGGGGGGGAATTCCCGCAGTCTCCGTCTTTGTCTCTCTCCCTGCACTCCCCTCCCCCCCCGTGTGCAGGGGGCGATGCTACCGGCTCGTTGCTGGGCGCTGATGCCGCTGCTGGGTCGCAGCAGCAGCAGCAGCTTCTGCCGCTCCGCGTTCTTGCAGGTGACCGGGCAGTGCCTGGCCATGGCCAGACCGAGCTCAGGTGAGTGCGAGAGCGAGCGAGCGAGTGAGCCTTTACCGGGATTCTAGATTTGAAGCTTTCGTGACTGCAAGGATTCAGACTCTTAGGTTTTTTCCGGTAAAGTCACGTAGGTAAAACAATTGCAATTGATAAAAGTAAAATATTTTTATTTTACTTTTATAAATTTTAATGTTTTACCTACGTGACTTTACCGAGTAGAATATTTTTATTTTATTTTACTTTTATTCTTTTACCTACGTGACTTTACCGAAAAACCTAAGAATACTTTACCGGGATCTTTACTTGAATCTCATGGCGGAGGTATCCGATGCGCTATGAAGTTGACTTTTTTTTGTTCACACGTTTACCAGTAAGGGGGCAGGTCAGAACTTTAGAGCCGCAACACACAGTACAGAGAGCACGGCTGGAGTGCAGAGTCGAGGAAAGGCGAGATAATTTTACCTTTAAAACAACAAAACTAAACTATGTTTGTATCTTGCCAGGTAAGGCCCACTGAGCTATTAGTTTATTTTCCAGAAGCGACTTGGTCATCGCTAATGATAACTCAACGAAGTGGGCTTCTCATCATCATCATCGTCGTCATCATCAAATGTGGAAATTGATAGCAGGGAAGTGACTAAATAATCGAGACGCACGTTGATTCGAAATATGGAGGGGGAAAACCGGAGGATCCAGAGTAAAACATCCACCGCTACAGTGGCTAGGAGATGTTAACTACCTCGCCTGGTGTACAGGAGGTCGTGGGTTCGATCCCGACCCTGATGACGCCTGCTATTTGGAGTTTGCGTGTCTCTCTCTCTCTCTCATCATCATCACGGTGGCTAGGAGATGTTAACTACCTCGCCTGGTATACAGGAGGTCGTGGGTTCGATCCCGACCCTGATGACGCCTGCTATTTGGAGTTTGCGTGTCTCTCTCTCTCATCATCATCACGGTGGCCAGGAGATGTTAACTACCTCGCCTGGTGTACAGGAGGTCGTGGGTTCGATCCCGACCCTGATGACGCCTGCTATTTGGAGTTTGCGTGTCTCATCATCATCATCACGGTGGTTAGGAGATATTAACTACCTCGCCTGGTATACAGGAGTTTGTGGGTTCGATTCCGACTCTGACGCCTGCTGTTGTATATTTAGAGTTTGCGTGTCTCTCTCTGTCGTCATCATCACGGTGGCTAGGAGATGTTAACTACCTCGCCTGGTATACAGGAGGTTGTGGGTTAGATCCCGACCCTGACGACGCCTGCTGCTGTATATTTGGAGTTTGTGTGTCTCTCTCGCTCCTCGTGGTCGCCGTAGATTCGTCTCCGGACCCTGCGGTCTTGTCCCCTGCACATTCAGTAATCGACGACCACCACCACCACCACCACGCGTTTAAGAGACTTTGGCTGCTGTGCATTTCCACGTGATGATGACGATGCCGACGATAAGCCGCTCACTTCGTCGAGCTGTCCATTTGTGGCCAACGTTGCTTCGTGTGAGAGAAAACTAGCGACGCAGCTCAGCCGTGAGATTTCAATTGTCTTCGTTTGAACTCGCCGGTAATAACGACCAGCATCACCAGGCGAAACGTCACGGCACTGGAATTGTAAATGTTGCGGTAGGTTTACTCTCCAACACATCGGTATGCTGTACGAGTATACTGTCCCCCACCTCGTTCTCCCCCCCCCCCCCACCTCGTACCCCCCCCCACCTCATTCCCCCCTGTCCCCCACCTCCCCCCCACCTCGTTACCCCCTCCCCCCCATTTCGTCCCCCCTCCCCCCCCCACCTCGTTCCTCGCTCCCCCCCACCTCGTTTTCTTCTCCCCCCACTTCGTACCCCCCCCCCCCACCTCGTACCCCCCCCCCCACCTCATTCCCCCCTGTCCCCCACCTCCCCGCACCTCGTTCCCCCCTCCCCCCCATTTCGTCCCCCCCCACCTCGTTCCCCCTCCCCCCCACCTCGTTCCCCCCTCCCCCCCACCTCGTTCTCTTCTCCCCCCACCTCGTACCCCCCCCCACCTCGTCCCCCCCCCCACCTCGTTCCCCCCTGTCCCCCACCTCATCCCCCCCTGCCCCCCACCTCCCCCCCACCTCGTTCCCCCCTCCCCCCATTTCGTCCCCCCCCCACCTCGTTCCCCCTCCCCCCCACCTCGTTCCCCCCTCCCCCCCACCTCGTTCTCTTCTCCCCCCACCTCGTACCCCCCCCCACCTCGTCCCCCCCCCCCACCTCGTCCCCCCCCCCCACCTCGTTCCCCCCTGTCCCCCACCTCATCCCCCCCTGCCCCCCACCTCCCCCCCACCTCGTTCCCCCCTCCCCCCATTTCGTCCCCCCCCCCACCTCGTTCCCCCTCCCCCCCACCTCGTTCCCCCCTCCCCCCCACCTCGTTCTCTTCTCCCCCCACCTCGTACCCCCCCCCCCACCTCGTTCCCCCCCCCCCCACCTCGTTCTCCCCTGTCCCCCACCTCATCCCCCCCTGCCCCCCACCTCCCTCCCACCTCGTTCCCCCCTCCCCTCCCATTTCCCCCCTACCTCCCCCCTCCCCCCACCTCCCTCTCCCCCCCACCTCGTCCCACCTCCCCCCTCCCCCCACCTCCCCCCCCCCCTCTCCCCGCCCCCCCCCCCCCACAGACATGGGTAGATTCCGCGAGGTGCTGAGCCGCGCGCGTCACGTCGTGGTGCTGACGGGCGCCGGCGTGAGCGCCGAGAGCGGCGTGCCCACCTTCCGCGGCACCGGCGGATACTGGCGCACCTGGCAGTCGCAGGTAACTCACCTGTGTCCATTACGAGGCACTTACCTGGCAGTCGCAGGTAACTCACCTGTGTCTACTACGAGGCACTTACCTGGCAGTCGCAGGTAACTCACCTGTCCACTACGAGGCACTTACCTGGCAGTCGCAGGTAACTCACCTGTCCACTACGAGGCACTTACCTGGCAGTCGCAGGTAACTCACCTGTGTCCACTACGAGGCACTTACCTGGCAGTCGCAGGTAACTCACCTGTGTCTACTACGGGGCACTTACCTGGCAGTCGCAGGTAACTCACCTGTCCACTACGAGGCACTTACCTGGCAGTCGCAGGTAACTCACCTGTGTCCGCTACGAGGCACTTACCTGGCAGTCGCAGGTAACTCACCTGTGTCCACTACGAGGCACTTACCTGGCAGTCGCAGGTAACTCACCTGTCCACTACGGGGCACTTACCTGGCAGTCACAGGTAACTCACCTGTCCGCTACGAGGCACTTACCTGGCAGTCGCAGGTAACTCACCTGTCCACTACGAGGCACTTACCTGGCAGTCACAGGTAACTCACCTGTCCGCTACGAGGCACTTACCTGGCAGTCACAGGTAACTCACCTGTCCACTACGAGGCACTTACCTGGCAGTCGCAGGTAACTCACCTGTCCACTACGGGGCACTTACCTGGCAGTCACAGGTAACTCACCTGTCCGCTACGAGGCACTTACCTGGCAGTCGCAGGTAACTCACCTGTCCACTACGAGGCACTTACCTGGCAGTCACAGGTAACTCACCTGTCCGCTACGAGGCACTTACCTGGCAGTCACAGGTAACTCACCTGTCCACTACGAGGCACTTACCTGGCAGTCGCAGGTAACTCACCTGTGTCCACTACGGGGCACTTACCTGGCAGTCGCAGGTAACTCACCTGTGTCCACTACGAGGCACTTACCTGGCAGTCGCAGGTAACTCACCTGTGTCCGCTACGAGGCACTTACCTGGCAGTCACAGGTAACTCACCTGTGTCCGCTACGAGGCACTTACCTGGCAGTCGCAGGTAACTCACCTGTGTCTACTACGAGGCACTTACCTGGCAGTCGCAGGTAACTCACCTGTCCACTACGAGGCACTTACCTGGCAGTCGCAGGTAACTCACCTGTCCACTACGAGGCACTTACCTGGCAGTCGCAGGTAACTCACCTGTGTCCACTACGAGGCACTTACCTGGCAGTCGCAGGTAACTCACCTGTGTCCACTACGAGGCACTTACCTGGCAGTCGCAGGTAACTCACCTGTGTCTACTACGGGGCACTTACCTGGCAGTCGCAGGTAACTCACCTGTCCACTACGAGGCACTTACCTGGCAGTCGCAGGTAACTCACCTGTGTCCGCTACGAGGCACTTACCTGGCAGTCGCAGGTAACTCACCTGTCCACTACGAGGCACTTACCTGGCAGTCGCAGGTAACTCACCTGTGTCCGCTACGAGGCACTTACCTGGCAGTCACAGGTA
Organism: Lampetra fluviatilis; assembly: GCF_964198595.1. Classification (NCBI taxonomy): domain Eukaryota; kingdom Metazoa; phylum Chordata; class Hyperoartia; order Petromyzontiformes; family Petromyzontidae; genus Lampetra; species Lampetra fluviatilis. Next base: position 4,896,850 of record NC_136328.1, read on the forward strand.
ACTCACCTGTCCGCTACGAGGCACTTACCTGGCAGTCACAGGTAACTCACCTGTCCACTACGAGGCACTTACCTGGCAGTCGCAGGTAACTCACCTGTGTCCACTACGGGGCACTTACCTGGCAGTCGCAGGTAACTCACCTGTGTCCACTACGAGGCACTTACCTGGCAGTCGCAGGTAACTCACCTGTGTCCGCTACGAGGCACTTACCTGGCAGTCACAGGTAACTCACCTGTGTCCGCTACGAGGCACTTACCTGGCAGTCGCAGGTAACTCACCTGTCCTCTACGAGGCACTTACCTGGCAGTCGCAGGTAACTCACCTGTGTCCACTACGAGGCACTTACCTGGCAGTCGCAGGTAACTCACCTGTCCACTACGAGGCACTTACCTGGCAGTCGCAGGTAACTCACCTGTCCACTACGAGGCACTTACCTGGCAGTCGCAGGTAACTCACCTGTGTCTACTACGAGGTACTTACCTGGCAGTCGCAGGTAACTCACCTGTCCGCTACGAGGCACTTACCTGGCAGTCGCAGGTAACTCACCTGTCCACTACGAGGCACTTACCTGGCAGTCGCAGGTAACTCACCTGTCCACTACGAGGCACTTACCTGGCAGTCGCAGGTAACTCACCTGTGTCTACTACGAGGCACTTACCTGGCAGTCGCAGGTAACTCACCTGTGTCTACTACGAGGTACTTACCTGGCAGTCGCAGGTAACTCACCTGTCCACTACGAGGCACTTACCTGGCAGTCGCAGGTAACTCACCTGTCCACTACGAGGCACTTATCTGCCAGTCGCAGGTAACTCACCTGTGTCTACTACGAGGCACTTACCTGGCAGTCACAGGTAACTCACCTGTGTCTACTACGAGGCACTTACCTGGCAGTCGCAGGTAACTCACCTGTCCACTTCGAGGTACTTACCTGGCAGTCACAGGTAACTCACCTGTCCACTACGAGGTACTTACCTGCCAGTCGCAGGTAACTCACCTGTGTCTACTACGAGGCACTTACCTGGCAGTCACAGGTAACTCACCTGTGTCTACTACGAGGCACTTACCTGGCAGTCGCAGGTAACTCACCTGTCCACTTCGAGGTACTTACCTGGCAGTCACAGGTAACTCACCTGTCCGCTACGAGGCACTTACCTGGCAGTCGCAGGTAACTCACCTGTGTCCGCTACGAGGCACTTACCTGGCAGTCGCAGGTAACTCACCTGTCCACTACGGGGCACTTACCTGGCAGTCACAGGTAACTCACCTGTCCACTACGAGGCACTTACCTGGCAGTCACAGGTAACTCACCTGTCCACTACGAGGCACTTACCTGGCAGTCACAGGTAACTCACCTGTCCACTACGAGGCACTTACCTGGCAGTCACAGGTAACTCACCTGTCCACTACGAGGCACTTACCTGGCAGTCACAGGTAACTCACCTGTCCACTACGAGGCACTTACCTGGCAGTCGCAGGTAACTCACCTGTCCACTACGAGGCACTTACCTGGCAGTCGCAGGTAACTCACCTGTGTCCGCTACGAGGCACTTACCTGGCAGTCGCAGGTAACTCACCTGTGTCCACTACGGGGCACTTACCTGGCAGTCGCAGGTAACTCACCTGTCCACTACGAGGCACTTACCTGGCAGTCGCAGGTAACTCACCTGTGTCTACTACGAGGCACTTACCTGGCAGTCACAGGTAACTCACCTGTGTCTACTACGAGGCACTTACCTGGCAGTCACAGGTAACTCACCTGTCCACTACGAGGCACTTACCTGGCAGTCACAGGTAACTCACCTGTGTCTACTACGAGGTACTTACCTGGCAGTCGCAGGTAACTCACCTGTCCACTACGAGGCACTTACCTGGCAGTCACAGGTAACTCACCTGTCCACTACGAGGTACTTACCTGGCAGTCACAGGTAACTCACCTGTGTCCGCTACGAGGCACTTACCTGGCAGTCACAGGTAACTCACCTGTGTCTACTACGGGGCACTTACCTGCCAGTCGCAGGTAACTCACCTGTGTCTACTACGAGGCACTTACCTGCCAGTCGCAGGTAACTCACCTGTCCACTACGAGGTACTTACCTGGCAGTCGCAGGTAACTCACCTGTCCGCTACGAGGTACTTACCTGGCAGTCGCAGGTAACTCACCTGTGTCTACTACGGGGCACTTACCTGGCAGTCGCAGGTAACTCACCTGTGTCCACTACGAGGTACTTACCTGGCAGTCACAGGTAACTCACCTGTGTCTACTACGAGGCACTTACCTGGCAGTCACAGGTAACTCACCTGTCCACTACGAGGTACTTACCTGGCAGTCACAGGTAACTCACCTGTGTCTACTACGGGGCACTTACCTGGCAGTCACAGGTAACTCACCTGTCCACTACGAGGTACTTACCTGGCAGTCACAGGTAACTCACCTGTGTCTACTACGGGGCACTTACCTGGCAGTCGCAGGTAACTCACCTGGGATATTTACTTGCAACAGTTTCGTGGTCCAGTTCCCACCAGCGGACCTCCGATGATTCACACGGCGCAGTTTGGCCCCACGGAAACACCTGCGGGGAGCGGTAGTCCAACGGTTCGCACGCTGCACCACGAACCCGGCGACCCGAGTTAGATTCCCGCTCACGGCACAACAGCGGTGACGATTATTTGAACCGGTCTTGGGCCCCCCCTAGGTCGACTCAGCCTCAAATGAGTACCTGGTGCGGTGTGTAAACATCGCCACTGGGGAGACAAAGGCGGTCGGGCGTGGTGCTGGCCACCCACCCCCTCGTGTGCTGTGCCGGCCTTCATAGGTGCTCGCTAACAGCATTTGCCCCTACAGTCTGTTATGGCTATATGGAGGATCTTTGTGTGTGCGTGTGTCTGTGTGTGTGCTTTTGTGTGTGTGTTTCTGTGTGTGTTTCTGTGTGTGTGTGTGTTTCTGTTTGTGTGTTTCTGTGTGCGTGTGTTTTTGTGTGTGTGCTTGTGTGTGTGTTTCTGTGTGCGTGCGTGCGCGTGTGTTTCTGTGTGCGTGCGTGTGTGTTTCTGTGTGCGTGCGTGCGTGTGTGTTTCTGTGTGCGTGCGCGCGCGTGTGTTTCTGCGTGCGCGCGCGTGTGTTTCTGTGTGCGTGCGCGCGTGTGTGTTTCTGTGTGCGTGCGCGTGTGTTTCTGCGTGCGTGCGCGTATGTTTCTGTGTGTGTGCGTGCGTGTGTGTTTCTGCGTGCGTGCGCGTGTGTTTCTGTGTGTGTGCGTGCGTGTGTGTTTCTGTGTGTGTGCGTGCGTGTGTGTTTCTGCGTGCGTGCGTGTGTGTTTCTGTGTGCGTGCGTGCGCGTGTGTTTCTGTGTGTGTGCGTGCGTGTGTGTTTCTGCGTGCGTGCGTGTGTGTTTCTGTGTGCGTGCGCGCGTGTGTGTTTCTGTGTGCGTGCGCGTGTGTTTCTGCGTGCGTGCGCGTGTGTTTCTGTGTGCGTGCGTGCGCGTGTGTTTCTGTGTGTGTGCGTGCGTGTGTGTTTCTGCGTGCGTGCGTGTGTGTTTCTGTGTGCGTGCGCGCGTGTGTGTTTCTGTGTGCGTGCGCGTGTGTTTCTGCGTGCGTGCGCGTGTGTTTCTGTGTGTGTGCGTGCGTGTGTGTTTCTGCGTGCATGTGTGCTGCCGCAGGAACTTGCGACGGCCGCCGCGTTCCAGGCGTCCCCGTCGCGCGTCTGGGAGTTCTACCACCACCGGCGCGAGGCCGTGCTGCGCGCCGAGCCCAACGCGGCGCACGTGGCGCTCGCGCGCTGCCAGCGCCGCCTGGCCGGGCAGGGCCGCACGCTCACCCTCGTCACGCAGAACGTGGACGAGCTGCACCGACGCGCCGGCTCGGAGCGCGTGCACGAGCTGCACGGTGAGAGGCGCCGGGGGGGGGGGGGGGCGGCACCGTGGATCGCCGTGCGAGCACCGCACGACGGAGCCGTCTCGCGACTTTGTAGCCGTGGTAACACCGGAGCTACGCGGAGCCACGGTGATACCGTAACCACGGTGATACTGGAACCACGGTGATGCTGGAACCACGGTGATACCGTAACCACAGTGATGCCGGAACCACGAAAATACCGTAACCACAGTGATACCGGAACCACAGTGATACCGGAACCACGGTAATACCGTAACCACGGTGACACCGGAACCACGGTGATACCGTAACCACGGTGATACAGGAACCACGGTAATACTGGAACCACGGTGATACCGTAACCACGGTGACACCGGAGCCACGGTAATACTGGAACCACGGTGATACCGTAACCACGGTGATACCGGAATCTAGCAATACCCACACCTTAGAGAGTAGTGTACGTGTAGTGAAGAGAGACGGTGAGGTGAGTGTGGTGAGGAAAGAATTTGAGGTGAGTGTGGTGAAGCAGAGAGTCTTGAGGTGGGTGTGGTGAGGAGGGTGAGGTGGGTGTGGTGAAAAGGGGGAGGTGGGTGTGGTGAGGAGGGGGAGGGTGAGGTGGGTGTGGTGAGGAGGGGGAGGGTGAGGTGGGTGTGGTGAGGAGGGGGAGGGTGAGGTGGGTGTGGTGAGGAGGGGGAGGGTGAGGGTGAGGTGTGGTGAGGAGGGTGAGGGTGAGGTGGGTGTGGTGAGGAGGGGGAGGGTGAGGTGGGTGTGGTGAGGAGGGTGAGGTGGGTGTGGTGAGGAGGGTGAGGTGGGTGTGGCGAGGAGGGGGAGGGTGAGGTGGGTGTGGCGAGAAGGGGGTGGTGAGGAGGGGGAGGGTGAGGTGGGTGTGGTGAGGAGGGGGAGGGTGAGGTGGGTGTGGTGAGGAGGGTGAGGTGGGTGTGGTGAAGAGGGTGAGGTGGGTGTGGTGAGGAGGGGGAGGGTGAGGGTGAGGTGTGGTGAGGAGGGGGAGGGTGAGGTGGGTGTGGTGAGGAGGGGGAGGGTGAGGTGTGGTGAGGTGTGGTGAGGAGGGTGAGGTGAGTGTGGTGAGGAGGGGGAGGGTGAGGTGGGTGTGGTGAGGAGGGTGAGGTGGGTGTGGTGAGGAGGGGGAGGGTGAGGTGGGTGTGGTGAGGAGGGTGAGGTGGGTGTGGTGAAGAGGGTGAGGTGGGTGTGGTGAGGAGGGGGAGGTGGGTGTGGTGAGGAGGGGGAGGTGGGTGTGGTGAGGAGGGGGAGGGTGAGGTGTGGTGAGGTGTGGTGAGGAGGGTGAGGTGAGTGTGGTGAGGAGGGGGAGGGTGAGGTGGGTGTGGTGAGGAGGGTGAGGTGGGTGTGGTGAAGAGGGTGAGGTGGGTGTGGTGAGGAGGGTGAGGTGGGTGTGGCGAGGAGGGGGAGGGTGAGGTGGGTGTGGCGAGGAGGGGGTGGTGAGGAGGGGGAGGGTGAGGTGGGTGTGGTGAGGAGGGGGAGGGTGAGGTGGGTGTGGTGAGGAGGGTGAGGTGGGTGTGGTGAAGAGGGTGAGGTGGGTGTGGCGAGGAGGGGGAGGGTGAGGTGGGTGTGGCGAGGAGGGGGAGGGTGAGGTGGGTGTGGTGAGGAGGGGGAGGGTGAGGTGGGTGTGGTGAAGAGGGTGAGGTGGGTGTGGCGAGGAGGGGGAGGGTGAGGTGGGTGTGGTGAGGAGGGGGAGGGTGAGGTGGGTGTGGTGAAGAGGGTGAGGTGGGTGTGGCGAGGAGGGGGAGGGTGAGGTGGGTGTGGTGAGGAGGGGGAGGGTGAGGGTGAGGTGTGGTGAGGAGGGGGAGGGTGAGATGGGTGTGGTGAGGAGGGGGAGGGTGAGGTGTGGTGAGGTGTGGTGAGGAGGGTGAGGTGAGTGTGGTGAGGAGGGGGAGGGTGAGGTGGGTGTGGTGAGGAGGGTGAGGTGGGTGTGGTGAAGAGGGTGAGGTGGGTGTGGTGAGGAGGGGGAGGTGGGTGTGGTGTGGAGGGGGAGGGTGAGAGTGAGGTGTGGTGAGGAGGGGGAGGGTGAGGTGGGTGTGGTGAGGAGGGTGAGGTGGGTGTGGCGAGGAGGGGGAGGGTGAGGTGGGTGTGGCGAGGAGGGTGAGGTGGGTGTGGTGAGGAGGGGGAGATGGGTGTGGTGAAGAGGGTGAGGTGAGTGTGGTGAGGAGGGGGAGGGTGAGGTGGGTGTGGTGAGGAGGGGGAGGGTGAGGGTGAGGTGTGGTGAGGTGTGGTGAGGAGGGTGAGGTGGGTGTGGTGAGGAGGGGGAGGTGGGTGTGGTGAAGAGGGTGAGGTGGGTGTGGTGAGGAGGGTGAGGTGGGTGTGGCGAGGAGGGGGAGGGTGAGGTGGGTGTGGCGAGGAGGGTGAGGTGGGTGTGGTGAGGAGGGGGAGGTGGGTGTGGTGAAGAGGGTGAGGTGAGTGTGGTGAGGAGGGGGAGGGTGAGGTGGGTGTGGTGAGGAGGGGGAGGGTGAGGGTGAGGTGTGGTGAGGAGGGTGAGGTGGGTGTGGTGAGGAGGGGGAGGTGGGTGTGGTGAAGAGGGTGAGGTGGGTGTGGTGAGGAGGGTGAGGTGGGTGTGGCGAGGAGGGGGAGGGTGAGGTGGGTGTGGCGAGGAGGGTGAGGTGGGTGTGGTGAGGAGGGGGAGGTGGGTGTGGTGAAGAGGGTGAGGTGAGTGTGGTGAGGAGGGGGAGGGTGAGGTGGGTGTGGTGAGGAGGGGGAGGGTGAGGGTGAGGTGTGGTGAGGTGTGGTGAGGTGTGGTGAGGAGGGTGAGGTGGGTGTGGTGAGGAGGGGGAGAGCGAGGCGTGGTGCCACCAGAGTGAAGCTCACTGCGTGCGTGGTCAGCGCTACGCTGCGCCACAAACCCGGCGACCCGGGTTCCATTCCCTCTCGCGGGCAACAGCCAGCGACGATGATCTGAACCGGTCCCGGGCCTCCCCCAGGTCGTGCCCACCCCCCAAGTGGCGATGTTTTACAAGCCGCACTCGCTGCGACGCGCAGTCAACGTCGCCACCGGGGAGACAAAGGCGGCCGGGCGCGGTGCCGGCCTTCGTAGGTGCTACTCGCTAACAGCGCTTGTCCCAACGGCCTGCCGAGGCTACACGGGGGATTTTTGTCTTTGTGTGTGTGCGTGCGTGCACAGGGAGCTTGTTTAAGACGCGCTGCACAAGCTGTGGACACGTGGAGAGCAACTACGACAGCCCCATCACCCCGGCCCTGCAGGGCAAGGGGTGAGCAGCAGTCGGTCGCAGGCGTTTCGTCGCGGGCAGTCGTTCTCGTGCAATCAAAGTCGTTGCAGTCGTCGTCGTCGTCGTCGCAGTCATGGTCAGGCACTCGGTCGGCATCTGGCTTTGAGGCAGTCGCAGTCGGCCACTGGCGGTCGTCACAGTCACGGTTATGGACACTGGCAGTCGTGAGCAGTCGCTGTCGGTCACAGGCCGTCACAGGCAGAGGCGGTCATTACGGGGTCACGGTTCGATTCAAGAACCGCATCGTTTTTTTTTTGTGTTTCTTGCCGTGAATGTTCGTGGCCACCGGCGGCAGCGGAGATTCTTGTTCCGTCTGTCTGGGCCGTTCCCCACCTCGGGGTGGTGCACTGCCCACTGCGAGCGCTCGCCATGCAATTGGCTCCGTCTCGGCACGCGTAGAACATAACTCGGGGGTTTCCAATTTTTTTTTATAGAACCACCGGTAAAAACCGTAAATTCGAGAAGAGAAAGACTCCCCGAGGTGACGCCCCAGTCCCGTAGATTCCAGAATGCCCGCCCCATACGCTGCGTCTGCATGTTGCGTCTGTACGCTGCGTCTGCACGCTGCATTTGTACGCTGCGTCTGCACGCTGCGTCTGCACGTTGCGTCTGCGCGCCGCGTCTGCGCGCTGCCGTTTGTACGCCGCGTCTGCACGCTGCGTCTGTACGTTGCGTCTGCACGCCGCGTCTGTACGCGTTTGCTGTGTGTGTGTCTGTGTGCGCACCTGGCCTGGCACAAGCGCCGCGGTGACGAATGGCTGCTGCTGCTGTTGTTGTTGTTGTTGGGGTGCGTCACTTCACACGCTGTGAGCTCCCTCACAAATGACGTGTTCTTCCGTGTCAAGAAGGGATCACCCAGGTGGAATGTTGTTTTTTTATTCATAAAATTAAATGTCCCCTAATGACGCCTCCCCTACCCTCCCCATCCCTTGGTGTGTCTCTATGTGACCGCCCCCACCCCCCACTCCGCTTCGTGACCACGTGTGACCCCCCCTACCCTCCCACCTCCCCTCTTGGTATCCTGATGTGACCCCCCCACACCCCCCTCCTCGCTGTGTGACCCCCCCTACCCTCCCCCCTCCCCTCTTGGTGTCCCGATGTGACCCCCCCACCCCCCACTTCGCTTCGTGACCCCGTGTGACCCCCCCCTACCCTCCCACCTCCCCTCTTGGTATCCTGATGTGACCCCCCCCACACCCCCCTCCTCGCTGTGTGACCCCCCCTACCCTCCCCCCTCTCCTCTTGGTGTCCCGATGTGACCCCCCCTCCTCGCTTTGTGACCCCGTGTGACCCCAGTGCCCCAGACCCAAACACTCCGGACGCTGCCATCCCTGAGGAGTTGCTGCCCAGGTGAGCTGGTGCTGATGCTGCTGCCCCCGCCTGTGCCCTCAGGGAGAAGGGGCATTCCAGCCACTCGCTCTCCTCTCACTCCACTCCCCTAATGTGATTCGCTATAATATCTCGCCACGGTGGCTAGGAGATGTTAACTACCTCGCCTGGTATACAGGAGGTCGTGGGTGTCTCTCTCTATCTCTCCCCGTGGTCGTGTGGATTTTCCTCTGGCTCCTCCGGTTTTTCCCCCTCCACATTTATATTCAACGTCGCGCGTTTAGAGTATTCGGCTGCTAAGAATTTCCACGTGACAAGCCGTTTCGTTGAGCTATAATTTGTGATAGCCAGGTTGCTTTTGATTAACAGCTATGCAGCTCAGTGGGCCTGACCTAATAAAATAAAAGAAAAAATACTTTAGTTTGGGATGTGAAGGAAAGAAAAAAATCAGACTTCAACTTCTGTCCAGTTATGACTGCGTGTGTGTGTGACTTGGCCTGAGAGAAAAAAAAAACAGGAAAAGGCTTCGTCCTCTTTCTGGCACAAATACGGGAAGTGTCAAGATGTTCAAACACCAAATAGACAATCTCGGTTTGAAGCTTTCGTGACTGCAGGGATCCATAACTCTTTGGTTCTTTCGGTAAAGTCACGTGGGTAGAAAATAAAATAAATAAAATCACGGCGCAACACAAGCGTCCGTCATCAGGTGGGACAACCACAGCACGAAACAATTGCTGAAGTGGGCAAAAGGGCTGCCGTGACAAGAGGTTATATAGGTAAGAGAGGGGGGAGGAGCCAGGGAGGAGAGATAGAGAGAGGGGGCGGGTGTGTGGGGTAGGGAGAGTGGGGAGCTGCAAGCACGACAAAATGCCGGGGCTGGGAAGTGAGCGGCAGAAGTCGCAACCGGGTACCCGATACCCGTACTCTACCCGATACCCGGCTACCCTTACCCGGCCGGGTACGGGTACTTGTTTGCGACCCTGGTGTGGGCGGGTACAGGTACGGGTAGGCCGTGAGTCACTGGTGAGTCACCGTTTGTCACTCATTTCCCAAAGTCTTGTCTCTTCTCACAATTCAAGTTCCTAGAATCAACCCACCCGCGCCTGCAACATGGCTTCATCCCAGAGGTCGCAATCAGGTACCCGGTACCCGTACCCTACCCGTACCCGGCCGGGTACTGGTAGGGTACGGGTACGGCCGGGTACGGGTACGGCCGGGTACGGGTACCCGTTTGCGACCCTGATGCGGCCAGGTACGGGTAAGGAATCAAATCCTGTTTGCGACCTCTGGTGAGCGGGGCTGGGTGTAGGAGGCTGAAGAAACTGGCAACACCATAAATGAGTTCAGGTGTTACCTGGTTAATAACACCCTTCCAATGATTGCTCAATTTGTATCAAAACAGACACCCCCACACACACTTGCGGTGAAACATGCAAAACAAATAACCCTTAAATTTCGATTTAAAGCATTCGTGACTGCAGGGATTCGGTAAAGTCACGTAGAAGGGAAATAATAAAATAATAAAAACAAAACATAAAAGAATTCTCACGACGTTTCGGCCACAACGCAAGCAGCCGTCGTCAGGTGAAGAACAGGTCATTCAGACGCTGTCTTTCCGACAGCCCTGTTCTTCACCTGAGGGACGGCTGCTTGCGTTGTGGCCGAAACGTCGTGAGAATTGTATTTTATTATGTTTTATTTTTATTATTTTATTATTTCCCTTCTACGTGACTTTACCGAAAGAACCAAGAAGACAAATAACCCTTTGCAAACACACCTTGATGCGGGTGTCGCACGCACAGAGCCGTCGCCTGGTTGGTGGACGACGAATCGGGGGGGGGGGGGGGTGGGAGACCGCCTCTGTTCGACTTCGAGCAGCCAAAAGCCACCGCTGCTGCTGCTGCTGCCGCTGCTGCTGCTGCTGCTGCTGCGAGGACGAGCGTAGTTGGCTTGGCGATGGTTCATGCTGCTTGGCGAGAGATGGGCGAGGGCATCGCGGCTCGTTCGCAGGCAAGCGCTTCGCGCGCGTAACGAGCGCAACGTCCGTTCGCCAAACCGGAAGCCACAGGAACGTGGAATGTCCACCGTCGGCTGGCTCGGGGCTGCGAGCGGGAGGTTCAAAGTTCAAAGTTAATTTATTAGGTATAGCCCTGTGAGCCATTCGGCTCTTGAATCGGGTGCAACCGCAACAAACAAAAAACATGAACATGAACAAGAAAACATCTTAAAGTGACTATGTGCAATTCTAGATTTGAAGCTTTCGTGACTGCAAGGATTCATATTCTTAGGTTTTTTCGGTAAAGTCACGTAGGTAAAAAATTTAAATTAAAATTAGTAAAAGTAAGCCGTCTTCAGGTGGAACCGTCACAGCAAGCATGCAAGCATGCTGTGACGGTTCCACCTGAAGACGGAAGCTTGTGTTGCCTCCGAAACGTCGTGATTTTTATTTTATTTTTATTTATTTTAATTTTTTACTTGATACAGCAATCGTGCTGTGACGGTTCCACCTGAAGACGGAAGCTTGTGTTGCCTCCGAAACGTCGTGATTTTTATTTTATTTTAATTTAATTTTACTTTTATTAATTTAATTTTTTTACCTCCGTGACTTTACCGAAAAAACCTAAGAATATGACTGAGTGCAAACAGAAAATCCAAGAAAAGACAGCAAAATATTGCAGAAAAAAATCACCGGACACCAACGCCGTGTGCAAATATCCCAGTGGGATGCAAGTCAAACATCCCAGTGGGATGCAAGTCAAACATCCCAGTGGGATGCAAGTCAAACATCCCAGTGGGATGCAAGTCAAATATCCCAGTGGGATGCAAGTCAAACATCCCAGTGGGATGCAAGTCAAACATCCCAGTGGGATGCAAGTCAAATATCCCAGTGGGATGCAAGTCAAACATCCCAGTGGGATGCAAGTCAAACATCCCAGTGGGATGCAAGTCAAACATCCCAGTGGGATGCAAGTCAAACATCCCAGTGGGATGCAAGTCAAACATCCCAGTGGGATGCAAGTCAAACATCCCAGTGGGATGCAAGTCAAACATCCCAGTGGGATGCAAGTCAAACATCCCAGTGGGATGCAAGTCAAACATCCCAGTGGGATGCAAGTCAAACATCCCAGTGGGATGCAAGTCAAACATCCCAGTCGGATGCAAGTCAAACATCCCAGTGGGATGCAAGTCAAACATCCCAGTCGGATGCAAGTCAAACATCCCAGTGGGATGCAAGTCAACCAACAGCAAGCACCTCGATTGCCCCCCGCGTGTGTCCAGGTGCGTGCAGGGCGGCTGTGGGGGGCTGCTGCGTCCACACGTGGTGTGGTTTGGCGAGAGCCTGGACTCGGGCGTGATGGACCGGGTCTACGCCGAACTCGACTCCTGCGATCTCTGCATCGTGGTACAGTTCTTGAACTGAAAAAAATTAACCCGTAAAAACAAAGTTTTTCACTATAAATCATTTATATGCGTGGCATCGGTTTTATTTTATTATTCATTTCTGTTTTTCTCGAGTAAGAGTTTCATTTTTATCACATTGGTATTTTAAATTAAATATGAAAAAACATTTTTCCCAAAAAGTGGAAAATTTTGGAAAAATGTTTTTACACGAAAATAAATTGTCACGCACAACGAGTCTGTGTGCAAAATATCAGCTCGATTGGATCACGGGAAGTGGGTTAAAAAACGACCGAAAGATTTGCACGGTCGTAAGCGCGCAAGCAAGCAAGCAAGTTTAACTTAATATAAAGGATTTTTTAAAAAAATCTGTTTTGATGATAATAATAATGACGACGACGATCGTCGTCACCGTCGCACAGCACGTAAGCTTTCACAGCCAACATCGTCGGACAGTCCGATAAATCTGCGACGCGCGTCTGGTTGTTCATTAACCCTTTTTTTAAATCAGCAATTGTGGAATGTTTCGATGTCGTCTTGGAGGCGGAGTCGCTCTCGGCAAAGAGCTTCTCGGCTCAACGGGTTTTGCTCGATGGGAAATAAACTTCTGATTCTGATCGCGGGTACATTTTCTTGCGGAGGAAATCGCTCGTGACTGTTTGACCCCCCCCGTCTCCCCCGACCCCTGACCCTTGCCCCCAGGCGGGCACCTCATCCGTCGTCTACCCGGCCGCCATGTTTGCGCCGCAGGTCGCTGGCCGCGGGGTCCCCGTGGCGGAGTTCAACATCGAGACGACGCCCGTGACGCAGGGCTTCGGGTGAGGGGCGCGGGCGGGCGGGCACGCGGGCGCGGGACGCACTGAAAGATGGGGACATTGGGAACATGTGCAAGATACGGGGACGCGGGAGGCATGGGGACATGGGGACGATGCGGAGACACGGCAGACGTGGGGACACGGGAGACGTGGGGACACAGGGACGCGGGAGACATGGGGACACGGGGACGATGCGGCAGACGCGGGGCCACTGGAGGCATGGGGACGATAGGAAAGATGGGAACGCAGGAGACGTGGGATATACACGCGTGGAGGGACGTGGGATATACACGCGTGGAGGGACGCAGGAGACGCAGGAGAAACGGGACACAGGAGACAAAGGGGCACACAGGGGACACGGGACACACAGACACGGGAGACGCAAATACCACAATAGAGGCCTCCCCTGGGTCAACGCAACGGCACGCGAGTCCTGTGCGTGTCTGTGTGCCTCCCCCCCGCCGCCACTCCACCCTGCCAGGTTCCACTTCGAGGGGCCGTGTGGGCAGACGCTGCCCACTGCCCTCGCTCCGCACAAGAACGAGCTTGAGGCAGAGGGGGACGGTGGCGGTGGCGGGCAGTGAGGGGCAGCGCCTCGCACTTTTTTTTTACAGCGTCGACGACATCGACCGTGCCCGTCGCCGGCTATATCACCACCCGTCCGACCTCCCCACGCCATCGCATCATCAGCCCCATCGCCGCCACCGCTGGCACGATCACACGCACCACGAAACTCCCTCCCCGTGTCGTCGGGCCATCATGCCCGGGTCTCATCTGTTGTCCCGTGAAATGTTTTTTTTCCGCGTGGTCAGAAATTCGTCAACCTCGCAGTTGGAAATTATAAACAACAACAACATGTTGGAAAAAAATAGGTGCAATTTTCGAAGGTAATTATCTTGCGGTGTGCCCTCTGCGTCGCGCTGCGTGGATCTCCGGCGTGTTGTTCGGGCGACGTCCGACGTTTCGCGCCGCGTACCGTCAAAATGGGACCTTTTTGCCAGTATCAAATTATGAAAAAAAAACAAAAATATGTTTTACCCTTTCTGGCAATAAAACAGAAGGTGTTAAGATGTTCCAACACCAAATCGCAACCTTTTGCAAGGAATCAAGTTCGCACTTTGCGTTTCTCAAAGTGAAAAGGCATCCCCATGATGTAGCTGCTCCCCCCGAGCTGTAAATGCTCTCTGCTCGTACCTTGTCTTTGGACGTTTGCTCTCACGCTGGTGAGACGAGGCCATGAAGAAGGCTGTCTCGGGTGTAGGCCAATCCGTTTCAAAGACAATGCACATGATCAGAGCGTGTTTGTTTTGCATGTTCACCACAAGTACCGTGGGGTTAATAAAAACGTCCGTTTGTCTTCAGTTCACTTCTAAAGCACAGCTTAAACATTGCCCCCACGTTAAAAGCAATGTGGGCTTCGGCCCACTAACCTGTCTGTGCACGGTGTAACTGCCATTTACCATAGGCATCCGCGTATATCAACCCGCTTAACATATCCGCTGCGTAACTCAGCCACCCAGCGAGTCGTGGTGCTAAGCTAAGCTACACAAAGTGGTTTTATTTTACCAGGTGAGGTCCCACTGACCTGGCCGCAAGTGATGGCTCAGCGAAGCGGCTCATCATCGTGTGGAAATCTACAGCAGCCAAATATTTTGAACGCGTGACGTTGATTCTAAATGCGGAGGGGAAAAACCGGAGGGACCCGGAGAAAAAAAATCCATGCGACCACGGGGAGAGAGAGATACAGGCGTCGGGGGTCGGGGTCGAACCCACGACCTCCTGCGTACCAGGCGAGGGAGTTAACATCTCGCCACAATGGATATGCGACGTTGTGCTGTACTTGACAAACCCTGCGGTTTTAAGCGGCAGGCTTTCGCTTTTTCTAACTCTTTACCGCTGACCAATTTTTTTTTAAAAGCAACAGTTTCATCGAAGAAAAAAAATAATACATTAAAATGTTGTGAGGATGTATGACGATAGTTTAAAGTCGGTAATGCGTCAAAAATGGTTTGCATATCGGCAGCTGAGTTTAAACTGATAGGGCTGGAAAAGTGCGCCACGGTTTGGGAGATGTTAACCACCTCACCTGGTATACAGGAGGTCGTGGGTTCGATCCCGACCCTGACGCTTGTGTAATAAAAACTTAGCACACTTCTCTTGAGATGGCACTTTATTGAAGACACGTTCACTTGACATCAGGCGGAGACCTCCACTGCGACAGCCCCGGGTCTCCCGCGCATCTCCCTTTTATACCGACACGAGGCCACGCCCCCCTTCTCGATCATTCCCGCTGACTCTGGATGCTCGCTCCACCGTCCTCTTTCGTCACCTGACCACGCTCCCTTCTCGAACATTCCCGTAGCCACCGGTCCCTTCGCACTCACAACTAATACCTCTGTCATTACCTCCCGTGGCCACTAATGCATTCGCACTACAGGCTGACTCCCCTGTCATTACCTCCCGTGGCCACTAGTCCATTCGCACTGCAAGCTGACTCCCCTGTCATTACCTCCCATGGCCACTAGTCCATTCGCACTGCAGGCTGACTCCCCTGTCATTACCTCCCGTGGCTACTAGTCCATTCGTACTGCAGGCTGACTCCACTGTCATTACCTCCCGTGGCCACTAGTCCATTCATACTGCAGGCTGACTCCCGTGTCATTACCTCCCGTGGCCACTAGTCCATTCATACTACAGGCTGACTCCCCTGTCATTACCTCCCGTGGCCACTATTCCATTCACACTGCAGGCTGACTCCCCTGTCATTACCTCCCGTGGCCACTAGTCCATTCGCACTGCAAGCTGACTCCCCTGTCATTACCTCCCATGGCCACTAGTCCATTCGCACTGCAGGCTGACTCCCCTGTCATTACCTCCCGTGGCTACTAGTCCATTCGTACTGCAGGCTGACTCCCCTGTCATTACCTCCCGTGGCCACTAGTCCATTCATACTGCAGGCTGACTCCCGTGTCATTACCTCCCGTGGCCACTAGTCCATTCATACTACAGGCGGACTCCCCTGTCATTACCTCCCGTGGCCACTATTCCATTCACACTGCAGGCTGACTCCCCTGTCATTACCTCTCGTGGCCACTAGTCCATTCGCACTGCAGGCTGACTCCCCTGTCATTACCTCCCGTGGCCACTATTCCATTCACACTGCAGGCTGACTCCCCTGTCATTACTTCCCGTGGCCACTATTCCATTCACACTGCAGGCTGACTCCCCTGTCATTACCTCCCGTGGCCACTAGTCCATTCATACTACAGGCTGACTCCCCTGTCATTACCTCCCGTGGCCACTAGTCCCCTCACACCGCATGCAGGCTCTATTGTCATTATACTTTGGAGTTTGCATGTTCTGTCTCTCTCCGTGGTCGTGTGGATGTGTCCCTCCACATTTAGAATCAACAAGCATCGAGAGTCTTTGGCTGCGATAAATGTCCACGTGATAAGCCGCTTCGCTGAGCTATCATTTGTGATAGCCAAATTGCTTCTGAAAAAGATACATATTTCAGTAGGCCTTTCCAGGTAAAATCAAATGTTTTTGTTTGTAGTGCTAATGGAGATATAAGTCGGTAAGTCTGGAAAGACCCAAGGCCTGTGTACAGGACGACTTGCGTCATCGTAGATTTGGAGCAGGCCCACTTGAAGGTGAGATTTGTCTGAACGCTAATTCAATTTCGGGAGTTAAGAACGATTAAGTATCGTAAAGTTAAGAGGGATCTCTAGGGGGTGGTTCGGACCACTCGTAAGTCAACGTCAAATTGCCACCGATAATGTAACGATGGCATAAAAGAAATGTGCGTCAAAGTGATTTGTAACCTCCTTAAGCACGCGACGAGAGATGCCAAATCGAGATGAATTATATTATTGCTTGCTAATTATCTAGCAGTTCATTAGAAATCCGACGGGTTGCATACGTTTACACTATGAGATCTCTTTTACCAGTGGCAAAATATAATGGTAGGTTTTTACCCTTTTAACTGGTACAAAACTGACACCTTTATTCAAGGCATCATGTTTGTACCAGTTAAAAGGGTAAAAACCTACCATTATATTTTGCCACTGGTAAAAGAGATCTCATAGTGTAAATGTTTACCCCGAACTCTCAATACTCTGATATTGCACTGTTTTTGAGTTGTACGCCTTCTGGTGTCATCTGGCCCTACACCAATGGGGACTAGGCTCTAAAGAAAGCCGTCTCGGGTGTGGGCCAATCAACTTCAAGGACAGTGCATATTATTATCCTTATCAGAGTTGCTTCTTTTTGTTTGCTTTATTGACTACTTGTGTTGTGGTCATTGCAAACATGATGCCTTGAATAAAGGTGTCAGTTTTGTACCAGTTAAATGGGTTGCATACGTGTTGAGTTTGTGTTCTCCCCTTGGAGGAATGCTCCCACTTATCACTTGCAAAAAATACTCGGAGCATCCCAAGGAAGCAGCAATTTAATTGTTTTAAGTCCTTGATCACTCCCCGGCATATATAAATATTATTATAAATCAGTTTAACACGTAGTAGGCTTTCGTGACCAATATCATCCATAATACAGGTTTTTTTTGGGGGGTTAGATCACGTAAATAATTAGGTGACTTCTCCACAAATATGGCTGTCGCCTGATGAAGCTGGTTGTCATTACTGGCGAAACGTCGTACTCAGATTGTAAATGTTGTGGCTTGGCTCTCCAACACACAACCGGCTAGTGCTGTACTAGTACACTACACTACTATACACTACACACTACACTACTATACACTACACACTACACTACTATACACTACACTACTATACACTACTATTTACTACACACCACACTATTATACACTACACTACTATACACTACACTACTATACACTACACACTACACTATTATACACTATACACTACACTACTATACACTACACTACTATACACTACACTACTATACACTACACTACTATACACTACACTACTATTTACTACACACCACACTATTATACACTACACTACTATACACTACACACTACACTATTATACACTATACACTACACTACTATACACTACACTATACACTACACTACTATACACTACACGCTAGTGCTGTACTAGTGACGAATTGGCCACGTTGTTTACGTGACAACCCTTACTAGTTGGCTGTGTCGGGTGGTGACGGGTTTTAACGACACATTTATATATTTACGCGATCTAACCCCCCCCCCCAACAACCCTCTATTATGGATCATTATAAATCGTTGTGATCAAGAGTCCTCATTGCAACCGAGGGAGAGCACGCGAACGCTCAAACCGCCGGGTTTCACATGAATTACGTGTAAAATGAGAATGCAATAATTGGTAAAAAAAAATAAAGATAGTAATAACAAGAGTGCGTGTTATAGTAGAGTTTATATATACATATTAGCATTGCACATTTGTCTTTGTAGACTGGTGTATCATTTGATGTAGCGAGTCCCGTTTTCACAAGTCAAGGCCTAACTACAACATTTTATTTTGAAGTCTTCTTGGTTCTTTCGGTAAAGTCACGTAGGAGGAAAATTATAAAATGATAAAAATTAAACATAATAAAATAATTCTCACGACGTTTCGGCCACAACGCAAGCAGCCGTCCTCAGGTGGAGAACAGGTCTGTCGAGAAGACAGAGTCTGAATGACACACCCCAGGCTTGGAGCGTCTATTTAAGCTGGGATGGAGGGGGGAAGGGCGCCTTGACAAAATAATTTGCATATCAAGAGGAAGTTTGCATATTTATGGCAAATGCAGATATGCGATTAGTACTACTTGTGAAATGCGTAGGAGGTTTGGCGGGGGGTTTAAAGTCATATTATGCCCGTGCATTATGCAGGATTAGCAGCATCAAAATATATTTTGAAGTGTTAACACATTCCTGCGGAGGGAGCTGGTAGGAACGTTGGGTTGCTCGGTCAATGGCCAGGGTCAACGGCGGCGTGGTGTATTCCGCAAATATGCCCGACTGTGAGGGCGGGCACAAGCCGGCGTGAGTAGGTTAAACGTTGAGTTTTATAAGGGCACCACGGGGTGACCAGCCCCTTCCCACCCAACCCCTCCCCACCCTCCCCTCCCCTCCCCACCCAGCCCCTCCCTCCCCACCCAGCCCCACCCCTCCCACCCACCACCGAGCCCCACCCCCCACCCAGCCCCACCCTCCCCTCCCCACCCAGCCCCTCCCTGCACGACGGACGGACACAATAATCCCCTGTGGGCTGATGGAACCAGTGGGTTCCTACCAGTAAAATGTTTCCAAAAATGGACTTGCCACGCTGAGATAACACGAATATGATACCAAAAACGTAAAAACTCAGAATCTGTATTCCTTTCGGAGGAGGAATCCGATGAGCTACAAAGCTCTTTTTCCACAGGTGTCCAGTAAGGGGGGGGGGCACGGGTGGGTCAGAAGGTCACGACAACAGACAGACTCGGTCACAGTAATGCGCAGGTGGGTGTCTGAAAACTACATTGGGGCAACAAAGGCATCACCACCCAGCAGCGGAGTGGCTGCTGATGATGATGGCTGCTGCTGCTGATCGCGGCTGCTGCTGATGATCGCAGCTGCTGCTGCTGATGATGATCGTGGCTGCTGATGATGATGATCGTGGCTGCTGCTGCTGATGATGATCGTGGCTGCTGCTGCTGATGATGATCGTGGCTGCTGCTGATGATGATGATGATCGTGGCTGCTGCTGCTGATGATGATCGTGGCTGCTGCTGCTGATGATGATCGCAGCTGCTGCTGCTGATGATGATCGCAGCTGCTGCTGCTGATGATGATCGTGGCTGCTGCTGCTGATGATGATCGTGGCTGCTGCTGATGATGATGATCGTGGCTGCTGCTGATGATGATGATCGTGGCTGCTGCTGCTGCTGCTGATGATGATCGTGGCTGCTGCTGCTGATGATGATCGCAGCTGCTGCTGCTGATGATGATCGCAGCTGCTGCTGCTGATGATGATCGTGGCTGCTGCTGCTGATGATGATCGCGGCTGCTGCTGCTGATGATGATCGTGGCTGCTGCTGATGATAATCGTGGCTGCTGCTGATGATGATGATCGTGGCTGCTGCTGCTGATGATGATCGTGGCTGCTGCTGCTGATGATGATGATCGTGGCTGCTGCTGCTGATGATGATCGCGGCTGCTGCTGCTGATGATGATGATCGTGGCTGCTGCTGATGATAATCGTGGCTGCTGCTGATGATGATGATCGTGGCTGCTGCTGCTGATGATGATCGTGGCTGCTGCTGCTGATGATGATGATCGTGGCTGCTGCTGCTGATGATGATCGTGGCTGCTGCTGCTGATGATGATCGTGGCTGCTGCTGATGATGATGATCGTGGCTGCTGCTGCTGCTGATGATGATCGTGGCTGCTGCTGCTGATGATGATCGTGGCTGCTGCTGCTGATGATGATCGCAGCTGCTGCTGCTGATGATGATCGCGGCTGCTGCTGCTGATGATGATCGTGGCTGCTGCTGATGATGATGATCGTGGCTGCTGCTGATGATGATGATCGTGGCTGCTGCTGATGATGATGATCGTGGCTGCTGCTGCTGCTGATGATGATCGTGGCTGCTGCTGCTGATGATGATCGCAGCTGCTGCTGCTGATGATGATCGCAGCTGCTGCTGCTGCTGATGATGATCGTGGCTGCTGCTGCTGATGATGATCGCGGCTGCTGATGATGATGATCGTGGCTGCTGCTGATGATAATCGTGGCTGCTGCTGATGATGATGATCGTGGCTGCTGCTGCTGATGATGATGATCGTGGCTGCTGCTGCTGATGATGATGATCGTGGCTGCTGCTGCTGATGATGATCGCGGCTGCTGCTGCTGATGATGATGATCGTGGCTGCTGCTGATGATAATCGTGGCTGCTGCTGATGATGATGATCGTGGCTGCTGCTGCTGATGATGATCGTGGCTGCTGCTGCTGATGATGATGATCGTGGCTGCTGCTGCTGATGATGATCGTGGCTGCTGCTGATGATGATGATCGTGGCTGCTGCTGATGATGATGATCGTGGCTGCTGCTGCTGATGATGATCGTGGCTGCTGCTGCTGATGATGATCGTGGCTGCTGATGATGATGATCGTGGCTGCTGCTGCTGATGATGATGATCGTGGCTGCTGCTGATGATGATCGTGGCTGCTGCTGATGATGATGATCGTGGCTGCTGCTGCTGATGATGATGATCGTGGCTGCTGCTGATGATGATCGTGGCTGCTGCTGATGATGATGATCGTGGCTGCTGCTGATGATGATCGTGGCTGCTGCTGCTGATGATCGTGGCTGCTGCTGCTGATGATGATCGTGGCTGCTGATGATGATGATCGTGGCTGCTGCTGCTGATGATGATGATCGTGGCTGCTGCTGCTGATGATGATGATCGTGGCTGCTGCTGATGATGATGATCGTGGCTGCTGCTGCTGATGATGATGATCGTGGCTGCTGATGATGATGATCGTGGCTGCTGATGATGATGATGATCGTGGCTGCTGCTGCTGATGATGATCGTGGCTGCTGCTGCTGATGATGATGATCGTGGCTGCTGCTGCTGATGATGATGATCGTGGCTGCTGCTGCTGCTGATGATGATGATCGTGGCTGCTGCTGATGATGATCGTGGCTGCTGCTGATGATGATGATCGTGGCTGCTGCTGATGATGATCGTGGCTGCTGCTCATGATGATGATCGTGGCTGCTGCTGATGATGATCGTGGCTGCTGCTGATGATGATGATGATCGTGGCTGCTGCTGATGATGATCGTGGCTGCTGCTGATGATGATGATCGTGGCTGCTGCTGATGATGATGATCGTGGCTGCTGCTGATGATGATGATCGTGGCTGCTGATGATGATGATCGTGGCTGCTGCTGCTGATGATCGTGGCTGCTGATGATGATGATGTTCGTGGCTGTTGCTGATGATGATGATCGTGGCTGCTGCTGATGATGATGATCGTGGCTGTTGCTGCTGCTGCTGATGATGATCCTAGCTGCTGATGATGATGATCGTGGCTGCTGCTGATGATGATCGTGGCTGCTGATGATGATGATCGTGGCTGCTGATGATGATTATCGTGGCTGTTGCTGCTGCTGATCATGGCTGCTGATGATGATGATGATCGTGGCTGCTGATGATGATTATTGTGGCTGCTGCTGATGATGATCGTGGCTGTTGCTGCTGCTGATTATGATCATGGCTGCTGATGATGATGATCGTGGCTGCTGATGATGATGATCGTGGCTGTTGCTGCTGCTGCTGCTGATGATCGTGGCTGCTGATGATGATTTCTTGTGAAGTGGCGGTGCTCCTCCGTCAGGCCGCATCTGTGCTTGGGGGAGGGGGTGGTGGGGGGGGGTTGGGGGTGGTGGTGGGGGGGGGTTGGGTGGTGGGGTGGGTAGTGGTCGGGGGGGGGTTGGGGGTGGTGGTGGGGGGGGGTTGGGGTGGTGGGGGGGGTTGGGGGTGGTGGGGGGTTGGTGGTGGGGTGGTTGGGGGTGGTGGTGGGGGGGGTTGGGGTGGTGGGGGGGTGGTGGTGGGGGGGGTTGGGGTGGTGGGGGGGTGGTGGTGGTGGGTTGGGGGGGTTGGGTGGTGGTGGGGGGGGGTTGGGGTGGTGGGGGGGGGTGGTGGTGGGGGGGGGTGGGGGGGGTTGGGGGGGGGGTGGGGGGGGGTTGGGGGTGGTGGGGGGGTCTATGGGGGGGTGTGGGGGGGGTCTGTGGTGGTGGTGGTGGGGGGGGTCTGTGGGGGGGGGGTCTGTGGGGGGGGGGTCTGTGGTGTTTGGGGGGGGGTGATGGTGGTGGGGGGGTCTGTGGGGGGGGGGGGTCTGTGGGGGGGGTCTGTGGTGGTGGTGGTTGGGGGTGGTGGTGGGGGGGGGGTCTGTGGGGGATGGGGGTAGTGCGGGGGGTGGGGGGGTCCGTGGTGGGGAGGACCGTTGCCATTATCGGCTCGCGCGTTGCTATCCCGTCTCGGCCACCGTCGCCACCACCACCAGCACCACCATCAGCACCATCATCATCCATCACCATCAGCACCACCACCACCAGTTGTCGTTAACTCGCTCCACTTGCCCACCCCGGTCGATCGCCACCCGCCGCGTGTTAACTGCACCAACAACAACAACAACAACCAACAACTACCACCGTCTTAATAATAATACTCATTTAGATTAAAATCGCTGTCGTGAAGGCGGGGAGGGATGGGCTTGGTGGAGGCCGCGCGGTGAGGAGTTGTGACGAGTTCCCACCCCGAGGAGGTGAGGAGGTGGTGAGGTGATGGGTGAGGAGGTGAGGATGGTGGTGGTGATGTGAGGGAGGTGAGCAGATGAGGAGGACGATGGTGGTGATGATGATGATGGAGGTTGTGATGGTGAAGTTTAATGGGAGCGATGCTAAGGAGAGGGATTTGCTGGTCGCGATGTTGGTTCTGGAGGTGATGGTGATGAGGTGATGGTGATGAGGTGATGGTGATGAGGTGATGGTGATGAGGTGATGAGTTGATGATGATAATAATGAGGTGATGATGATGAGGGAGTTGATGGCGATGAGTTGATGGCGATGAGGTGATGGTGATGAGGGAGTTGATGGTGAAGCGGTGACGATCGACCCCCCCCCCCCACCGGCCTGGGCTAGATTCTGTCCACGGGTAACTCGGCTCCTCGCCGGCAGCGGGAGGCCAGGAAAGTCCGTAGGCCTCGAGGCCTACCTACGAGCTCGTGAATTCTCCCTGCCCGAACGGGACCGGGCTCCGCTGTCTTTAAAAACACCAACAAACACCCTCCACCCCCCCAACAACAACAACTTTGTTTTAGCTTTTGTTTGTTACTTAGTTACAAAGCCGCTTGTCTGTAACGCGCCAAGACTTTCAACCGCGTAGGCCTCAAGGAGCGCTCGGTGCTAAGCGAACCGTCGTCAGATCGCACGCGGCCAAGGATTTTCCCCTATTTAGGATCCTAAATAGCGCCCTTTAATTGCTTAGGACGTGCGAATGCTCTGTGAAGTCACTGGTGTTGCGATTAATTGTGTTATACCGCTTTTGGGGGGGAGGGGGGGGTGGTGTAAGGGGGTAACCCTCATCCAGCAGTGGATTGAAACTGCTGCTGCTGCTCTCTCTGTGTGTCTCTGTGTGTGTCTCTGTGTGTCTCTGTGTTGTCTCTCTCTATGTCTCTGTGATATCTGTCTCTGCTTATATGTCTGTCTGTGTGTCTATGTTGTGTGTCTGTCTCTGTGTGTGTCTCTGTGTGTCTGTGTTGTCTCTCTCTGTGTGTCTCTGTGATATCTGTCTCTGCTTATATGTCTGTCTGTGTGTCTATGTTGTGTGTCTGTCTCTGTGTGTGTCTCTGTGTGTCTCTGTGTTGTCTCTCTCTATGTATCTCTGTGATATCTGTCTCTGCTTATATGTCTGTCTATGTGTCTCTGGTTCTGCGTTTAATCTCTCTCTCAAATTTAGCATTCTCAGGAAGAACTTAATCAAGCAGGTAGGGCGTTGACTGTTATGTTATCAGACTCTCTGTTGTAGTAGTGTATAGTGTAGTGTAGTAGTGTATTGTAGTGTATAGTGTAGTGTAGTAGTGCGTAGTGTATAGTAGTGTAGTGTATAGTGTAGTAGTGTATAGTGTAGCAGTGTATAGGTAGGGTGTTGACTGTTATGTTATCCGACTATCTGTTGTATTACATTACATTGCTAAGTATACTAGATTTGTGTTTTCTATTTAATTTATACCTGATGATGATTGCTTGTGTTGCAATCGAAACGTCGTATGCTAGTATTTAATTGATTATTTTCTCTTTATACGTGACTTTACCGAAAGAACCAGAGTAAATTTCGATTTAAAGCTTTCGTGACTGCAGGGATTCATCTTCTTGGTTCTTTCGGTAAAGTCATCACGTAGAATGGAAATAATAAAATAACATTTTTTTTATTATGTTTTGTTTTTATTATTTTATTATTTCCATTCTACGTGACTTTACCGAAAGAACCAAGAAGAACCAAAGAGTACTGCTGCTGCTGTTGACGACGGTGATGATGAATGTGCCTGCGTGTGTGTGTTGAGACGGACCGAGTGAGTTTGATTGACGAATTATTTATTTGCCTCTCTCCTCCCCTCTCCACCGCGTGTAAGAACCTTCACAAAAAGCGCGTCTCGACCGGCGTTTGTGAAGTTCATTTATTAGATAGAGCCCTGTGAGCCATTCGGCTCTTGAGTCTAGTGCAACCGCAACAAACAAAAAAAACATGAACAAAAAATTAACCCGTAAAAACAAAGTATTTCACTATAAATCCTTTATATGCGTGGCATCGGTTTTATTTTATTATTCATTTCTGTTTTTCTTGAGTAAGAGTTTCATTTTTATCACATTGGTATTTTAAATTAAATATGAAAAAACATTTTTCCTAAAAAGTGGAAAATTGTGGAAATTTTTTCACGAAAATAAATTGTCACGCACACCGAGTCTGTGTGCAAAATGTCAGCTCGATTGGATCACGGGAAGTGGGTTAAAAAACGACCGAAAGATTTGCACGGTCGTAAGCGCGCAAGCAAGCAAGCGAGTGAACTTAATATAAAGGATTTAAAAACAAAAACATGAACAAAAAAAAAGTTGCGGCCGAGCAAACGACTCGGACGCGACGCGGCGTGGGGCACTTTCATCCTGCAGTGGATTGACGAGGTCTGTATCTTGGGGGATCTGTAAAGATATTCTTAGGTTTTTTCGGTAAAGTCACGTAGGTAAAAAATTTAAATTAATGAAAGTAAAATAAAATAAAAATGACCAGTATATATACGGGGTAGTATCTCTTGGAATCTCTCATTTGCTTGATACAGCAAGCGTGCTTTGACGGTTCCACCTGAAGACGGAAGCTTGTGTTGCCTCCGAAACGTCGTGATTTTTTATTTTATTTTACTTTCATTAATTTTTTAGCTACGTGACTTTACCGAAAAAAACCTAAGAATATGAATCCTTTTCAGTCACGAAAGCTTCAAATCTGGGTCTGTAAATAGCCTTGGAGGGGGAGGGCACAGTCATCATAGCCCCAAGCGGTTCAGTCGGTACCCACCTTGGGGTGGAAGTTTGCTACGAGAATCCCATCACGGTCAGTGGCCATCATGGTCAGCGTCACGCCGTGGTCAATCTTCTTGGTTCTTTCGGTAAAGTCACGTAGAAGGGAAATAATAAAATAAGAAAAATATAAATAATAAAATAATTCTCACGACGTTTCGGCCATAACGCAAAGTAAAGTCACGTAGAAGGGAAATAATAAAATAATAAAAATAAAACATAAAATAATTCTCACGACGTTTCGGCCACAATGCAAAGTAAAGTCACGTAGAAGGGAAATAATAAAATAATAAAAATAAAACATAATAAAATACTTCTCACGACGTTTCGGCCACAACGCAAAGTAAAGTCACGTAGAAGGGAAATAATAAAATAATAAAATTAAAACATAATAAAATAATTCTCACGACGTTTCGGCCACAACGCAAAGTAAAGTCACGTAGAAGGGAAATAATAAAGTAATAAAAGTCAAGTCACGTAGAAGGGAAATAATAAAGTAATAAAAATAAAACATAATAAAATAATTCTCACGACGTTTCGGCCACAACGCAAAGTAAAGTCACGTAGAAGGGAAATAATAAAATAATAAAATTAAAAATAATAAAATAATTCTCACGACGTTTCGGCCACAACGCAAAGTAAAGTCACGTAGAAGGGAAATAATAAAGTAATAAAAATAAAACATAAAATAATAAAAATAATAAAATAATTCTCCCGACGTTTCGGCCACAACGCAAAGTAAAGTCACGTAGAAGGGAAATAATAAAGTAATAAAAACAAAACATAATAAAATAATAAAGATAATAAAATAATTCTCACGACGTTTCGGCCACAACGGCTGCTTCCGTTGTGGCCGAAACGTCGTGAGAATTATTTTATTATTTTTCTTTTTATTATTTTATTATTTCCATTCTACGTGACTTTACCGAATGAACCAAGAAGATGAATCCCTGCAGTCACGAAAGCTTTAAACCGTGGTCAATGTTCCACCGTGGTCGGATAAAATCTTAACGTCGTTCCTGCCCGTTTTGTACACGCAACTTTCGAGGTATTTATATTCACATTCCATAGACGTTTCATGTCACGGCTGATTCCCCCAAAACGATCATCTCGTATCGAAGAATACGAACGATTTAGCTCTACCGCTCTGCGCTCTCTTACGAGCTGTGAAAGAGGGCCGGTGTCCGAAACGTCACCTATTATACATTTGTTGGATACGGAACTCTTCTTTAATGATGAATAAAACAAAACAAAGCTACGACATTCATCTTGCTGTCATACACCTTTGTGATACGGAGATTAAAAAAATTGTTTAAGAAAATCATTGTGAACAATTGCCATATGCTTAGGTTTTTTCGGTAAAGTCACGTAGGTAAAAAATTAAAATTAATACAAGTAAAATAAAATAAAAATCACGACGTTTCGGAGGCAACACAAGCTTCCGTCTTCAAGTGGAACCGTCACAGCACGATAGCTGTATCAAGTTGCCTCCGAAACGTCGTGATTTTTATTTTATTTTTATTTTACTTTTATTAATTTAAATTTTTTGCCTACGTGACTTTACCGAAAAAACCTAAGAATATGAATCCTTGCAGTCACGAAAGCTTCAAATCTAGAATCGCCATATGGGCTGGTACCGATGTGCCATTTTCGGCCTGACGCTAATTTTATTTTTGCTCTCATTAAATTCATTAAGTGACAAAATTAAGGAGGTACTAAAGTAAGAAATAATTAGACAAATCTATATCTCCACTTGCCCTACAGTATTCATATATGGGAACGATACTTTAATCCAAACAGCCCTCGGCCATGTAGACTGTTTTAGGAATAGGGTTCAAGTACAACAGCATTGTCTCAGCTCCTATCTAATCAAGGGGAGATTGGCACTTCAGGCCTTCTATGGAACTGCACACACCTGGCTTTAGGATTAGGGGTTAGCAGCAGCAAACCCTCAATCGGCTTGGGCTTGCAAGAGTTTAATCGGCAGGGTCAAACCTCTCGGCAGAGGTCGCAAACAGGTTTTGATTTCTTACCCGTACCCGGCCGCACCAGGGTCGAAAATGGGTACCCATATCCGTACCCGGCCGGGTATGGCTAGCCGTTCCCTACCCGTACCCGTACCCTACCCGAAATGAGTGACAAACGGTTACTCACCAGTGACTCACGGCCTACCCGTACCCGTACCCGGCCGCACCAGGGTCGCAAACGGCTACCCGTACCCGTACCCGGCCGGGTACCCGTACCCTACCCGATACCCGGCCGGGTACGGGTAGCCGGGTATCGGGTAGGGTACGGGTATCGGGTACCCGGTTGCGACCTCTGCCTCTCGGTCAAATCCCGGTGGCTTTCCGGATGTTAATATGGTACGAGTGTCAGAGGGGGGAGTGGAGGCGGAGTGGTTCCATTCCCAGCCCAAGGCGAACGTCGGTGGCGAGTATTGACAGAGACGGTCCTGGGCCTCCCCTAGGTTGACTCGGCCTCAAATGCTTACTTTGTGCGGTGTGCAAACATCAACACCACAGAGAGACGTGCGACCTGGCTGCAGCGCTGTCCACCCCGGCCCCACATTGTGCCATGTCAAACTTCATGAGTTGCTTGCTGAACATCGTTTGCCCGAACAACAACTGGTGTGGCTGTACAGGAGGAATCTTTTTTTTCATTCCACAATAAGTGAAATGAAGGCTCTGAACGGGGTGTTAGCGTGTGTGTGTGTGTTAGCGCGTGTGTGTGTTAGCGTGGGGAGCGGTAGTGCAGCGGTTAGCGCGCCGCACTACGAACCCGGGGACCCGAGTTCGATTCCCGCTCACGGCCAAGACCAGTGACGATTGTTTGAGTAGGTCCTGGGCCTCCCTTAGGTCGACTCGGCCTCAAATGAGTAACCTGGTACGGTGTGTAAACATCGCCACTCGGGAGACAAAGGCGGTCGAGTGTGGTGTTGGCCACCCACCCCGTTGTGTACCGTTCCGGCCTTCATAGGTGCTCGCTAACAGCACTTGCCCCAACAGTGTGTTAAGGCTACACGGGGGATCTTTGTCTTTGTTGGCGTGCAGGTGCCTGGTGCCATCACGACAAGCACGAATAGCGGAAATTGCTGCTGCTGCTGCAGCAACATCATCATCTGAAACACTCAAGAGCAACGGCTGCAGCGGCTGACCCGGGGAGGCAAGGCCGGAGGTGGTCCCATCGCCACCCACACACCGCTTTGCCGATCGGTGAGTCTCTGGCAGGATCCTGCACCAAGCTGAGGTGCGAGATCCTGAAACTACGAGCCCTGCCACCGTGCACGCTGTAACGCTGCATTTGGTGAAAGTCATAATGGAGGGTGGTCCATGTGTAAATGCAGTAAAACCTTGGTCTGCGAGCATAATTCGTTCCGGAAACGTGTTTGTACTCCAAAGCACTCGCATATCAAAGCACTCGTATATCAGTTGTGATCACGTGACGCTTGGCAGACAAAGCGTAAACACGTACTACTCGAATTGCAAGACCTCGCTCGTTTATCAAATTAATACTTATTGAAAATTTTTGCTCGTCTTGCAAAACACTCGCAGACCAAGTTACTCGCAATCCAAGGTTTTACTGTATCCCAATTTGATAATAATAATATGGATAAATTATAGAGAAGACAAACTTTGTATTTCAAAACCTCTAACTGTCTCTCCCACCACAATCCCAACACACTTGTTCAGTCTTTTAACAGCCTCCTCTGTAGCATTCGGAGCCATCGCTTTTGTTAAATTCAATCACCTGTTGAGGAGAGTTCCAATATGATTCACTACCGACGTAGTGAATCATGGTTCCAATAACCCCCAAAATCCGCTGGGCATGGGGAGGCCCTCATCCAGCAGTGGATTGACGTGGGCTGCACGTGTACAGCACGAGCATTTTCCTGCACCGCCCTCCGCTGCGGTGCTGCACCACCTGTTGCACGCTGTGGTCGCCAAATCCAAGCACAATTCAGGATCGGGTCTTTTCTGCTTGAGCTTCTGAAACCTGATGGCATGACGGGCGCGCTCACGACCACTTGGTAAAGGTGCGATGCTGTGCAAGTGGGTGGCATTTCCACAGGAGATAACGCACGTGCGTGTGTGTGTGTGCGCGTGTGTGTGTGTGCGCGTGTGTGCGTGTGTGCGTTGCGCTCTGTCGGTTTAGACCTGCGTGGTTTTAGCTCGAAGACGCTTTTCAATCTTTGGAGCCCGACACCGGCGGAGGAATGGTGAGTGGCGGCACGGCGTGCCGGGCAGTGTGTGGACGAGTGTGTGTATGTGTGTGCGCGCGTGTGTGAGTTTGTCAGTGCAATATCGCGGGCTTATCGTGTGCAGTTTCGACCGATTGCGGGCAATCTCTTTGTGTAACAATTTAGCTTTCTCGGGGATTGGTTTTGGCTTCTTGCGGGGCGGCGGGCGAGGGACACGTGGCAATCGGTGGCACCTCAAACTCTGCTGCGGACAAAGACAAAGATCCCCCCCCCCCCCACATAGTCGATGAACAGACTGTTGGGGCAAGTGCTGTTAGTGAGTTCCGATGAAGGCCGGCACGGCACACGAGAGGGTGGGTGGTCAGCTCCATGCCCCGGCTGCTTTTGTCTCTCCGTTGGCGATGTTTACACAGGTACTCGTTCAGATAATCGTCATTGATGTTGGCCGTGGGCGGGAATCAAACTCAGGTCGCCAGGTTCATAACGCAGCACGCTAACTGTTGCACTACCACTCCGCACTCACGGACAAACACACACACACACCTGCTTTGGATAATCACCATCATTATCATCGGTAAGTAGAGTATTTATTCAGCATTTATACTTCTGTTCATTGTCTAGAAATGTTTTTTGAAGAGGGTTTATTTAAACCATTTTATTTTTAGTTTACTTGGCATACAGTGCAGTACTTATTTCTGTCGTGACATGTCTATTTTTGGGTGCCGTGTACCTTACCGCATTATTTCGGCGAGGCTAAATTGTTGAATGTCGCGACTTTGGCTTTCACGGCACTTTCCAAGAACATCACCCCCCGCGATATTCAACGGCCTCCTTCATGTCGGTGTTTGTGTCGTAGTGGGGAGCGGTGGTGTAGCGGTTAGCGCGCTGCGCTACGAACCTGGCGACCCGGGTTCAATCCCGCTCGCGGCCAAGCGATTATTTGAACCCGTCCTGGGCCTCCGCTAGGTCGACTCAGCCTCCAATCAGTACCTTGTGCGGTGTGTAAACATCGCCATTAGGGAGACAAAGGCGGCCGGGCGTGGTGCTGGCCACTCACACCCCTTCGTGTCATGTGCCGTTCCGCCCTTCATAGGTGCTCGCTAACAGCACTTGCCCCAACAGTCTGTGAAGGCTCTACGGAGTATCTAATCTGCTCCCCGTGTTTCCCCCCCCCCCCCCCCACAGTTTGGCTCCAATAACTTCATGAACATGTCGGACCCCAGCTTTCTATCCACCACAGAGGTGAGCCCCCCCCCCCAACCCCCCCCTCCCCCTCAAAGCACCCCCCTCTACACTGACATTGTTCTCAAGGCTCTCGCCTGTCCCACTCTCTCCAGCTGCCACTGTGCCACGCTCGAGCAGGGCTTTCCGTCTTTCGACGAATATACAAATTCGTCGGGTTGCCCGGAGACCAGAGGAGGTGGCACGTATCTGATAGCAACCACAGCCGTTGGGGAGACGTATGGTGGCTGTGGCGGTGGCGTGCTGGGTGCGGATGGACCCAGCTGAAATTAAGCCCTGGTCTTCGGGGGCCTCGCTAACCCCACCCCCAACCAAACAAACCCCAGACGCCCTGCACCGACGGGCAACGCCGATGATGTCACTTCCTGGCGCACGGCCCCTTGGGAGGCGACGCTGGCGTTGGGCGTCGCGCGCATGCGTGCGCGCGTGTGTGTGTGCGCGTGTGTGTGTGTCTCGTGGGCACCAGAGATGTGTGTGGAGCGGGTTTATTTTTGTGTCGTTTGAGTCACCGTAGGTAACGACGCTCGCTCGCTCGCGCACGCTCGCTTGTCTGTGTCAGCGGCTCGTCTGTGTCAGCGGATCGTCTGTGTCAGCGGCGTCCACGGTAAGACAGGTGGGCTTGTGCGTAGGTGAACCGCGCGCTAGGTGTGCACGATTATTATCTTGTGTTTTTGCGCAATTATATTTTAACGTACATTTTTGTTCAAATCGCGGTGGCGTGCGGTGTTGTCTTGGCGTGTTGGCGCAGCGGTTTGTGCGTGGCGCTACAGACCTTCAACCTGGTTGGTTTCCATTTCTGCCCACGGCTAACATTGGTGGTGGGGGATATTTGAACAGCTCCTGGACACCCCGACTACCCAGCTCACTGATATAGCATCTGGCCGAATGACTAATGTACAATTGGATAGCAGCCGATTCCCGCAAGTCTTAGTTTGATGCACGTATTTGTTTATTTTTAATCACAGTTGCTGAGCGCAAACCAAAAGTCCCACAATGTCAAGCAGGTAACGACAAACGGCACCATTGTAGGTTGTAATAGATGATGGTTAATGTGTTTCTTGAATTGAGCGAGGTTATTTTTGTAAAAACTTGGGGGGCGGAGGGGGGAGAGAGATGATGAGAGGAGGGAATTCCAAATTGGAGAAGTGCGAGAAAATAAGCAGATAGAGAAATGTTGTGACCTGCAGTTTGGTGGGTGGGTGGGTGAGTGATTGAGTGGGTGATTGGGTGGGTGAATAAGTGAGTGAGTGGGTGGGTGGTTGAGTGAATCGGTAGGTGGGTGGGTGAATGAGTGGGTGGTTGAGTGAATTGTGTGGTGAGTGAGTGAGTAAGGGGGTCGGTGGGTGTGTGGATGGGTGAGTCAGTGGGTGGGTGGGTAGGTGAGTGGGTGGGTGGTTGAGTGGGTGGGTGGTTGAGTGGGTGTGTGGTTGGGTGGGTGAATGAGTGAGTGGGTGAGTGAGTGGTTGGGTGAGTGAGTGAGTGGGTGGGTGCGTGAGTTGTGACCTGCAGTGTGGTGAGTAAGTGGGTGGGTGAGTGAGTGGGTGGGTGACTGAGTGGGGTGGGTTGTGGTTGAAGATGGTGTTGATGAGTTCGGTAGACCAAGTCCTCGGTGTGGATGGAGCAACAAGTGAAGTTCACGGGAGCGTGACAATCAACAAAACTTAATTATAGATTTGAAGCTTTCGTTACTGCAAGGATTCATATTCTTAGGTTTTTTCGGTAAAAATTAAAATTAATAAAAATAAAATAAAAATCACGACGTTTCGGAGGCAACACAAGCCTCCGAAACGTCGTGATTGTTATTTTATTTTACTTTTATTAATTTAAATTTTTTACCTACGTGACTTTACCGAAAAAACCTAAGAAAATCAACAAAGCCTCCGAGTCGATGTTTCGTTACAACCTGGGCAGCCGTTGGGTTGTCTGTTGTTAACGCAGTTTTTTGCGGCGCTTGTGCGGTGTCTGTGGTGGTGTTGTTGTGTCGGTTGTTGCCAGCGCAATACCGCCCGTCGTGTTATTGCAGCAGCTCCATTTACAAATAATTAATCATTGTGTAGCATGAAAAAATATGAATAGATTTTACTTTGATGCTGGTACAAAGGTCCCATTTGTAATCATTGTGCATTCGTGCAATACCATAGCACAACACGGCTGCATCGTTTCATCGTGAAATACAAATTTATACAATGCGGCTGCCTTTTATAATTGTACAATACCACGTACAATACAGCTGCATTGTATAATCGTGTAGTCCCAAATAATACAATGCAGCTGTATTATACATTGCACAGTTACGGTATAGTATAAAACAGTGGTGCATGAGAGTTCTAGGGAAAGGAGGGATATGTATTTGAGTATATAATTGTGGGGTATTAAACAAAAACGAAACAATTGTTTTTATTTTAGCAGGTAAGGCCCGCTAAGCTGTATCGCTTTTTTATTCAGAAGGCACCTGGCCATCACAAATGATAGCCCTATCGAAGTGACCTATCGCGTGATAATGTCTCGCGGCCAAATACTCTACAACACGTGACGTTTACTCTTTGGTTCTGTCGGTAAAGTCACGTGGGTGAAAATAAAAAATAAAGAAAATTTTACGTAGAGAATACAAAAATGACTAAATTAAATCACGACGTTTCGGAGGCAACACAAGCTTCCGTCATCAGGTGGGACAACCACAGCAAGAAACAGAATTACTCTGCCCAACGCAAGCAGCCATCCTCAGGTGAAGAACAGGTCTGTCGGGAAGACAGCGTCTGAATGACCTGTTCTTCACCTGAGGACGGCTGCTTGCGTTGTGGCCGAAACGTCGTGAGAATTATTTTATTATGTTTTATTTTTATTATTTTATTACTTCCCTTCTACGTGACTTTACCGAAAGAACCAAGAAGATAAATCCCTGCAGTCACGAAAGCTTTAAATCGAAATACTACCACCCTGTTAAGTTATTTTGATCGAATATTCGTCCTCGCACCTTTCGGGAACGCATCTCCGACATTAACCGGGGCTTGACTGTATTACTCCCCTGTCTGTATTCTGGTGATTCTCATGTTGTGCATATTTGGTTTGGGTGTTTAACCACGGCTGCCCATTGCCAGCTCTCTCTGCCAGTGCTGCTTTTGTTGCCATAGCTGCTGTTACCACCTTTGCTGCCGTTGCTATTGCTTCATCTTGTATTGTTGTCGTTGCTGCTGCTGCTGCTGTTGCTATCGCCAGTGCTGCTGCTGTTGTTGCTGATGCTGCTGCTGATGCTGCTGTTGCTATTGCTTCATCTTATATTGTTGTCGTTGCTGCTGCTGCTACTGCTGTTGTTGCTGCTACTGTTTCTGTTGCTGCTATCTATTTTTCTGTTGCTGCTACTGATATTTTGTTATTTCATACTGCTGTTGCTGCTGCTGTTGTTGCTATTGCCAGTGCTGCTGCTGATGCTGCTGCTGCTGCAGTTGCTGCTATTGATGCTGCTATTAATGCTACTTCTGCTGTTGTGAACAATGTTGCTGCTACTACTACTTTTGCTATTGATGCCTCTACTGATGCTCTTGCTGATAATACTGTTAATGCTACTGCTGCCGGTGCTGCTGCTGTTGCTCTGTTTGACCGCTTGCTGCGGCTGCTGCGGCCGCTGCTGTTCTTGTCGCTGCTGCTCTTACCTGCGCTGCCGTCGTAGCTGTCATTGCTGCTGCTGCTGTCGTCATTTT
Source organism: Lampetra fluviatilis (assembly GCF_964198595.1). Taxonomy (NCBI): domain Eukaryota; kingdom Metazoa; phylum Chordata; class Hyperoartia; order Petromyzontiformes; family Petromyzontidae; genus Lampetra; species Lampetra fluviatilis. The sequence goes on from NC_136328.1 coordinate 4,931,721, forward strand.
GCTACCACCCCTGCAGCCACTGTTGACTCTTCCACTGCTGTCAAACCCCCCCTCCACCCTCCAACCACCCCCGTCCCTCCCCCACCGCCCCGCACCCCGTCACCCCCGGCAGACGTTCCACACTCCGAGCCTGGGCGACGAGGACCTGGAGATTCCCCCCATGTCGGCGCTGGGCGACCCCTCCGAGGAGCTCGGCCTTCCCGGGGTGGACTCCACCGTCGTGGACGGCGGTGGAGTCGTGGTCCAGGCCTTCGGGGGCTCGTTGCAGCCCGTGGCCGGTGGGGGCGTCTCCGACATCGGCAGGACGGCGATCGGTGTCCACCCTGGCGGTGGCGGCGGTGCCGGCGGCGGCGGCGTCATCGGCGGAGACTTCTCGCCGCACTTCCCGCCGGCGCAGGGCCTCGAGCTGCCGAGCCTCGCCATCGGGGGCGGCCTCCTGTCGGCCGAGCCGGCCCTGCTGGAGGCCACGCTGGACATGGTGAGGACACCGCCGCCGCCACCGCCAACACCACCGCCAACACCACCGCTCGTGTCGACAACGTTGGCCCAAACGTGCAGTCGGAGAGAATTGATGATGATGTCAATATAATATCCATTATAATTAGGGGAGCGGGGAGCCGGGTGGCTCAGAGGTTCAGTGCGCTGAGATTCTGGGCTCCAATCCAGGTTCAGCCGCCGTTGATTACATTGGGTTCTCGATGCGTATTGAGTTGATGGAGTTTGCGTGTTCTCCCCGTGGCTGCTATAAATCTCCACGTGATGATAAGTCACTTCGTTGAGCTATCATTGGTGTTCAGGTCGCATCTGAAAAAAGTGCAACATAGCTCTGTGGGCCTTACGCGTTAAAATAAAAATCGTTTATAGTTTAGATTCTTAAATCGAATCGTAGCGACACTCAGCGCTGATCAACTGAACGGATGATCACGTTTTCGCAATTCGCGATTCCAGCCTCTCATGCCTCGCCTCCACAGGACACATCCCCGTACGTCCACGCACACAGTCCCCACATGAGCATGGCGGGACTCATACATCAGCCGCCACAGTTGCAGCTGCAACAGCACCAGCAGCAGCAGCAGCAGCAACAGCATCAGCAGCAGCAGCCGCAGAGAACCACCCTGCAGCTCCGCTCGCACTCCTTGGCGGGCTCCCACGGGGGGCTGAGTGGGCCGCTTGTGAGCATGGGCATCCCGCACGGTCAGCTGACCACCATCGACCAATCGCACCTGGGCCTGGGCCACGGCTCGCCGTCGCCACCCAGCAGCAAGTCGCCCACGCCGTCGCCGTGTAGCTCACTGGAGCCCGCCGAAGACCCCGAGGAGGCCGCCCGCGTGAGTGCCCGTGTCGCCAGCGCACGTCGGCCGTTTTTAGAACTGCTTATTGCGCGTGTTCTCATTCTCGGTTCTTTCGGTAAAGTCCCCACGTAGAAGGGAAGTAATACAATAATAAAAATATAAAACATAATAAAATTTCGATTGAAAGCTTTCGTGACTGCAGGGATTCATCTTCTTGGTTCTTTCGGTAAAGTCACGTAGAAGGGAAGTAATAAAATATTAAAATAAAACATAATAATATGCTATAATATGCTAAATTCCTCTTGATATGCAAATTCCTTTGTCAAGGCGCCCAGCTTATATATATGCTCCAAGCTCGTGTGCTGTTTCATTCAGACTCTGTCGCCTCGACGGACCTGGTTTTCACCTGAGGACGGCTGCTTGCGTTGTGGCCGAAACGTCGTGAGAATAATTTTATTATGTTTTATTTTTATTATTTTATTACTTCCCTTCTACGTGACTTTACCGAAAGAACCAAGAACATAATAAAATTGATAATTGGTTTTTTACCCTTCTATCTGGCAACAAAACTGACACCTTTTTTACAAGGAGTCATGTTTGCATTGACCACAATACCTGCAGCCATAATGCAAACAAAAAACATAACTCTGATAAAAAAAAAGGTGTCAGTTTTGTTGCCAGATAGAAGGGTAAAAGAACAATTATCATATTTTTTACTGGCAAATGAGGTTCCAATGGCATAATAAAATTCTCACGACGTTTCGGCCACAACGCAAGCAGCCGTCCTCAGGTGAAGAACAGGGCTGTCAGAAAGACAGCGTCCTAATGAACACCGCCAGGCTTGGCAGCGTATATTAAGCTGGGTGGGAGGAGGATAGCGCCTTGACAAAGGAGTTTACATATCAACAGAGGAATTTAGCATGTTGATGACAAATGCAGATATGGGGTTAGTCACTCCTAGTGGAATATATAGGCGGTGGGAGGTCTCAAAAGTCATATTAAGCTAGTAGTGTATTATGTAGGATTCGCAGTAATAGAGGAAGGGATTTTTTTGCGTGTTGTCCTTGCCCCCCGCAGCCGCCTATTAGCCACGGTGGGCTACGTACGGTGCGAAAGAAGTTCAACATACGGACATACTCGAGTTACTCGATTGGGATAACACGTGGCGGCCGTGGCAACATCCCTCCCCTCACCCCCTCCCACTGCGGTGAAACTGGCACAGACTGCGTCTGGGAGATGCAGCGTGGTAGCCTCGCTATCGCGACAGAAAAAGGCACCCAAGTTGGGAATCGAACCCAGACCCTGCTTGCTGCGAGGTGCAGGTGTTATCGCTATGCCGACGACAACAGCTTATTGGAGAGTATATTTAGTATGCTGATGATACTTTGTAGTTTATACTTTAGTTTATACTTTAGTTTTTTACGTGGTTGTTTAGTTACTGCATCTACATACTATTAACATTCCTTCCCTTTATTAATGCTACCCCTATGCCCTCCCTTTGATGCTGCTAATCCTGCATAATGCACGGGCATAATGACTTTGAAACCCCCCGCCAAACCTCCTACGCATTTCACAAGTAGTACTAATCACATACCTGCATTTCCCATAAATATGCTAAATTCCTCTTGATATGCAAATTATTTTGTCAAGGCGCCCTTCCCCACTTCCAACCCAGCTTAAATATACGCTCCAAGCGTGGTGCTGTTTCATTCAGACGCTGTCTCCCCGACAGACCTGGTCTTCACCTGAGGACGGCTGCTTGCGTTGTGGCCGAAAGGTCGTGAGAATTATTTTATTATGTTTTATTTTTATCATTTTATTACTTCCCTTCTACGTGACTTTACACGTGAGAACCAAGAAGATGAATCCCTGCAGTCACGAAAGCTTTAAATCGAAATTCAGCATGTTGTTGTTTGTTGTTGATGTTGTTGTTGTGTGTGTGTGTGTGCAGGTGGCGCTGGAGAAGAGGCAGCTGGTCGAACTGCAGCGCAAAGTGAAGCCCAGCAAGCGCAAGAAGAAGAAGGACCCCAACGAGCCCCTGAAACCGCTCTCCGCGTACGCCCTCTTCTTCCGAGACACGCAGGTGCCGCCTGGCCCCCCACACCCTGACCTCGCTCTCGCCTCGCCGTGACCTTCACCGTGACCCGCACTCCGACTACTTACCCTAACCCTCACCGTAATCTTAGCCTGGACCGCACCGTGACCTGCGCTGTGACTCACCCTGACCTTTGCTGTGATTAACCCTGACCTTTGCTGTAATCTTAGCCTGGACCGCACCGTGACCTGCGCTGTGACTCACCCTGACCTTTGCTGTGATTAACCCTGACCTTTGCTGTAATCTTCATCTGACCCTCACCGTGACCCACACCCTGACCTCAATGTGACCCTCGCTGGGATTTTCACCATGACCCTCACCATGACCCTCATTCTTTCCCATCATTACCCAAGCCGCTACTCGTCGCTGAACCCCCCGTGACCTCTGCGACCCCTAACCTCCCCCACCTTCCTCCCCCTCCCCGTGTGCCCCCCCCACCACTCCGATGTGGCTCAGGCGGCCATCAAGGGCCAGAATGCGAGCGCCACGTTTGGTGAGGTCTCCAAGATCGTGGCCTCCATGTGGGACAGCCTCGGGGAGGAGCAGAAACAGGTAGGTCCACCACCGCCACTCACCACCGCCACACTGCACCGCCACACTCCACCACCACACTTCACCGACACACTGCACCGCCACACTCCACCACCACACTTCACCGACACATGCCACCTACACTCCTCCACCACACTGCACCACCGCTCGTGTTTTAGTCCACGACTCTCCACCACGACGCTGATCCACCGCACTCTGCACAATCCACCACTCGCCCTACAGTCCACTGAACTCGCCCCAGAGTTCACTTTAATCGTTCCACAGTCCACTGAACTCGCCCCAGAGTTCGCCATGTTCGCCGGATAGTCCACAACTGTGCCGTGCCTTAGTCCACTGCACTCATCCAATGGGGCAAATATACCACACGGTGCCTCCACCAATGACCAGTCGGAGCGGCACGACGCGCCGTGTTTTGGACGATCCCACTGGAGCCGAATCCCGATCCATGACTCGGACACTCAGATTGTGAATGTTATGGATTTGCTCTCCAACGCACCGGTGTGCTGTACTAATAACCAATTGGCCACGTTCTGTTTACGTGACGAACCTTACGTAATTGGCTCTGTCGAGTGGTGGCGGGTTTAGCGACACATTCATATTTACGCCATCTAACCCAAAAAAATCTGCACTATGGATGATATTGGTCGCGTGTTAAACATACTTGATACTGTTGTACAAATGAAAATCATTCAAGCCACGTGTAGACAATTAATTTTGGGTAGAAATAGGTCGGCCGCATATCCAAACGGAAACGATTTTTGTTTTTTCTTCTTGGTTCTTTCGGTAAAGTCACGTAGAAGGGAAATAATAAAATAATAAAAATAAAACATAATAAAATAATTCTCACGACGTTTCGGCCACAACGCAAGCAGCCGTCCTCAGGTGAAGACCAGGTCTGTCGGGGGACGGCTGCTTGCGTTGTGGCCGAAACGACGTGAGAATTATTTTATTATGTTTTATTTTTATTATTTTATTATTTCCCTTCTACGTGACTTTACCGAAAGAACCAAGAAGATGAATCCCTGCAGTCAAGAAAGCTTTAAATCGAAATATTTTTTGTTGTTTATATTTTCATAAAAGGGCATTCGCACCACAGCGCTCGTCGTCGCTCGCAGATGAAACGGTGCGCGTGTATCGGGCCTGGCCCAGGTTTACAAGCGGAAGGCGGAGGCCGCCAAGAAGGACTACCTGAAGGCCCTCGCAGCGTACAAGGACGGCCTCCTGCCCCAGGTGAGGGTGGGCCAGCTCGCTCGCCACGCTCGCCAGAGGTCGCAAGCGGGTTTTGATTCCTTACCCGTACCCTACCCGATACCCGGCTACCCGTACCCGGCCGGGTACGGGTAGGGTATGGGGATGGGTACCCGATTGCGACCTCTGGGATGAAGCCATGTTGCAGGCGCGGGTGGGTTGATTCTATGAACTTGAATTGTGAGAAGAGACAAGACGTTGGGAAATGAGTGACAAACGGTTACTCACCAGTGACTTACGGCCTACCCGTACCCGGCCGCACCAGGGGTAGCCGGGTATCGGGTACCCGGTTGTGACCTCTGACGCTCGCCTGGCAGGGCGCCGGTGGTGGGGGCGGTGGGGGGGTGGGCTGCTGCGATGTGGTGCGGTGGGGAAGCCGTGGTGATGACGGTGGTGTTGGTGGTGTTAATGACGATCTCTGGCGTTGATGGTGACGTTATTACATTTATTTTTCGTAACGTTATTATTGTTGCAATTTGTTTACTCGGGAAAGCCCTCCCCGGGGTCTCATGACTTCTTTTCAGGAGGTTTCCTGCCAAGTTTTTGCAGTAGGGGGCGATGATTGCCACTGTATGTGTATGTGTGTGTAATCACAATTGAGTAAATTTGCAGTTAGTGTCGCAAATTTGACGAACTCGGACCGTTGCACGACAATGGGCCCACTCTTGCGACCGACGTCACGGAAACTTGAATGTTCACCGTGAAGCGGAAGGCGCGTCGTGATATTTTCTACGGTTAATACTCGCAGCCGCAGCATTAACCAGGGCGGCCGCTGCATTCGAAACCGTGAATCTCTGCAACTAGCGGCAAAGGTGCCACCACTGGTTGCCGGCTGCGGTGGTGGTGGTGACGTCAGTGACCGCGTTCGTGACCAGGGGCCGGCAAGCAGCGTTCTTACCCCGTGCCCCGACTGGACAACTTGTGAAAAAGCGCTTTATAGCTCATCGTATTCTTCCGGTATAAATAAATATCATGATTCTGATTCGCTATTTGGTAAAAAAAAAACAACAAAATATTTCAAGAGCCCCAGTGCCACCCGAGTTCAAGACGCTGCTCTTTAATAAATAGCGGTCACGGAGCGGGCGCTTCAAGAGCCGCATGGGGGGGCTGCCGAGCCGCAGGTTGGGGACGCTGGCGGCAGCGGCGGTCACGTTTGCCGATGTTGCCGACCACGGTGGCGCGTGACTGCCGGTACGACGTCCGTGGCCGCGGTGGCGCGTCGCTCGTAACGTTGCCGACGGACGGTCGCCGCCGCCGTCCAGAGGTCGCAACCGGGTACCCGATACCCGTACCCTACCCGATACCCGGCTACCCGTACCCGGCCGGGTACGGGTACGGGTAGACCGTGAGTCACTGGTGAGTCACCGTTTGTCACTCATTTCGGGTATGGTACGGGTACGGGTAGGGAACGGGTACCCGTACCCGGCCAGGTACGGGTACGGGTACCCATTTGCGACCCTGGTGCGGCCGGGTACGGGTACGGGTAAGGAATCAAAACCCGTTTGCGACCTCTGCCGCCTCCTCGCGCTCCCGCAGGCCGCCCTGGACCCGACGGACAGCGAGCTGCTCTCCGCGCTGCACAAGTCCCCCGGCGCCCCTCCGGCCCACATCGTGCTGGCGCCGGCCGCCACGCCGATGCCGCCGCCGCTGCAGCCGATGCCGCAGGTGATGATGCGGCCCGTCGTCGCGACTCACGCCAACGCCTCCGGGGGCGGCGGGGGCGCCGGCGCCGGCGTCATGATGGCCGGGGCGGGTCCGGCGGGGACCGGCGGGCGGGCGGTCGGCACCTTGTCGGTGTCCGCCATGGGGATGCCTCCTCCGCCGCCGCTCATGAGCGCCCCGCACTACCACCAGCGGCTCGCCGCCCAGCAGCAGCAACAGCAACAGCAGCAGCAGCAACAGCAGCAGCAGATGCTGATGGAGCAGCAGATAGTTCTGCAGGGCCCCATGAACCAGCGGCCTCCCTTGGTGGTGCAGCAGCAGCACCAGCAGATCCACGTGCACTCGCTCGTGAGCGACGACCTGCAGACGGTGCAGGTGACGCCCCTGGTCAGCGACAGTGATGTGGTGAGTACGTCGCACTCGCACCGTGTGCTAGTCCGCTGGTCGCGATGATGGCAGCGGTGCTGGTGTGCTCTGGGTGCTGCTGGCGCGCGTATCGGTGGTGGTGCCGATGGCGGATGGGGGGCACGTGACTTGTTCTGTGGTGCTGCTGGTGCTGGTCACTCTCGGTGATGACGTCGTCACGATGACCGGCGAGATGGCCAATCGTGCTGCTGCTACTGGCACCGCATCACCACCACCACCACCACCACCCCCTCCTTACGACTCAACGCTCGGCCGCCCGGCCGCTCCCACCCACCCCGGCAGGTAATGGTGAGCGAGCCGATGGAGGTGCAGAGCGCCGGCGAGGAGCAGGCGGGAGCCGCCGGCGGTGGCATCGGCGGCGCCGGCGGCGACGAGGCGGAGGAGCCGGAGGGCGGGGTGGCGGCCGGGGCGGACGACGCGGCCGCCTCGGCGGACGACGCGATGCAGATCGAGCCCATGGAGGGCGGCGGCGCCGTGGTGCAGCGCATGGTGGAGGTGGCGCAGCAGCCGCCGCCGCTACCGGCCGCTGCTCGCGCCGCCGCCGCCGAAGCGCCGGTGACGGTGGTGCAGCAGGTGGTGCAGCAGGTGGTGCAGCAGGTGCTGGTGAAGGCTGCGGCGCCCGCCTCCCCGCCCGCCGCCGGCGCCGGCACGGAGGTGGGCGGCGGTGGCGGTCGAGTCGGCGACGATTGTCGCGGTCGAGTTTGGGGCACGCGCGGCAAGTAGATGGTGGGGTTGCGGCGAAAGTCTGCGGAGTCCCAGCGTGCGGTCGCTGGTCGTGGCCGCAGGGGAGGTGGCCCGCGGAATCTGTCGTAGACGCGACGATGTAGGGTCGTTTTTAGTGTTTTTTTAGAACACGTTTTTTCTGCGTACGTATGTACGCATTTGAACTTGTTTCGCTCCGTACGTAGCCAACCGCGTGAACGTGCACGGCGATCCGCGGGTCCGGAAAGGTTGGGCACCGCTGCCGTCAGTCTGCGGATTTTTATGCGGTCATTCTCTGAATTTCATTGATTATAATAATTATTAATTAAATTATTAGTAAAATTTCGAGTAAAATTAGTGATTAATTGTTTGTGAAAGAATTATTGGTTATTATAATATAAATTTAGAAAAATGTTATAATTATAAATTATTAGTTGAATAATAAATTATTGGTTGAATTCTATTAGTTACATTTTGTAAACCCTCCATTCACTTATACGGCCAGTTGCCATATTTAGTTTTTGGCTAAGTAGGCGGCGGGGACTTTAAGATGAGTACACCCGCAGCATTGACCGGGGCGTCCTGCCGCATTCGACACCGCGAACCTTTTGCCACGAGCGCCGAACGCGCTTCCTTCCCGGCGTGGCATGGGGTCACCGTTGTTGTTACCGTTGCTGTCACCGTTGTTGTCACCGTTGTTGTTACCGTTGCTGTCACCGTTGTTGTCACCGTTGTTGTCACCGTTGTTGTCACCGTTGTTGTCACCGTTGTTGTCACCGTTGTTGTCACCGTTGTTGTCACCGTTGTTGTCACCGTTGTTGTCACCGTTGTTGTCACCGTTGTTGTCACCGTTAATTTGCCACACGGCGCCGTTCCGCCCTCTCACCTTCTCCCTCGTCGGCAGAAGTCGCCGGCGCGCGTTGAGTGCCTGCCGGTGCCCTCTCCGCCGCACGCGGTGGTGACGGTGACGGCCGAGGTGGCGGTGTCGCGGTGCGTGCGCACGGGCTGCAACAACCCCTCGGTGGAGAGCGTCGACTGGGACAACGAGTACTGCAGCAGCGAGTGCGTGGTCAGCCACTGCAGGCGAGTCTCTCCTGCCCCTGGGTACACGAGCGAAGGTGGTCGTCTCCCATCACGCTCTGTGTACCGCGCGTGGAACGCCCGTCGATCGGGCGAAAAGCATCCTCCCACGATGTACACGTACGTCGTCGGTTTTTCTTCCGATTCCATTCCGACGACGTTACGCCCATTGGCATACAATTTCTCTGACGTGTACACGCGTCATCAGAGCGAAATCTGAAGGGCGTGTGGCACACGGTTTGGCTCCAGCAATCGTAGAGAGCGGCGGTTCGTGCCGCTACGGTTCTCTGCGGTGAGTAACGACATGTTTACAAACAGCGGCGTGACTACGCCTCTCTAAATCAAGTTAGCGCTGAGCCGCTCGCACGTTCCCCAGATTTCGGTGGTGAAAGGGGACCCCCCCCCCACCCTGTAACTTGCAGATGCTCCGGAGCAGAAAAGGATCAATATAGAGAGGAACGCAGAGCTTGGGAAATTGTTGCTTTGTGCCGGCTCTCCTGCCTGGCTGCCGTAGCTGCTGCTGCTGCTGCTGCTGCTGCAGCTGCAGCTGCTGCTGCTGCAGCTGCAGCTGCTGCTGCTGCAGCTGCTGCTGCTGCTGCTGCTACCTCTGCTCCTGCTTGTCTGTGGTTCCTGCGCGCAGCGCCTGCGAGACTTTGGAATCTGTAAGTTATTATTAGCGCCGGTAATTACGCCCTGAGGTTGTCACTCTAGGGAAGACTCTGGAGCGAGGCCAGATGGGATGATGGTGACCGATGGACGAAAGCGGTGATGAAGTGGCAGTTGATAACGATGATGACGATGTTAACACTGATGACGACATGATAATTGTTTTTTTTACCCTTTTATCTGGCAACAAAGCTGACACCTTTTTTTTTACAAGGAGTCATGTTTGCATTGACCACAATACCTGCGGTCGGAATGCAAACAAAAAATACAACTCTGATGATGTATGCACTGTCCTTGAAGTTGATTGGTCCACACCCGAGACAGCTTTCCTTAGAGCCCAGTCTCACATGGTGTTGGACCAGATGACGCCAAAAGGCGCACAACTCAAAGACAATGCACCATCAGAGTATGAGAGCTCGGGGTAAAAAAAAAAAGGTGTCAGTTTGTTGCCAGATAAAAGGGTAAAAAAACTAATTATCATTTTTTGCTACTGGCTAAGGAGGTTCCAATGGTGAATGATGACGACGATGAATACAATGGTGATCAAAATGACAATGGCAATGATAACGATGATGACAATGAAAATGAACAGCGGCGACAATGAGGGAAATGATGATGATGACGGTGACGACTACGATGTTGACCCCAATGAAAGCAGCGACGACGTCGACGACGCTTGCGATGGTGGTAACGGTTACGACGATGTCGCGACAGGGACGTGTTCATGGCGTGGGTGGCGGCACGGACCCAGGCCACGACGGCGACGGTCAAGTGACCTCCGGCGGGACCCCGCCCGGCTCCACGCAACCCGGGGGTGGGGGGAGGAGCGACAGTGTGACGCCCGCCAACCGCGTCGCGCGATGATTCACGGCAAACGACAGCGACGCTAAACAATAATCATGCGACGGTGGTGGTCGGGGGATGGGCGGCAAGACCAGGTCTTCATTTGAACTGGAAAACATTTCTGCACCCGGCGCACCACATCCAGTACCGCAATGCCCCCCTCTCTCTCTCTCGCTCGCTCGCCGTAGCCCCTGCAGCTGGCCACCACTCCAGCCCATGGGCCGCCCACCGGTGCAGTTGCATCGCCTGCACACACGCGACGGTGGGTGGCTACGTCGACGAAACTGAACGCGGCGGCGGTTGCGGCGGTTGCGGCGGTTGCGGCGGTTGCGGCGGCTGCGGCGGCTGAGGCCTCTTGAGCCGTCGTTAGCGTGCGGATGTCATCGGCGGTGGGGGCGGGCGGGCGGGCGGGCGGGCGGGGGAGGGGAGCTCAAGGGATGAATTAGCGACAGCGATGAGCTAAATTGAGGTGGGGGGGGCGGGGCAGGAGGGTTGTGGGCGGGAAACTGAGCGACGGGTTGGTGGAGGAGGGAGGGAGGGGAGGGGAGGGGGGTGGAGGGAGACTGAATCCGGTCCTGAGTGTGTATCACTTTTTAAATGTATTATTATTACTGCCATTGCTGGTGGATAATTTTTTTAAAGATGATATTTGCAATAAATATAAAGGGGAGCCCCTTTGGAGGGGGTTTCTCTCGCCTGGTGGAGAGGAAGTTTCGGCAGCGGAATTAATGAGTTTGTTAATTAATCGACGACCGAGTTGCCTTGGAAGCCGAGCAGGTTTGAGCCTGGCTCATGCGTGCCGAGGCGAGCGGCGTTTAAAGCGGTTTGCCGTCGGCCTGCGGGGCTGGGAGGTGGACAGAAGAGGGGCACTGCAGCAACAGCTTATCCACGAAGCAAGCGGGCACGAGGAGGCCCCTGACCCAGCAGTGGATTGGCACTGGCTGTACGTAGTTCCTGGCTTTGGCTGCGTTTGGCCGAACCACGGCGTATGACCGCAGCCGGACCTATAGCACCTGGCACACACAGCGGTCTCGAATCCGATCACTATCCATAACTCAACCCTGCTTCAGCTTCTTTTTCATTTCATTTCATTCGTTTCATTTATTTGGAATAACCCTGTGAGCCATTCGGCTCTTGAATCGGGTGCAACCGCAACAAACAAAAAACTAAAACATGAACAAGAAAACATCTTAAAGTGACTATGTGACTATGCAAACAGTCGTGGTAACGATAACACGACAATGAAATGATTTACAACTCTGTCAATCCGCTCCTCGGTAAAGGCGTCGCCGTAACCCATTCGCTCGTGGGGGGATGTTTGACCATACTTCACCGCACAGGCCGGTGACGGCAGCGCCTGGGACCGCTTCAGATAATTCAACCGCTGATGGCCAGGGGTGGGTGGCTGAGCGGTAGAGCGAGCGGGCTTATGATGGGAAGCTTGCAAGTTCTGGTTGTGGGTCGACTCGGCCCATCAATGCTTTCGAGTCGATAACATGAGTACTAATTTGTAAGGTGGTCAGCGTTGGTTGTCCCATGGATATACTTTCCCCCGCCGCAGGAATGTGACATTTCCACCGCTTGCTTCACGTCACGCCAGCACGGAATCAATCGCTTGGACCTGACGGACGTGTTCCCCGTATCCAGGTCATCGAACTCGGGTCTCCGTGTTGATGGCAACGCCGTTGGCAATGCGCGGCCAATTCTCGCTGCCGCCGCCTTCCCGTTCGTCTGCGGTTCCTTCCTCGCTGCTCCGAGTCGTCGTCTCTCCGTGAGAGCGAGCGACTGCTGCGTGGCGATGCCCGCGTTACGCAGTCGGCGGTCCAGGCTTCCCTCGCTCCTGTGCGGCGGCGGCAGCAGCAGCAGATGCGATCTCCGAAATGGGCACGCAGAGCGAAACCGCACGTGGCGAGAGAGACGGCTGCCTGGCCCGGCGTAAGCGCGTACGGCACGCACGCACGGCCGCGGTACGCAAACGCTGTCCCGCGTGTGACCGCGTAGCCGCGGTGCGAGTGGATTCGAAGCGCGCGACGTCCTGGGTAGAAATAGTTTATCCGCATATACGGCGCGAGGTCCAACAAACCGGCCCCGCATCGAGCGAGGGAAACCTGTTGCGTTATTGTTCAGTGGCAAGGGTGGATACGTGGCAAAGACGTATTTTTTCTCTTTTTGGTTCTTTTGGTAAAGTCACGTAGAAGGGAAATAATAAAATAATAAAATATAACATAATAAAATACAATTCTCACGACGTTTCGGCCACAACGCAAGCAGCCGTCCTCAGGTGAAGAACAGGGCTATCGGAAAGACAGCGTCTGAATGAACACCACCAAGCTTGGCTGCGTATATGGTGTTCATTCAGACGCTGTCTTTCCGACAGCGCTGTTCTTCACCTGAGGACGGCTGCTTGCGTTGTGGCCGAAACGTCGTGAGAATTGTATTTTATTATGTTTAATTATTTTATTATTTCCCTTCTACGTGACTTTACCGAAAGAACCAAGAAGATGAATCCCTGCAGTCACGAAAGCTTTAAATCGAAACGTATTTTTTTGTTTATCTACGCACAACAGGGGAGGTGCGGCGACATGGATTAGGTTATCTTACGATTATTATCTCTTTTTTTATCGCTTAAAACCGCTTTCCTTTCTGACAAGTTGGCGGTCACACGGGGGCGCCTGAGTCACGAAACCCCCTGGCGAGTGAGGAGCGGCTGACGATTGAACTCGCTTGCGTGTGCGTAAAGATGGTTTATTTATTTTTCTTTCGCAAGCACGGCCTAACCCGCCATCCGGATAATCTGCCCACGGATCTAGAGTTTAGTGCATTTGCTGAATGAGATAATTGTCATTAGGCGTGGAGCGGGGGGGGCTGGGTCATTACGGGTTTATTATAATTTTATTCCGCTTATTTTCCCGAGAAAGCCTCACGAAGTCTCGACATCCGGCAGTTCACCAACGTTGATTCATGCTGATGAGACACTTGTAAGGTGAAACTGGTCCAGAGTTTGCAATCGTGCACTCCCAGGACGGCCGTGTGGTCGACGGGTCGTTAAAAAAACACAACACAATTTTTCTTTCTTTCAACGGACAGATGTACGAAGGAAATATATTGTCCGCTTAATTTATTTTGACGTCTCAAAAAAGGTTGTTCCGCTAAAAACAAAAAATGTACATTTCAATCGATGAAATTAGCGAGTATCTACTTTTTTTGTCGTTGCTGGCACACGACCGACGGGCAGCGCTCGACGTCACACGGGGGATCTGCATGACCCGTTCACTGCGCGGTCAACGCGCGCCTTCCCGCGTAAGCGGACGGCGCAATGTTGATGTACGGTTCACGACGCCCCGTACTATTTGGCAGGGGCGGCCTGCCGGATCCGAACCGCGAGTCTCTTCAGCAGGCGGCGAAACCGTGTGGTCATTGTCAGTGGGAGACAATAAGCGTTGTCTGGTGGGGGGCGGCCGTTGGTCATCAAGAGATATATAACTTGTGGTGGGGGTGTATAACATTCGCCCCCTACCCACCGACATTCACGATTCGTTGAACTGTTGTGAATCAGGCTCCGCGACATCCATTAAACTTTTTTTTTTACATTTGGTGTGAATGTAGAGGCCCTCTAGCGGTTGGCTGGGTCACGTGAATCGATTACCTACGGTGTTTACAGACCGGGGTGGTCTGGTGGAGCGGTGGCAGAGTGGTTAGTGCGCTGTGGTTAGTGCGCTGTGGTTAGTGCGCTGTGGTTAGTGCGCTGTGGTTAGTGCGCTGAGGTTAGTGCGCTGTGGTTAGTGCGCTGTGGTTAGTGCGCTGTGGTTAGTGCGCTGTGGTTAGTGCGCTGTGATTAGTGCGCTGAGGTTAGTGCGCTGTGGTTAGTGCGCTGAGGTTAGTGCGCTGTGGTTAGTGCGCTGTGGTTAGTGCGCTGTGATTAGTGCGCTGTGGTTAGTGCGCTGTGGTTAGTGCGCTGTGATTAGTGCGCTGTGGTTAGTGCTCTGAGGTTAGTGCGCTGAGGTTAGTGCGCTGTGGTTAGTGCGCTGTGATTAGTGCGCTGTGGTTAGTGCGCTGTGATTAGTGCGCTGTGATTAGTGCGCTGTGGTTAGTGCGCTGTGGTTAGTGCGCTGAGGTTAGTGCGCTGTGGTTAGTGCGCTGAGGTTAGTGCGCTGAGGTTAGTGCGCTGTGGTTAGTGCGTTGTGGTTAGTGCGCTGTGGTTAGTGCGCTGTGGTTAGTGCGCTGAGGTTAGTGCGCTGTGGTTAGTGCGCTGTGGTTAGTGCGCTGTGGTTAGTGCGCGGAGGTTAGTGCGTTGTGGTTAGTGCGCGGAGGTTAGTGCGCTGTGATTAGTGCGCTGTGGTTAGTGCGCTGTGGTTAGTGCGCTGTGGTTAGTGCGCTGTGGTTAGTGCTCTGAGGTTAGTGCGCTGAGGTTAGTGCGCTGTGGTTAGTGCGCTGTGGTTAGTGCTCTGAGGTTAGTGCGCTGTGGTTAGTGCGCTGTGGTTAGTGCTCTGAGGTTAGTGCGCTGTGGTTAGTGCGCTGTGGTTAGTGCTCTGAGGTTAGTGCGCTGAGGTTAGTGCGCTGTGGTTAGTGCGCTGTGGTTAGTGCGCTGAGGTTAGTGCGCTGTGGTTAGTGCGCTGAGGTTAGTGCGCTGTGGTTAGTGCGCTGTGATTAGTGCGCTGTGGTTAGTGCGCTGTGGTTAGTGCGCTGAGGTTAGTGCGCTGTGATTAGTGCGCTGTGGTTAGTGCTCTGAGGTTAGTGCGCTGTGATTAGTGCGCTGTGGTTAGTGCTCTGAGGTTAGTGCGCTGAGGTTAGTGCGCTGTGATTAGTGCGCTGAGGTTAGTGCGCTGTGATTAGTGCGCTGTGATTAGTGCGCTGTGGTTAGTGCGCTGTGGTTAGTGCGCTGTGATTAGTGCGCTGTGATTAGTGCGCTGTGGTTAGTGCGCTGTGATTAGTGCGCTGAGGTTAGTGCGCTGTGGTTAGTGCGCTGTGGTTAGTGCGCTGTGATTAGTGCGCTGTGATTAGTGCGCTGAGGTTAGTGCGCTGTGGTTAGTGCGCTGTGATTAGTGCGCTGTGATTAGTGCGCTGAGGTTAGTGCGCTGTGATTAGTGCGCTGTGGTTAGTGCGCTGTGATTAGTGCGCTGTGATTAGTGCGCTGTGATTAGTGCGCTGTGATTAGTGCGCTGAGGTTAGTGCGCTGTGGTTAGTGCGCTGTGATTAGTGCGCTGAGGTTAGTGCGCTGTGATTAGTGCGCTGTGGTTAGTGCGCTGTGGTTAGTGCGCTGTGATTAGTGCGCTGTGGTTAGTGCGCTGTGATTAGTGCGCTGAGGTTAGTGCGCTGTGGTTAGTGCGCTGTGATTAGTGCGCTGTGGTTAGTGCGCTGTGGTTAGTGCGCTGTGGTTAGTGCGCTGTGATTAGTGCGCTGAGGTTAGTGCGCTGTGGTTAGTGCGCTGTGGTTAGTGCGCTGTGATTAGTGCGCTGTGGTTAGTGCGCTGTGGTTAGTGCGCTGTGGTTAGTGCGCTGTGATTAGTGCGCTGTGGTTAGTGCGCTGTGGTTAGTGCGCTGAGGTTAGTGCGCTGTGGTTAGTGCGCTGTGGTTAGTGCGCTGTGGTTAGTGCGTTGTGGTTAGTGCGCTGTGGTTAGTGCGCTGTGGTTAGTGCGCTGTGGTTAGTGCGCTGTGATTAGTGCGCTGTGGTTAGTGCGCTGAGGTTAGTGCGCTGTGATTAGTGCGCTGAGGTTAGTGCGCTGTGGTTAGTGCGCTGTGATTAGTGCGCTGTGGTTAGTGCGCTGTGATTAGTGCGCTGTGATTAGTGCGCTGTGATTAGTGCGCTGTGATTAGTGCGCTGTGGTTAGTGCGCTGTGATTAGTGCGCTGTGATTAGTGCGCTGTGGTTAGTGCGCTGTGATTAGTGCGCTGTGGTTAGTGCGCTGTGATTAGTGCGCTGTGGTTAGTGCGCTGTGGTTAGTGCGCTGTGATTAGTGCGCTGTGATTAGTGCGCTGTGGTTAGTGCGCTGTGATTAGTGCGCTGTGGTTAGTGCGCTGTGATTAGTGCGCTGTGATTAGTGCGCTGTGGTTAGTGCGCTGTGATTAGTGCGCTGTGATTAGTGCGCTGTGGTTAGTGCGCTGTGATTAGTGCGCTGTGGTTAGTGCGCTGTGGTTAGTGCGCTGTGATTAGTGCGCTGTGGTTAGTGCGCTGTGGTTAGTGCGCTGTGATTAGTGCGCTGTGGTTAGTGCGCTGTGGTTAGTGCGCTGTGGTTAGTGCGCTGTGATTAGTGCGCTGTGGTTAGTGCGCTGAGGTTAGTGCGCTGTGATTAGTGCGCTGAGGTTAGTGCGCTGTGGTTAGTGCGCTGTGGTTAGTGCGCTGTGGTTAGTGCGCTGTGGTTAGTGCGCTGTGATTAGTGCGCTGTGGTTAGTGCGCTGTGATTAGTGCGCTGTGGTTAGTGCGCTGTGATTAGTGCGCTGTGATTAGTGCGCTGTGGTTAGTGCGCTGTGATTAGTGCGCTGTGATTAGTGCGCTGTGGTTAGTGCGCTGTGGTTAGTGCGCTGTGGTTAGTGCGCTGTGGTTAGTGCGCTGTGATTAGTGCGCTGTGGTTAGTGCGCTGTGGTTAGTGCGCTGTGGTTAGTGCGCTGTGATTAGTGCGCTGTGATTAGTGCGCTGTGATTAGTGCGCTGTGGTTAGTGCGCTGTGATTAGTGCGCTGAGGTTAGTGCGCTGTGGTTAGTGCGCTGTGATTAGTGCGCTGTGATTAGTGCGCTGTGATTAGTGCGCTGTGATTAGTGCGCTGTGGTTAGTGCGCTGTGGTTAGTGCGCTGTGATTAGTGCGCTGTGGTTAGTGCGCTGTGGTTAGTGCGCTGTGATTAGTGCGCTGTGGTTAGTGCGCTGTGGTTAGTGCGCTGTGGTTAGTGCGCTGTGGTTAGTGCGCTGTGGTTAGTGCGCTGTGATTAGTGCGCTGTGATTAGTGCGCTGTGATTAGTGCGCTGTGATTAGTGCGCTGTGGTTAGTGCGCTGTGGTTAGTGCGCTGTGGTTAGTGCGCTGTGATTAGTGCGCTGTGGTTAGTGCGCTGTGATTAGTGCGCTGTGATTAGTGCGCTGTGATTAGTGCGCTGTGATTAGTGCGCTGTGATTAGTGCGCTGTGATTAGTGCGCTGTGATTAGTGCGCTGTGGTTAGTGCGCTGTGATTAGTGCGCTGTGGTTAGTGCGCTGTGATTAGTGCGCTGTGGTTAGTGCGCTGTGGTTAGTGCGCTGTGATTAGTGCGCTGTGATTAGTGCGCTGTGATTAGTGCGCTGTGGTTAGTGCGCTGTGGTTAGTGCGCTGTGGTTAGTGCGCTGTGATTAGTGCGCTGTGGTTAGTGCGCTGTGATTAGTGCGCTGTGATTAGTGCGCTGTGATTAGTGCGCTGTGATTAGTGCGCTGTGATTAGTGCGCTGTGATTAGTGCGCTGTGATTAGTGCGCTGTGGTTAGTGCGCTGTGATTAGTGCGCTGTGGTTAGTGCGCTGTGATTAGTGCGCTGTGATTAGTGCGCTGTGATTAGTGCGCTGTGATTAGTGCGCTGTGGTTAGTGCGCTGTGATTAGTGCGCTGTGGTTAGTGCGCTGTGGTTAGTGCGCTGTGATTAGTGCGCTGTGATTAGTGCGCTGTGATTAGTGCGCTGTGATTAGTGCGCTGTGGTTAGTGCGCTGTGGTTAGTGCGCTGAGGTTAGTGCGCTGTGGTTAGTGCGCTGTGATTAGTGCGCTGTGGTTAGTGCGCTGTGATTAGTGCGCTGTGATTAGTGCGCTGTGGTTAGTGCGCTGTGATTAGTGCGCTGTGGTTAGTGCGCTGTGGTTAGTGCGCTGAGGTTAGTGCGCTGTGGTTAGTGCGCTGTGATTAGTGCGCTGTGGTTAGTGCGCTGTGATTAGTGCGCTGTGATTAGTGCGCTGTGATTAGTGCGCTGTGGTTAGTGCGCTGTGATTAGTGCGCTGTGGTTAGTGCGCTGTGATTAGTGCGCTGTGGTTAGTGCGCTGTGATTAGTGCGCTGTGGTTAGTGCGCTGTGGTTAGTGCGCTGTGGTTAGTGCGCTGTGATTAGTGCGCTGTGGTTAGTGCGCTGTGGTTAGTGCGCTGTGATTAGTGCGCTGTGGTTAGTGCGCTGTGGTTAGTGCGCTGTGATTAGTGCGCTGTGATTAGTGCGCTGTGATTAGTGCGCTGTGGTTAGTGCGCTGTGATTAGTGCGCTGTGGTTAGTGCGCTGTGATTAGTGCGCTGTGGTTAGTGCGCTGTGATTAGTGCGCTGTGGTTAGTGCGCTGTGATTAGTGCGCTGTGATTAGTGCGCTGTGATTAGTGCTCTGTGATTAGTGCGCTGTGGTTAGTGCGCTGTGGTTAGTGCGGCTGTGATTAGTGCGCTGTGGTTAGTGCGCTGTGGTTAGTGCGCTGTGATTAGTGCGCTGTGGTTAGTGCGCTGTGGTTAGTGCGCTGTGATTAGTGCGCTGTGATTAGTGCGCTGTGATTAGTGCGCTGTGGTTAGTGCGCTGTGATTAGTGCGCTGTGGTTAGTGCGCTGTGATTAGTGCGCTGTGGTTAGTGCGCTGTGATTAGTGCGCTGTGATTAGTGCGCTGTGGTTAGTGCGCTGTGATTAGTGCGCTGTGGTTAGTGCGCTGTGATTAGTGCGCTGTGGTTAGTGCGCTGTGGTTAGTGCGCTGTGGTTAGTGCGCTGTGGTTAGTGCGCTGTGATTAGTGCGCTGTGGTTAGTGCGCTGTGATTAGTGCGCTGTGGTTAGTGCGCTGTGGTTAGTGCGCTGTGGTTAGTGCGCTGTGGTTAGTGCGCTGTGATTAGTGCGCTGTGGTTAGTGAGGTTAGTGCGCTGTGGTTAGTGCGCTGTGATTAGTGCGCTGTGGTTAGTGCGCTGTGATTAGTGCGCTGTGGTTAGTGCGCTGTGGTTAGTGCGCTGTGGTTAGTGCGCTGTGGTTAGTGCGCTGTGATTAGTGCGCTGTGATTAGTGCGCTGTGGTTAGTGCGCTGTGGTTAGTGCGCTGTGATTAGTGCGCTGTGATTAGTGCGCTGTGGTTAGTGCGCTGTGGTTAGTGCGCTGTGGTTTAGTGCGCTGTGATTAGTGCGCTGTGATTAGTGCGCTGTGGTTAGTGCGCTGTGGTTAGTGCGCTGTGATTAGTGCGCTGTGGTTAGTGCGCTGTGATTAGTGCGCTGTGATTAGTGCGCTGTGATTAGTGCGCTGTGGTTAGTGCGCTGTGGTTAGTGCGCTGTGATTAGTGCGCTGTGATTAGTGCGCTGTGGTTAGTGCGCTGTGATTAGTGCGCTGTGGTTAGTGCGCTGTGGTTAGTGCGCTGTGATTAGTGCGCTGTGATTAGTGCGCTGTGATTAGTGCGCTGTGATTAGTGCGCTGTGGTTAGTGCGCTGTGATTAGTGCGCTGTGGTTAGTGCGCTGTGATTAGTGCGCTGTGGTTAGTGCGCTGTGATTAGTGCGCTGTGGTTAGTGCGCTGTGATTAGTGCGCTGTGGTTAGTGCGCTGTGATTAGTGCGCTGTGGTTAGTGCGCTGTGATTAGTGCGCTGTGGTTAGTGCGCTGTGATTAGTGCGCTGTGATTAGTGCGCTGTGGTTAGTGCGCTGTGGTTAGTGCGCTGTGATTAGTGCGCTGTGATTAGTGCGCTGTGATTAGTGCGCTGTGATTAGTGCGCTGTGGTTAGTGCGCTGTGATTAGTGCGCTGTGATTAGTGCGCTGTGGTTAGTGCGCTGTGATTAGTGCGCTGTGGTTAGTGCGCTGTGGTTAGTGCGCTGTGATTAGTGCGCTGTGATTAGTGCGCTGTGGTTAGTGCGCTGTGGTTAGTGCGCTGTGATTAGTGCGCTGTTGCGCTGTGATTAGTGCGCTGTGATTAGTGCGCTGTGGTTAGTGCGCTGTGATTAGTGCGCTGTGGTTAGTGCGCTGTGGTTAGTGCGCTGTGATTAGTGCGCTGTGGTTAGTGCGCTGTGGTTAGTGCGCTGTGGTTAGTGCGCTGTGGTTAGTGCGCTGTGATTAGTGCGCTGTGGTTAGTGCGCTGTGATTAGTGCGCTGTGATTAGTGCGCTGTGATTAGTGCGCTGTGGATTAGTGCGCTGTGGATTAGTGCGCTGTGATTAGTGCGCTGTGATTAGTGCGCTGTGGTTAGTGCGCTGTGGTTAGTGCGCTGTGATTAGTGCGCTGTGATTAGTGCGCTGTGATTAGTGCGCTGTGATTAGTGCGCTGTGGTTAGTGCGCTGTGGTTAGTGCGCTGTGATTAGTGCGCTGTGATTAGTGCGCTGTGATTAGTGCGCTGTGATTAGTGCGCTGTGGTTAGTGCGCTGTGATTAGTGCGCTGTGATTAGTGCGCTGTGGTTAGTGCGCTGTGATTAGTGCGCTGTGGTTAGTGCGCTGTGATTAGTGCGCTGTGATTAGTGCGCTGTGATTAGTGCGCTGTGGTTAGTGCGCTGTGGTTAGTGCGCTGTGATTAGTGCGCTGTGGTTAGTGCGCTGTGATTAGTGCGCTGTGGTTAGTGCGCTGTGATTAGTGCGCTGTGATTAGTGCGCTGTGATTAGTGCGCTGTGATTAGTGCGCTGTGATTAGTGCGCTGTGGTTAGTGCGCTGTGATTAGTGCGCTGTGATTAGTGCGCTGTGGTTAGTGCGCTGTGATTAGTGCGCTGTGATTAGTGCGCTGTGGTTAGTGCGCTGTGGTTAGTGCGCTGTGGTTAGTGCGCTGTGATTAGTGCGCTGTGGTTAGTGCGCTGTGATTAGTGCGCTGTGATTAGTGCGCTGTGGTTAGTGCGCTGTGGTTAGTGCGCTGTGGTTAGTGCGCTGTGGTTAGTGCGCTGTGATTAGTGCGCTGTGGTTAGTGCGCTGTGGTTAGTGCGCTGTGGTTAGTGCGCTGTGGTTAGTGCGCTGTGGTTAGTGCGCTGTGGTTAGTGCGCTGTGGTTAGTGCGCTGTGGTTAGTGCGCTGTGGTTAGTGCGCTGTGGTTAGTGCGCTGTGATTAGTGCGCTGTGGTTAGTGCGCTGTGGTTAGTGCGCTGTGGTTAGTGCGCTGTGATTAGTGCGCTGTGGTTAGTGCGCTGTGGTTAGTGCGCTGTGGTTAGTGCGCTGTGGTTTAGTGCGCTGTGGTTAGTGCGCTGTGGTTAGTGCGCTGTGATTAGTGCGCTGTGGTTAGTGCGCTGTGGTTAGTGCGCTGTGGTTAGTGCGCTGTGATTAGTGCGCTGTGGTTAGTGCGCTGTGGTTAGTGCGCTGTGGTTAGTGCGCTGTGATTAGTGCGCTGTGGTTAGTGCGCTGTGGTTAGTGCGCTGTGGTTAGTGCGCTGTGATTAGTGCGCTGTGGTTAGTGCGCTGTGGTTAGTGCGCTGTGATTAGTGCGCTGTGGTTAGTGCGCTGTGATTAGTGCGCTGTGGTTAGTGCGCTGTGGTTAGTGCGCTGTGGTTAGTGCGCTGTGTTAGTGCGCTGTGGTTAGTGCGCTGTGATTAGTGCGCTGTGGTTAGTGCGCTGTGGTTAGTGCGCTGTGATTAGTGCGCTGTGGTTAGTGCGCTGTGATTAGTGCGCTGTGGTTAGTGCGCTGTGGTTAGTGCGCTGTGGTTAGTGCGCTGTGATTAGTGCGCTGTGGTTAGTGCGCTGTGATTAGTGCGCTGTGGTTAGTGCGCTGTGGTTAGTGCGCTGTGATTAGTGCGCTGTGGTTAGTGCGCTGTGATTAGTGCGCTGTGGTTAGTGCGCTGTGATTAGTGCGCTGTGGTTAGTGCGCTGTGATTAGTGCGCTGTGGTTAGTGCGCTGTGGTTAGTGCGCTGTGATTAGTGCGCTGTGGTTAGTGCGCTGTGATTAGTGCGCTGTGGTTAGTGCGCTGTGATTAGTGCGCTGTGATTAGTGCGCTGTGGTTAGTGCGCTGTGATTAGTGCGCTGTGATTAGTGCGCTGTGGTTAGTGCGCTGTGATTAGTGCGCTGTGATTAGTGCGCTGTGGTTAGTGCGCTGTGGTTAGTGCGCTGTGGTTAGTGCGCTGTGATTAGTGCGCTGTGGATTAGTGCGCTGTGGTTAGTGCGCTGTGGTTAGTGCGCTGTGATTAGTGCGCTGTGGTTAGTGCGCTGTGGTTAGTGCGCTGTGATTAGTGCGCTGTGGTTAGTGCGCTGTGATTAGTGCGCTGTGGTTAGTGCGCTGTGGTTAGTGCGCTGTGGTTAGTGCGCTGTGATTAGTGCGCTGTGGTTAGTGCGCTGTGATTAGTGCGCTGTGGTTAGTGCGCTGTGATTAGTGCGCTGTGATTAGTGCGCTGTGGTTAGTGCGCTGTGATTAGTGCGCTGTGATTAGTGCGCTGTGATTAGTGCGCTGTGGTTAGTGCGCTGTGATTAGTGCGCTGTGATTAGTGCGCTGTGGTTAGTGCGCTGTGATTAGTGCGCTGTGGTTAGTGCGCTGTGGTTAGTGCGCTGTGATTAGTGCGCTGTGGTTAGTGCGCTGTGATTAGTGCGCTGTGGTTAGTGCGCTGTGGTTAGTGCGCTGTGATTAGTGCGCTGTGGTTAGTGCGCTGTGATTAGTGCGCTGTGGTTAGTGCGCTGTGATTAGTGCGCTGTGGTTAGTGCGCTGTGGTTAGTGCGCTGTGGTTAGTGCGCTGTGATTAGTGCGCTGTGGTTAGTGCGCTGTGATTAGTGCGCTGTGGTTAGTGCGCTGTGATTAGTGCGCTGTGGTTAGTGCGCTGTGATTAGTGCGCTGTGATTAGTGCGCTGTGGTTAGTGCGCTGTGGTTAGTGCGCTGTGATTAGTGCGCTGTGGTTAGTGCGCTGTGATTAGTGCGCTGTGGTTAGTGCGCTGTGGATTAGTGCGCTGTGATTAGTGCGCTGTGGTTAGTGCGCTGTGGATTAGTGCGCTGTGATTAGTGCGCTGTGGTTAGTGCGCTGTGGTTAGTGCGCTGTGGTTAGTGCGCTGTGGTTAGTGCGCTGTGATTAGTGCGCTGTGATTAGTGCGCTGTGGTTAGTGCGCTGTGGTTAGTGCGCTGTGATTAGTGCGCTGTGGTTAGTGCGCTGTGGATTAGTGCGCTGTGGTTAGTGCGCTGTGATTAGTGCGCTGTGGTTAGTGCGCTGTGTTAGTGCGCTGTGGTTAGTGCGCTGTGATTAGTGCGCTGTGGTTAGTGCGCTGTGATTAGTGCGCTGTGGTTAGTGCGCTGTGATTAGTGCGCTGTGGTTAGTGCGCTGTGATTAGTGCGCTGTGGTTAGTGCGCTGTGATTAGTGCGCTGTGGTTAGTGCGCTGTGGTTAGTGCGCTGTGGTTAGTTGCGCTGTGATTAGTGCGCTGTGATTAGTGCGCTGTGGTTAGTGCGCTGTGATTAGTGCGCTGTGGTTAGTGCGCTGTGATTAGTGCGCTGTGATTAGTGCGCTGTGGTTAGTGCGCTGTGGTTAGTGCGCTGTGGTTAGTGCGCTGTGATTAGTGCGCTGTGATTAGTGCGCTGTGGTTAGTGCGCTGTGATTAGTGCGCATGTGGTTAGTGCGCTGTGATTAGTGCGCTGAGGTTAGTGCGCTGTGATTAGTGCGCTGTGATTAGTGCGCTGTGGTTAGTGCGCTGTGGTTAGTGCGCTGTGGTTAGTGCGCTG
>NC_136328.1:4956004-5174918 GCF_964198595.1 Lampetra fluviatilis
GAGGTTAGTGCGCTGTGTTTAGTGCGCTGTGATTAGTGCGCTGTGGTTAGTGCGCTGTGATTAGTGCGCTGTGGTTAGTGCGCTGTGGTTAGTGCGCTGTGATTAGTGCGCTGAGGTTAGTGCGCTGAGGTTAGTGCGCTGTAGTTAGTGCGCTGTGATTAGTGCGCTGTGGTTAGTGCGCTGAGGTTAGTGCGCTGTGGTTAGTGCGCTGTGGTTAGTGCGCTGTGATTAGTGCGCTGTGGTTAGTGCGCTGTGATTAGTGCGCTGTGGTTAGTGCGCTGAGGTTAGTGCGCTGTGGTTAGTGCGCTGTGGTTAGTGCGCTGTGGTTAGTGCGCTGTGGTTAGTGCGCTGTGATTAGTGCGCTGTGGTTAGTGCGCTGTGGTTAGTGCGCTGTGGTTAGTGCGCTGTGATTAGTGCGCTGAGGTTAGTGCGCTGTGATTAGTGCGCTGTGGTTAGTGCGCTGTGGTTAGTGCGCTGTGGTTAGTGCGCTGTGGTTAGTGCGCTGTGATTAGTGCGCTGTGGTTAGTGCGCTGTGGTTAGTGCGCTGTGTTAGTGCGCTGTGGTTAGTGCGCTGTGGTTAGTGCGCTGTGATTAGTGCGCTGTGGTTAGTGCGCTGAGGTTAGTGCGCTGTGATTAGTGCGCTGTGGTTAGTGCGCTGTGGTTAGTGCGCTGTGGTTAGTGCGCTGAGGTTAGTGCGCTGTGATTAGTGCGCTGTGGTTAGTGCGCTGTGGTTAGTGCGCTGTGGTTAGTGCGCTGTGGTTAGTGCGCTGTGGTTAGTGCGCTGTGGTTAGTGCGCTGTGGTTAGTGCGCTGTGGTTAGTGCGCTGTGGTTAGTGCGCTGTGGTTAGTGCGCTGTGGTTAGTGCGCTGTGATTAGTGCGCTGTGGTTAGTGCGCTGTGGTTAGTGCGCTGTGATTAGTGCGCTGTGGTTAGTGCGCTGAGGTTAGTGCGCTGTGGTTAGTGCGCTGTGGTTAGTGCGCTGTGGTTAGTGCGCTGTGCTTAGTGCGCTGTGGTTAGTGCGCTGTGGTTAGTGCGCTGTGATTAGTGCGCTGTGGTTAGTGCGCTGTGGTTAGTGCGCTGTGGTTAGTGCGCTGTGATTAGTGCGCTGTGGTTAGTGCGCTGTGGTTAGTGCGCTGTGGTTAGTGCGCTGTGATTAGTGCGCTGTGGTTAGTGCGCTGTGGTTAGTGCGCTGTGGTTAGTGCGCTGAGGTTAGTGCGCTGTGGTTAGTGCGCTGTGGTTAGTGCGCTGTGGTTAGTGCGCTGTGCTTAGTGCGCTGTGCTTAGTGCGCTGTGGTTAGTGCGCTGTGGTTAGTGCGCTGTGATTAGTGCGCTGTGGTTAGTGCGCTGTGGTTAGTGCGCTGTGGTTAGTGCGCTGTGGTTAGTGCGCTGTGGTTAGTGCGCTGTGGTTAGTGCGCTGAGGTTAGTGCGCTGTGGTTAGTGCGCTGTGGTTAGTGCGCTGTGGTTTAGTGCGCTGTGGTTAGTGCGCTGTGGTTAGTGCGCTGTGGTTAGTGCGCTGTGATTAGTGCGCTGAGGTTAGTGCGCTGTGGTTAGTGCGCTGTGGTTAGTGCGCTGTGTTAGTGCGCTGTGGTTAGTGCGCTGTGGTTAGTGCGCTGTGATTAGTGCGCTGTGGTTAGTGCGCTGTGGTTAGTGCGCTGTGGTTAGTGCGCTGTGATTAGTGCGCTGTGGTTAGTGCGCTGTGGTTAGTGCGCTGTGGTTAGTGCGCTGTGGTTAGTGCGCTGTGGTTAGTGCGCTGTGATTAGTGCGCTGTGGTTAGTGCGCTGTGGTTAGTGCGCTGTGGTTAGTGCGCTGTGATTAGTGCGCTGTGGTTAGTGCGCTGTGGTTAGTGCGCTGTGGTTAGTGCGCTGTGGTTAGTGCGCTGTGATTAGTGCGCTGAGGTTAGTGCGCTGTGGTTAGTGCGCTGTGGTTAGTGCGCTGTGGTTAGTGCGCTGTGGTTAGTGCGCTGAGGTTAGTGCGCTGTGGTTAGTGCGCTGTGGTTAGTGCGCTGTGGTTAGTGCGCTGTGGTTAGTGCGCTGTGATTAGTGCGCTGAGGTTAGTGCGCTGTGGTTAGTGCGCTGTGGTTAGTGCGCTGTGATTAGTGCGCTGTGGTTAGTGCGCTGTGGTTAGTGCGCTGTGGTTAGTGCGCTGTGGTTAGTGCGCTGTGGTTAGTGCGCTGTGGTTAGTGCGCTGTGGTTAGTGCGCTGTGGTTAGTGCGCTGTGGTTAGTGCGCTGTGGTTAGTGCGCTGTGATTAGTGCGCTGAGGTTAGTGCGCTGTGGTTAGTGCGCTGTGGTTAGTGCGCTGTGGTTAGTGCGCTGTGGTTAGTGCGCTGTGGTTAGTGCGCTGTGGATTAGTGCGCTGTGGTTAGTGCGCTGTGGTTAGTGCGCTGTGATTAGTGCGCTGAGGTTAGTGCGCTGTGGTTAGTGCGCTGTGGTTAGTGCGCTGTGGTTAGTGCGCTGTGGTTAGTGCGCTGTGGTTAGTGCGCTGTGGTTAGTGCGCTGTGGTTAGTGCGCTGAGGTTAGTGCGCTGTGGTTAGTGCGCTGTGGTTAGTGCGCTGTGTTAGTGCGCTGTGGTTAGTGCTCTGAGGTTAGTGCGCTGTGGTTAGTGCTGGTTAGTGCCTGGGTAGTGCGCTGTGGTTAGTGCTCTGAGGTTAGTGCGCTGTGGTTAGTGCGCTGTGGTTAGTGCGCTGTGGTTAGTGCGCTGTGGTTAGTGCTCTGAGGTTAGTGCGCTGTGGTTAGTGCGCTGTGGTTAGTGCGCTGTGGTTAGTGCGCTGTGATTAGTGCGCTGAGGTTAGTGCGCTGTGGTTAGTGCGCTGTGGTTAGTGCGCTGTGGTTAGTGCGCTGTGGTTAGTGCGCTGTGGTTAGTGCTCTGAGGTTAGTGCGCTGTGGTTAGTGCGCTGTGGTTAGTGCGCTGTGATTAGTGCTCTGAGGTTAGTGCTCTGTGATTAGTGCGCTGTGGTTAGTGCGCTGTGGTTAGTGCGCTGTGATTAGTGCTCTGAGGTTAGTGCGCTGTGGTTAGTGCGCTGTGGTTAGTGCTCTGAGGTTAGTGCGCTGTGATTAGTGCGCTGTGGTTAGTGCGCTGTGGTTAGTGCGCTGTGGTTAGTGCGCTGTGATTAGTGCGCTGTGGTTAGTGCGCTGTGGTTAGTGCTCTGAGGTTAGTGCGCTGTGATTAGTGCGCTGTGGTTAGTGCGCTGTGATTAGTGCGCTGTGGTTAGTGCGCTGTGGTTAGTGCGCTGTGGTTAGTGCGCTGTGGTTAGTGCGCTGTGGTTAGTGCGCTGTGGTTAGTGCTCTGAGGTTAGTGCGCTGTGATTAGTGCGCTGTGGTTAGTGCGCTGTGGTTAGTGCTCTGAGGTTAGTGCGCTGTGGTTAAGTGCGCTGTGGTTAGTGCGCTGTGGTTAGTGCGCTGTGATTAGTGCGCTGTGGTTAGTGCGCTGTGGTTAGTGCGCTGTGGTTAGTGCGCTGTGGTTAGTGCGCTGTGATTAGTGCGCTGTGGTTAGTGCGCTGTGGTTAGTGCGCTGTGATTAGTGCGCTGTGGTTAGTGCGCTGTGATTAGTGCGCTGTGGTTAGTGCGCTGTGGTTAGTGCGCTGTGATTAGTGCGCTGTGGTTAGTGCGCTGTGGTTAGTGCTCTGAGGTTAGTGCGCTGTGATTAGTGCGCTGTGGTTAGTGCTCTGAGGTTAGTGCGCTGTGGTTAGTGCTCTGAGGTTAGTGCGCTGTGGTTAGTGCGCTGTGGTTAGTGCGCTGTGATTAGTGCGCTGAGGTTAGTGCGCTGTGGTTAGTGCGCTGTGGTTAGTGCGCTGTGGTTAGTGCTCTGAGGTTAGTGCGCTGTGGTTAGTGCGCTGTGATTAGTGCTCTGTGGTTAGTGCGCTGTGATTAGTGCGCTGTGGTTAGTGCGCTGTGGTTAGTGCGCTGTGGTTAGTGCGCTGAGGTTAGTGCGCTGTGATTAGTGCGCTGTGGTTAGTGCGCTGTGATTAGTGCGCTGTGGTTAGTGCGCTGTGATTAGTGCGCTGTGATTAGTGCGCTGTGGTTAGTGCGCTGTGATTAGTGCGCTGTGGTTAGTGCGCTGTGATTAGTGCGCTGTGGTTAGTGCGCTGTGATTAGTGCGCTGTTGGTTAGTGCGCTGTGATTAGTGCGCTGTGGTTAGTGCGCTGTGATTAGTGCGCTGTGATTAGTGCGCTGTGGTTAGTGCGCTGAGGTTAGTGCGCTGTGATTAGTGCGCTGTGGTTAGTGCGCTGTGATTAGTGCGCTGTGATTAGTGCGCTGTGGTTAGTGCGCTGAGGTTAGTGCGCTGTGGTTAGTGCGCTGAGGTTAGTGCGCTGTGGTTAGTGCGCTGTGATTAGTGCGCTGTGATTAGTGCGCTGTGGTTAGTGCTCTGTGGTTAGTGCGCTGAGGTTAGTGCGCTGAGGTTAGTGCGCTGTGGTTAGTGCGCTGTGGTTAGTGCGCTGTGGTTAGTGCGCTGTGATTAGTGCGCTGTGGTTAGTGCGCTGTGGTTAGTGCGCTGTGGTTAGTGCGCTGTGGTTAGTGCGCTGTGGTTAGTGCGCTGTGGTTAGTGAGGCTGAGGTTAGTGCGCTGTGGTTAGTGCGCTGTGGTTAGTGCGCTGTGATTAGTGCGCTGTGATTAGTGCGCTGTGGTTAGTGCGCTGTGGTTAGTGCGCTGTGATTAGTGCGCTGTGATTAGTGCGCTGTGATTAGTGCGCTGTGATTAGTGCGCTGTGGTTAGTGCGCTGTGGTTAGTGCGCTGTGGTTAGTGCGCTGTGGTTAGTGCGCTGTGGTTAGTGCGTTGTGGTTAGTGCGCTGTGGTTAGTGCGCTGTGATTAGTGCGCTGTGGTTAGTGCGCTGTGGTTAGTGCGCTGTGGTTAGTGCGCTGTGGTTAGTGCGCTGTGGTTAGTGCTCTGAGGTTAGTGCGCTGTGGTTAGTGCGCTGTGGTTAGTGCGCTGTGGTTAGTGCGCTGTGGTTAGTGCGCTGAGGTTAGTGCGCTGTGGTTAGTGCGCTGTGGTTAGTGCGCTGTGATTAGTGCGCTGTGGTTAGTGCGCTGTGGTTAGTGCGCTGTGGTTAGTGCGCTGTGGTTAGTGCTCTGAGGTTAGTGCGCTGTGGTTAGTGCGCTGTGGTTAGTGCGCTGTGGTTAGTGCGCTGTGGTTAGTGCGCTGTGGTTAGTGCGCTGTGGTTAGTGCGCTGTGGTTAGTGCGCTGTGGTTAGTGCTCTGAGGTTAGTGCGCTGTGGTTAGTGCGCTGTGGTTAGTGCGCTGTGGTTAGTGCGCTGAGGTTAGTGCGCTGTGGTTAGTGCGCTGTGGTTAGTGCGCTGTGCTATGGCGCCGGCTTGGTGTGTCTCCCAGAGCCACGTTTGTCGTGGAGAGGACATGGACCTATTGTTACCTAGAGGGTCAACACGTGGGGGAGGGGGGGGGAAGTGTGAGGTGGGGGGGATGTGACGGGGTAGGGGGAAATGAGAGGGGGGGGGCGGAAGTGTGAAAGAGGGGGCCGGAAGTGAGGGGGGCCGGAAGTGAGGGGGGCCGGAAGTGAGGGGGGCCGGAAGTGAGGGGGGCCGGAAGTGAGGGGGGCCGGAAGTGAGGGGGGCCGGAAGTGAGGACGCCATCTTGTTTAGTTCACTTTAGATCCGCCATCCAGAACCACGTAGTTTAGGTACTGTATACAGAAGGCCTAGAATAAAGAGTTAATGACATAGACGTTTTGGAAATGCTATTAGCGTCAATCGCCCTGAGTAGATGTTTTCAGGGTTATTTGACAGCGTCATTCAACTATTGCTTATGACAATTTGGAGTTTTGCTCTTCCATTGCAGGAGCGCAGGCTCCAGTGGTTTACTACATTGGTCAATCTTCTTGGTTCTTTCGGTAAAGTCACGTAGAAGGGAAATAATAAATCTTCTTGGTTCTTTCGGTAAAGTCACGTAGAAGGGAAGTAATAAAATAATAAAAATAAAACATAATAAAATAATTATCACGACGTTTTGGCCACAACGCAAGCAGCCGTTATTTCCCTTCTACGAGACTTTACCGAAAGAAACCAAGAAGATGAATCGCTGCAAACAGAAAATCCAAGAAAAGACAGCAAAATATTGCAGAAAAAACACCGTACACCAACGCAGTGGGATGCAAGTCAAACAACCAACGACAATTAATTTTAATGCTTTACCTACGTGACTTTACCGAAAAAAACCTAAGAATATGAATCCTTGCAGTCACGAAAGCTTCAAATCTAGAACCAACAACAACCACAAGAACAACGATCCACCCGCGCGCCAACGGGCCCATCCCATCGCATCGCTCCGTCGCCACGGCTGGCAGCCTTTACAAGGCGGCGGATAATCCTCAACGAGGAGGAGGAGGTGGTGGTGGTGGTGACGGTAGCCAAGACACGCACCCCCCAAGTCAGCTGAGCGAGGAGTCATCGCGAGCACGTGCTCAGCGCGTGACGCGCGACGTCATCGAGTGAGAGGGCGTGGCTGTTCTGACGTCGTCGACGGGGAACAGTGACGTCACCGGCGGCGGGGGCGGGGCATTGCGCAACCACGGTTGGTGACTTGAGCGCGTGACGCGCGACGTCATCGAGTGAGAGGGCGTGGCTGTTATGACGTCGTCGTCGACGGGGAGCAGTGACGTCACCGGGGGCGGGGCATTGCGTAACCGCGGTTGGTGACGTCACCAAGAAGGAAGAGACTGAGACCCCAAACTCGCCATGGACGGTAAGAGAAGCTTTTCGCGGTGTTTGTTGTGGGGTGTTTGCTGTGGGGTGTTGTGTGAGAGTGACTGACAACTACGGCAAGGGGTGCGTGTGTGTGGTGGTGGTGGGTGTGTGGTTCGCGTGCGTAAGTCAGTCGCGCTGAGCCGGAGATGTGGAAGAGGAGGCCGACTGCGGCCTGGTGAGAAGCCTGCGGGTTTTCCTGGCTGGTTGGCCCGCGATGGAGCGCCGCTTTGGCGGCGGGGTCGTGTCGGCGTCCTCCCCCCCCCCTCCACCGTTATACCGTTCCACACGACGATAAGCAACTTCGCTGAGCTATCATTTGTGGCCTGGTCGCTTCTGAAAAATAAGTTTATACCTTCAGTTTGACTTTACCTGGTAAGATAAACAAAATTGTGTAAATTTGTTGGTGTGATTCGTTTACCTCACCTTTAATTTCCAATCCCCCCCATCGTGTTTCTGTGTTGTTGTCACGTTCTGCCCTGCCCCTGCTAGACATCTGTGAACAAAAGAGCTTTATATCTCATCGGATTCCTCCTGTGGTATACAATTATCTGATTCTCAGTCCCGTGTCGTCTCATCCCTCCCCTCTCCCCCCATATTCACCCCCCCCCCTCCTCTCATCGATCAGAATCATTTTTTTTATTTTTCCTGGAGGAGGGAATCCGATAAGCTATGAAGCTCTTTTTCACAGATGTCCAGTCGGACACATGACAGATCTTCCCTCTCATCTCCCTTGTATGTTCCATGTCTTCTCTCCCCCCTCTCTCCTGTATCGCTTCCCTATCTCCCCTCACGCCCCCCTCTCAGCTATCACCATACCCACCCCCACCCCTTCTGACTCGCCTCAACTCCAAATGGCCTCCCCTGTTACCTGTCCTGTTACCTGTCCTGTTACCTCTTCTGTTACCTGTCTTGTTACCTATTCTGTTACCTCTTCTATTACCTGTCCTGTTACCTCCCCTGTTACCTCTTCTGTTACCTCTTCTGTAACCTCCCCTGTTATCTCTCGTTCCCCTCGGCACTTTCGGCTCTTTCCCTGTCTCCCGACGAAACACGGATTACCGGAGACCGCTCCAGCGTGTGCTTGTGTCGCCCAATTGCCGGTGTCGTCACTTATCGTCACGTAGCCGACGGGCATGCGTCGCGATATTGCGTCGATTTATTTTTTTTACACACACACACATCACGTGGAGAATTGTGTACATTGTTCAGAATCGGAATCTTTATTGCGTTATGTTGTTGACTCGTGCGCGTGTGTGTGTGTCTGTGTCTCTCTTTTCGCAGACACTTTGTTCCAGTTGAAGGTAAAAAGCGCTCCTCGCCTGCGATTCACGGCACAAATAGATGACGACTTTAACATGTCAACAGAGTTGTGACGATGCCCCCCCATTGTTGGCGGGGCGACTTGCGTTTCTCGAAGATTGTTTTTCCCGTCGCGGGCTGGTTTTGATCCGATCACAACGCCTTTTGGTTTCAGTTGATGATGCATTCAAGGGTCGCCGATGTATTAGTTTGTCTTGTGTTCAGGTGTTTGGAGTTGGAGGTAAGGTGTGTGTGGTGTTCAGGTGTGTGTGGTGCTCAGGTGTTAACGGGAATTGAACCCGGGTCGCCGGGTTCGTAGTGCAGCGCGCTAACCGCTACACTACCGCTCCCCGCTAGGGTATACACGGTTAGCACAGTAGGGGGCACAAGTGGTGCATCAGCCGGTCATTTCACTCAGGCAACGCATGGCACCTGCTGGGTCTGTCCCGTGACCGCCTGCCAGCGGGCGTTTGACACTTCACGTGGCCTTAACGTGCACATAGCCTGGCACAAGTGACGTCACCGCCACTTAGTAGCGAATGGCGGTTGTATATACGATTGGAGGGTGGTGGTGGAGTTTTTCGTGCGCTGCGCTACAAACCTGGCGACCCAAGTTCGATTCCCGCTCACGACGGTCAATAACAGTGGCGAAAATTTGAACCGGTCCTGGGCCTCCCCTAGGTCGATTCGGCCTCAAATGAGAACCTGGTGCGGTGTGTAAACATCGCCACTAGGGAGACCACCCACTTGTACCGGCCTTCATAGGTGCTCGCTAACAGCACTTACCCCAGCAGGGTCTTTGTCGCGTGTTTACCCTGTGTGTGTGTGCCCTGTGTGTGTACCCTGTGTGTGTGTGTGCCCTGTGTGTGTACCCGGCGTACACACGGCTGCCGCTGCGGTGGTCAACGTCAACGTTGCTGCTCCGCTCTCAGTTCACAGCGAAGCAGCTGGAGAAGCTCTCCAAGAAGGCGGAGAAGGACGCCAAGACAGAGCAGGCCAAAGTCAAGAAGGTAAAGCGCCGCCCGCATACCCACGTGTGCCACTTGAACAATTTTTTTTTATTTTTCACCAGGGAAGGCGCACTCAACTGTCACTTTTTCCCAGGACGCCACTCACATCGCCCTGAATGCACCCAGTGGATGGGTGACCATCACCACCGGGGCTTGCGGGAGGTAGCGCTCAGTGGGCAGAGCGTTCTGCCACCTTGGCGCAACGAGACGGGCATTGGCTCTTATCGAAACTAAACTCTTACACTTATTTTATTTTACCGGGTGAGGCGCACTAAACTGCGTAGCTCTTTTCAGAAGCGATATGGCTCTCCGTGCGAGTCTGTGTGAGCCTGTGGGTCTCTGTGGGTCTCTGTGTGAGCCTCTATGTGAGTCTGTGTGTCTCTGTGTGAGTCTGTGGGTCTCTGTGTGAGTCTGTGGCTCTGTGCGAGTCTGTGGGTCTCTGTAAGCTTGTGGGTCTCTCTGTGAGTCTGTGGGTCTCTGTCTGAGCCTGTGGGACTCTATCTAAGAGCAGATGGTGGGTGACTGTCAGGGCTGATCTTGGAGGTCGCTGTGTGTCTCCACCGCTCAGCAGCTGCAGGAACTGACGGAGGGTATAAAGCATTGGCGAGGTGTGGTGGTGGTGGTGACGGCATCACCTACTTTGGCCACAATTACATGTTGATGTTGAGTGACTGGTAGTAAACTTTGCCCACTTCTTATTGACCTTTACGTCACATCGGCGACACGGGCTGGTTGTTACGTCTTATCCACACCGTGTTTAACCCCCACACTCCGTTCCAGATGAACGTCTTAACCCTCACCTCGTGCAACTTTGCCCCCACTAACTTAGCGCAGTGGGTTTCCGCGGCCAGTGTTACGATTCGTCATTTATTCTTGGGTTTGACCTAGTTTTTGTTTTAATTGTCACGCGTACAAATGTCGAAACAAAAGCGCCGGTTATGATTTGTCGGCACCCTGCAAGTTGAGGAGCAATTCTCCACAGCCGAATCTAGCGCCGTCGGTCGCTGCGGCTGCGTGACATCGTGCGAGTTTGGGGGCTCATACACTCGGCAACTGCGTGAACCAAAAATGAACCGAAAACTTCTCTCATTCCCCCCACCCGTCCCCTCCACCCCCCCCACCTCCCCTATGCACCTCCCCTCCCCCCCACTTCCCCTCCTGCCACCTCCCCTCCCTACTCCTCCCCTCCCTACTCCTCTCCTCCCTCCACCTCCCCCTCCCTACTCCTCCCCTCCCTTCACCTCCCCCCACCTCCCCCTCCCTACCCCTCCCCTCCCTCCCCCTCCCCTCCTCCCGCCGCACACCAGGCACTGCAGCAGAAGAATGTGGAGGGCGCGCGGATCTACGCGGAGAACTCGATCCGCAAGAAGAACGAGGGGCTCAACTGGCTCCGCATGGCGTCCCGCGTCGACGCCGTCGCATCCAAAGTGCAGAGCGCGGTCACCATGAAGGCGGTGAGGACCGCCGGTGGAATAACCCAATTGCACCGCACCGGTGGAATAATCCACAGCGGTGCGGCGATCCACAGCACCGCGCACCGCAGCACCGCACCAGGACAAGGCGACATGAGGGCACCGCAACACGCGCACTATTTCTCTGGGATCTCCAGCTTCCTCCTAAATGAGTTCCCGGTGCGGTGTGTCATCTACGTCAGAACTGGGGAGAAAAATGCGGCTGGGCGAGGTGCTCGCCACACCACACCCCCTGGTGTGCCGTGCTGGTCTTGGGTGTCGCTCGCTCACGGCAGTTGCCACTGCAGTCTTGACGAGGCTATACGGGGGCATCTCTGTCTTTTCGATCAGGTGACCAAGAACATGGGTCAGGTGACCAAGTCGCTGGACAAGGCCCTCAAGTCGATGGACCTGCAGAAAGTGTCGGCCGTCATGGACAAGTTTGAGCACCAGGTGCAGAACCTGGACGTCCACACCTCGGTGAGTTCCGCTTCATCGCTCGCGCGACCTGCCCCCGCTCACCCTGAACACCACTTGCACACTGCTGGGGAGACAAAGACGGCCTGGCGCGGTGCTGGCCAAACGGCAATCCCCGCGTGTGCCGTGCCGGCCTTGATAGGCGCTCGCTAACAGAGCTTCAGCCCGACTGGTGCGCATGGTTACCCGGAGGATCTGTGTGCGTGCGTGAATATGTGTGTGTGTACGTGTGTGTGTGTGTACGTGTGTGTGTGTGTGTAAGTGTGTGTGTGTACTTGTGTGTGTGTGTGTACGTGTGTGTGTGTACATGTGTGTGTGTTTGTGTGTGTGTGTGTACGTGTGTGTGTGTGTGTACGTGTGTGTGTACATGTGTGTGTGTACGTGTGTGTGTGTACGTGTGTGTACGTGTGTGTGTGTGTGTACTTGTGTGTGTGTGTGTACGTGTGTGTGTGTACGTGTGTGTGTGTACATGTGTGTGTGTATATGTGTGTGTGTACGTGTGTGTGTGTGTGTGTACGTGTGTGTGTGTGTGTACGTGTGTGTGTACATGTGTGTGTGTACGTGTGTGTGTGTACGTGTGTGTGTGTGTGTACGTGTGTGTGTGGGGAGCGGTAGTGTAGCGGTTAGGGCGCTGCGCTACTAACCTGGCGGACCCAGGTTCGATTCCTGTTCACGGTCAACACCAGTGACGATTATCTGAACCAGTCCTGGGCCTCCCCTAGGTCGACTCAGCCTCAAATGAGTACCTGGTGCGGTGTGTAAACTTCTCCGCAAGGGAGACAAAGGTGGCCGGGCGTGGTGCTGGCCATCCCCCACCCCCTCTCGCCAACACAGGGGATCTTTACGCGCGTGCGTGCGTTGCACAGGAGATCATCTTCTTGGTTCTTTCGGGAAAGTCACGTAGAAGGGAAGTAATAATAAAATAATAAAAATAGAACATAATAAAATAATTCTCACGACGTTTCAGCCACAACGCAAGCAGCCGTCCTCAGGTGAAGACCAGGTCTGTCGGGGAGACAGCGTCTGAAAAAATTTGCACAGGAGATCTTAACGTGCGTGCGTCACACGGGATATTGACGTGTGTGCGCGCGTGCGTGCGTTACACAGGTGGTCTTGACATGTGTGTGCGCGTGCGTGTGTTACACAGGTGGTCTTGACATGTGTGTGCGCGTGCGTGCGTTACACAGGTGGTCTTGACACGTGTGTGCGCGTGCGTGCGTTACACAGGTGGTCTTGACACGTGTGTGCGCGTGCGTGCGTTACACAGGTGGTCTTGACACGTGTGTGTGCGTGCGTTACACAGGTGGTCTTGACACGTGTGTGTGCGTGTGCGTGCGTTACACAGGTGGTCTTGACATGTGTGTGTGCGTGCGTGCGTGTGTCGCCCAGGTGATGGAGGACAGCATGAGCTCGGCGACGACGCTCACGACGCCCCAGGACCAGGTGGAGAGCCTCATCCACCAGATCGCCGAGGAGAACGGCCTCGAGGTGATGGATCAGCTGGAGCAGCTTCCGGCCGGGGCCTCCACCGTGGGCGAGGCCAGCGCCCGCGGCCAGGAGGACCAGCTGTCCCGCAGGTGGCACGCCGCCACCACCACCACGGCACCACGGGGACGACGCACGGGGGGACACGGGGACGACACACGGGGACGACACACGGGGACGACACGGGGACGACACGGGGACGACACGGGGACACTGCAAACCGCTACGACAATTACAGAAGCACCATTGGAACCTAATTTGCCAGTAAAAAATATAATTGTTTTTTTACCCTTCTATTTGGCAACAAAACTGACACCTTTTTTACAAGAAGTCATGTTTGCATAGACCACAATACCTGCAGCCATAATGCAAACAAAAACATAACTGATAATGTATGCACTGTCCTTGAAGTTGATTGGTCCACACCCGAGACAGCTTTCCTTAGCCTAGTCTCACCCTGGTGTTGGACCATCTGGACCAATCAACTTCAAGGACAGTGCATATATTATCAGACTTATGTTTTTGTTTGCATTATGACTGCAGGTATTGTGGTCTATGCAAACATGACTCCTTGTAAAAAAAGGTGTCAGTTTTGTTGCCAGATAGAAGGCTAAAAAAACAATTATCAATTACAGAAGCATTTTAAGCCTAAATTACGACACCCGAGATCGAGATTACAATCAATTTCGACGTACGCGATTGCAACCGCAGCTCCCACCGGTACACGCCGCCACGTTACCCGTTGGCACGACCCCGCCACGGCACGCTGTGGCACGTCGCGACGTCGGCACGCAGCGGTGCCTTGGCAGTGAAAGTGGGCCGGTGTAACTTTCGGTTCTGTGTTCCTTTCACCCCCCCCCTCCCCTCTCTGACGCAGGCTGGCCGCTCTGAGGCAGTGAACGCGGCCGGGAGAAGAGCTGCCTGCAATGGTTGAGAGAATCCACGTTTGTATATACAGTATATATATGTGTACACACAGATAGACTCTTACGTACACGCGCGCAGTCTTACACACACGCGCACGCACACCTGCAAAACACTCACGTGCAGTGCGCTAACCACCGGGCCACCACCCGGCACACACAGAAAGACAAAGATCCTCTGTTCTCACAAACGCGTAGATCATCCCGTGTGGCCAACGCAGGCTGTTGGGGCAAATGCTGTTAAGCGAAGCACCTATGAAGGCCGGCACGGCACGGCACACGCCCGTCCGGCTTTGTCTCCCCCGTGGCGATGGTTTTACACACCGCACCAGGTAGTCATTTGAGGTCGAGTCGACCTAGGGGAGGCCCAGGACCGGTCGCAGACAATCGTCGCCGGTGTTGTGCCGTGAGCGCTCCCCACACAACACTTGACATTGCGCCTGCCTCGATGCGCGTGCCTGTACACGCTGGCGCGCACTTGGAGCCACACACCACACCTCCCATGCACCGATCTAAACTTAGCTGCTGGTTGCGGTGATGAGTAATCTGCCCGCGCTGTTTGTTTTTTTTCGTTGCGTTTCTCGGGTTTCCTCCGTGCGGCTTTCTTTTTTTTCCTTCCCTCCCTCCGTGGGTTTTTCATTTTAATCGGCGACAGCGGCGCCAGCGGTGGCAGCGTCCGAAACAAAAGCCAACGGCTGGTACAGTGCGTCCTCTAAATAACGTCGCCGGCAGATAATTTTGGGGACCCCCCCCCCCCACCACAAAAAAATCGATAGCCTGAGAATGGAAGGGAATAAATAATAATCGCGCAGGGCAGACTGTGACTGCCGCGAACGCCCGGTTCAGCGCTGTCACAGCCGCGGTGGCGTTGAAATAACGCGTTGCAGAGTTGGCTTTGCGTGGTCGTCGGTCGAAGGGGAGCCGCGTGAAAGAATGGGGGATACATTTGGGCTCCGTTGAAACAAAGGGGATTTTGTGAACGAAGCTGATATACCGGGGCGGGGCGGGGGGCTGGGGGTGGTAGGTGGGCACGGGGAGGCACCCCCATCCCTGGGTTTGGCTGCTATTTTGAGGACGCGCTATTTTGGATTTCGTACCCAGCACTTTGTGTGAGAGCGAGAGTCGTGTGCGAGTGTGACGGTGAGAGAGTCGTGTGTGAGGGTAGTGTGTGAGTGAGAGTGTGAGAGTGTGAGTGTGTGAGAGTGTGAGTGAGTGTGTGAGAGTGTGTGAGAATGTGAGTGTGTGTGAGTGTAGTGTGTGTGTGAGTGTGTGTGAGAGTGACTGAATGTGTGAGTGTGTGTGAGTGTAGTGTGTGTGAGTGTGTGTGAGTGAGTGAGAGTGTGAGTGAATGTGTGAGTGTGAGTGAGAGTGTAGTGTGTGAGTGAGTGTAGAGTGAGAGTGTGAGTGTAGTGTGAGTGTAGTGAGTGTAGTGTGAGAGAGTGTGTGAGTGTGTGAGTGAGAGTGTGAGAGAGAGTGTGAGTGTGTGTGAGTGAGTGTGAGTGAGTGCGCTAATCCTACCTGCTGCGGGAGCCGTTTGCACAGCGAGCCCCCGCGGCGTCTCAGCCCCTCCCGGTGCTCGCACTCGTCGCACTCGTCGCACTCGTCGCACTCGTCGCACTCGTCGCACTCGTCGCACTCGTCGCACTCGTCGCACTCGTCGCACTCGTCGCACTCGTCGCACTCGTCGCACTCGTCGCACTCGTCGCACTCGTCGCACTCGTCGCACTCGTCGCACTCGTCGCACTCGTCGCACTCGTCGCACGATCGCCCTTTGTCCACTGGCACATCCGAACCGAGCCAGGGGGTGGGACAAGCTCGCGGTGCTGGTGGGTGCCGTGTTTGCCCCCCCCCCCCCCCCCTGTTTTGCCGGGCCTCGCCAAAGACGTCTGAATCTGGCTCGGGGGGGGGGGGGGGCCAAGCAGGGCCGGGGAAGGAGCTCGCGATGAGTTGATGGCGCGTGTGTCGCCGTGTCGCGACCCGCGCGGCGTATCGACTTGTCCGTTCTTGACGTTGGCGTGCCACTGACTAAGCCCCCCCCCTCCCCCCTCCGGCACAGCCGGGTTGTACCGGTGGAGGAGGAGAGGGTATTGGACATCGACGCCAAATTCGGCGCCGGATATTTTGCGTGTCAACGCGAGTCCGGAGTCGATGGGCCACGACTTGCAGCGGCCGTCGGCGACGTTCTCCACGCCGATGACCCAGAGAGACACCCGGCCGAGGTTGAGCGGCGCTGGTTACAGCGCCACGTGGGGTCGCCTCCTCACTCTGGAGATCCCCTCCCCCCCCCCCCCAACAAGATCCCCCCCCCCACATCCCCCCACCAAGATCCCCCTCCCACCACCTTACCACCCCCGCACCCCCTTCAACATCCCACCCCCCCCACCTAGATCCACCTCCATCTCCAACAAGGTCCCCCCCCACCTCCCCCACCCAGATCCCCCCCCCCCACCATCCTCATGAACATCCCACCTCCCCCACCTCGATCCCACCGTGAGAATGCAATGACCACATCAGGCACCTGCTATGCCAGCAGCAGCTGCTGCTGCAGCAGCTGCTGCTGCTGCAGCTGCTGCAGCTGCTGTAGGTGCTGTAGGTGTGTGTGTGGGGGGGGGGCTGTGAGATGTGGCTGGTGAGATGGTCATCCCGAGTCTCTCCGCCCCCCACCGTGTTTGCACGCGCGCTGGGTTACCTCTAGAGATTGTCTGCTTTGCTCCCACGTGAGGTCGAACACTACATGAACGATATTGGGCAAAATGTGTATTAGGCGACTCTGCAAAGCTTTTTTGGTGTGGGGGGGGGGGGTATCATTCTAATTCGGCATGCGTGTGCTCGCGACAAACTGCACGTGGGTTGTGTGAGAGATGTAATTAGTTGTGGGGGTTTCCGGGGGGGGGGAGCGTTCTGAATTATAAATACTCTGTCCGTGTGCCTTGCGTACGTTCGCATCCTTCCGATGAACGCGCCGTAAAAATTGTCTGCGTCAAATAAACATTGCTCGGTTTGAACGCCCGTGTGTGCGTGCCTGCCTCTGCGTGCGTCTAAGTGGGGAGCGGTGGTCTAGCGGTTAGCGCTATGAACCCGGCGACCCGGGTTCGATTCCCTCTCAAGGCAAACAACAGGTGACGATTATCTGAACCGGTCCTGGGCCTCCCCTAGGTCGACTCGGCTTCAAATGAGCACCTGGTGCGGGGTGTAAACATCGCCACTAGGGAGACAAGCGCTCGGGCGTGGTGCTGGCCACCCACTCTCGTGTGCCGTGCCGGCCTTCATAGGTGCTCGCTAACAGCACTTGCCCCAGCAGTCTGTCAAGGCTACACGGGGGGTCTTTGTGAAGAGGAATTGGGCTGTATGCAAGTGTAATGGTTAACGCGCAGCACCACGAAACCTACCGACCCGAGTTCGATTACCGCTCGCGACCAATAAGCAGCGAATATTTGAACCGGTACCTGGGCCTACCCTAGGTCGACTCAGCCTCAAATGAGTACCTGGTGCGCGGTGTAAACATCGCCACTGGGGAGACAAAGGCGGCCGGGCGCAGTGCCGGCCAACCCACCCCCCCCGGTCGAGTGCGGGGCCGTTCGTACGCGCTAC
This sequence comes from Lampetra fluviatilis, assembly GCF_964198595.1. Classification (NCBI taxonomy): domain Eukaryota; kingdom Metazoa; phylum Chordata; class Hyperoartia; order Petromyzontiformes; family Petromyzontidae; genus Lampetra; species Lampetra fluviatilis. The sequence continues at coordinate 4,972,930 of NC_136328.1, forward strand.
TCGCTAACGGCACTTGCCCCCACAAGTCTCTGCAGGCTATACGGGCGATCTTTATCTTTGGAGAGAGTTTGCACGCGAGTCGCGATAATAAAAAGCTGTAATCGCCACTTCCTCGCCTGCCCCACCCCGCACCCACCATCACCCCCCCCCCCACCATTATTTTGCGTGCAAAGACGAACGCGAGAAGGTGCAAGGTTTAAAACACCCCCCAACCCACCACCACCACCACACCCTCACACACCCAAGGGCTTCAATAGATTGTGATTCCCAGATAAGTCTTGACTTTTTAGAGTCGTGGAAAAAGTTGATCCGCACACGCGCACACGGACGAAAATTTAAACCCACGTCTTGCTGCGTCGGGGAACTTTGCAATCCACTTCTTTCGTAGCTTTTATTTGTATCGTCTCCCCCACATTAGGTCATACAACTAAATAATTTACATTTTTCCCCCATCCACGAAAAAAAAACCGTCTCGACAAAAAGCCGACCTCTGTGCCGTTATCACATTTCCCCAGGACGCCACTCGAATCGAACCTGAACGAACACAATCTCGTCCGTGCTCGGACGCCAAGCAGGCGCGAGCGTGACAGAGCACGTGGGATGGGTGACCACCACCACCGGGGCTTTCCTCCCGATTCCTCCAGATTCCTCCGGTTTCTTCCCAATTCCTCCGGTTTCCTCCGGTATCTTCCGGTTTCCTCCGGTTTCCCCAAGATTCCTCCAGATTCCTCCCGTTTCTTGCGGGTTCCTCCAGATTCCTCCGGATTCCTCCAGATTCTTCCGGATTCCTCCGGTTTCCTCCGGTTTCTTCCGGTTTCCCCAAGATTCCTCCGGATTCCTCCAAATTCCTCCAGATTCCTCCGGTTTCCTCCTCTCACGCGAAGCCAAACTCCCCCCCACCCCCCCCCCCTACTGGAGCAGCAGCCGCCACCCCTCCCCGACCTTGTAAAAAAAATGCTGTGGAGGCTTTCCTGAGTAGTGTTGTTATGATTTATTATTCAACTCAATATAATAGTATTTCTATATTTGTATCGTGAAATATTTAGCGCGGGGGGGGGAGGCTGGTCACGTGACCCACTTGCACACACAAACCGCAGAACGTCCATTCTAACACACGCGTTCATCTCCAGCTGCGACGATTGCCTCAGTTAAATCGACTAAAATACAATTTAATCGACCACATTTAATCGACCCCTATAGAATCGGAAGCCGATCTCGCTTCCCGCCCTCCCTCAAGCCACACCACCCGACCTCCCGTCCAGTGGCACACCTGGGAACAGAGGTGATACTTCCCCCCCCCCACCCCCAACTTGCTATCTGGTTAGTCGAGGAACAGAAGCGAGCTATTGGCAGCGCCACCGATGAATCAAGACAAATGGGGACAAGCCCAGGCTCGACAAATCTCGCAGGAATCGAGACCGCTCGATTACGAATCGACGCACCGTCGCGTCCCCTTAGTAGTCTCTTGCCAACGTCCCCCCCCCAACCCCTCCCCCCTAACCCCCCCCCCTAACCCCACCCCTAACCCCCACCCCTAACCCCCCCCCCTCCCCCGTGCAGTCCCGCACTGTGCATCACTCGCAAGCGGATTGATTTGAATAGCGTTGTCTTCAACGTTGAAAACGGCTCTTCACAGTAAAAATGTACAGGACGATGGCGTTACGAAGTTTTGATTTGCCGCGGCTCTGTGGCACCGATCCACCACGGCGAGTAGGGCGGCGTCACCGGGGAAGCCCCCCCCCCCTCCCTAGCCCCCCCCCCACCCCCCCCTCCGGCAACTGAACTTATTATAAATTGGCGCAATCGCTCAAGCAAACACCGACGACGACGACGACGATGACGACAGTCTGGCTATTAACTCTCAGACACACACACACATGTATAGATGCATTAATTGTGGTTTTACAGTGTCTTCTCAGCACGCGTAGACTGCGGGGTGTGGTCGCTGGGTACTGGTGACAAGGGAAGGCCTTGTGAGCTCCCATACCCAACTCCACAACCCCCCCACCACCACCACCGTGCGCCCACCGCCACCGCCACCGCCCACGATGAAGGGCGACTGTGTGCTTTAGGAGGCCCAGTTTTCCAGCTCCTTCAGATCTTCGTCTTCCGCCACCACCACCTTCTTCCCCGCAGCTGCACGACACGGGAGGTGGGGTCAGAGGTGGGGGGTCAGGGGGGGTGGGATCAGGGGGGGTGGGGTCAGGGGGGGGGGGCACGGGCAGGGGTATGGGTGGCATGGGCAGGAGTCGGGAGGCACGCTTGGTGTCTAGATGATGAATGGTTTGTGTGTGCGCGCAATTTCGCGTGGTGTTTGGTTGATGTTGTGTGTTTGTATACATGCGTTGGGTGTGTGGCACTGGTGGTTAGGGTGACGGTGTGGTTACACGGCGGTGCCAGCGCGGTTATCGGTGTGGCGCGTGCCGGGCAGCGGCTGGCTGGGTGCGTTTGGAGGTTGTGCCGATGCGGTGCACACCGGGGAGTGGCCGTCCGTGCGTGCGTGGCGGTGATTGAGGTGGTGGTTGAGGTGGTGATTGAGGTGGTGATTGAGGTGGTGGTTGAGGTGGTGATTGAGGTGGTGGTTGAGGTGGTGGTTGAGGTGGTGGTTGAGGTGGTGGTTGAGGTGGTGATTGAGGTTGTGATTGAGGCGGTGGTTGAGGCGGTGGTTGAGGCGGTGGTTGAGGCGGTGGTTGAGGCGGTGATTGAGGCGGTGATTGAGGTGGTGATTGAGGTGGAGATTGAGGCGGTGATTGAGGTGGTGATTGAGGCGGTGATTGAGGCGGTGATTGAGGCGGTGATTGAGGTGGAGATTGAGGCGGTGGTTGAGGCGGTGATTGAGGCGGTGATTGAGGCGGTGATTGAGGTGGTGATTGAGGCGGTGGTTGAGGTGGTGATTGAGGCGGTGATTGAGGTGGTGATTGAGGCGGTGATTGAGGTGGTGATTGAGGCGGTGATTGAGGTGGTGATTGAGGTGGAGATTGAGGCGGTGGTTGAGGCGGTGATTGAGGCGGTGATTGAGGCGGTGATTGAGGTGGAGATTGAGGCGGTGATTGAGGCGGTGGTTGAGGTGGTGATTGAGGTGGTGGTTGAGGTGGTATTTGAGGTGGTGATTGAGGTGGTGGTTGAGGAGGTGGTTGAGGTGGTGGTTGAGGTGGTGATTGAGGTGGTGATTGAGGTGGTGGTTGAGGAGGTGGTTGAGGCGGTGATTGAGGTGGTGATTGAGGCCGTGATTGAGGCCGTGATTGAGGCGGTGATTGAGGTGGTGACTGAGGCGGTGATTGAGGTGGTGATTGAGGCGGTGATTGAGGCGGTGATTGAGGTGGTGATTGAGGCGGTGATTGAGGCGGTGATTGAGGTGCTGATTGAGGTGGTGTGATTGAGGCGGTGATTGAGGTGCTGATTGAGGTGGTGTGATTGAGGTGGTGATTGAGGTGCTGATCGAGGTGGTATTGAAGGTTGTGCCGGCAAGGTAAACACGAGGGTTCGGCTAACCGAACACGCTCATGCACGGCGGTGGTGGTGATTGAGGCGGTGATCGAGGCGGTGATTGGAGGTTGTGCCGACGCGGTACACACCGGGCAGCGACTGGCTGGGCACGCTGGGCAGCTCGTCGTCCCCCACGGTGAGCAGCTCCTTGTCGAGCTCCTCCTGCTCCATCTCCTCCAGCTCGGCCATCAGCTCGTCCTGGCGCACGCGCCGCGACCACGCCGGGTTAGCCACGGGGGAGACGAGACGACGCGGGGATAACGGTGAAGGGCTCTCGATGGCGAACGGCTAACGGTGGAAAGCTAATGGGGGGGGGGCTTAACGATGAAGAATTAAGTTTAACGCGGAGTAGGCTTTCGCGACCGATATTTGAATTAGACCGCCACAACCGGACGCAGCTAAACGAGCGAGGTTTGTCACGTGAACAAAACGCGACTATTAGTTACGAGTTCAACACACCGGATGCGCGTTGGAGAGTTAAACGCGCAACCGTTGCAATTCGAGTGCCGTGACGTTTCGTCGGCAATTACAAGCGGCATCATCAGGCGACGGCCTCGTCAAGGCGACGGTGCGTTCTGTGCACGTGACAAACCTCACGAATTTGGCTGCGTCGGGTGGTGGCGCGGTTTAACGACGCACACGTTTTTATATTCAGGCGATCGAAACCCAACAAAACCCCCTCCATCGTGGATGAAGAGTGAACAACGCAGGCAACTAACGAAGGAATTCACGGTGAGAGATCCAAGCTGCGACGAGGGGGCGAGGGACGGGTCGGGGGGCAGGGGGGGGGGTCACACCTCGTCGTAGTCATCGCTCATGCCCATGGGTTTGGAGATGGCGTCGGAGATTTCCTGCGCCAGGTCCTGCTGGTCCGTGATGTCGGCCATGAGGTCGTCCACCTTGTCGATGTCCCTGCCCAGAGACGGGAGAAGAGGCGGCGGCGTTGGCGTCACAAGCTCACAACAACTCGGGGGCGGGTAAACCGCGGCGATTGTGCCATGCGTGACACCGATCCAGGCACCATTTTCTCGATGAAACAAATTATGATAATTGTTTTTTCACCCTTTTATCTGGCAACAAAACTGACACCTTTTTTACAAGGAGTCATGTTTGCATTGACCACAATACCTGCAGTCATAATGCAAACAAAAGACACAACTCTGATAATGTATGCGCTGTCCTTGAAGTTGATTGGTCCACACCCGAGACAGCTTTTCTTAGAGCCTAGTCTCACATGGTGTTGGACCAGATGACGCCAAAAGGCGATGCTGCGGCTGCATTGGTAGCGGCAACGATTCGACACGTACGTCAGTAAAACTCTGCGGCCTTAACAGGAAAAATGTACAATCGTCGACGTTTCGGGCAATGGACCTCTTGAGTGATATCACGTGCCGTGAAGAAGGGCCGTTGCCCAAAACGTCGCCCGTTACTTATTTTTCCCTTTTCAGGCCGCAGCGTTATTGATGAACGTGCCGAGTTCTGTCAATTTGTACCAATGCTGAATGGCAAGGGACCACTACGTTGGCACGCGCCGATGCTGCCGCTGCTGCTGCTGATGCTACTGCTGATGCTACTACTGATGCTACTACTGATGCTACTGCTGATGCTACTACTGATGCTGCTGCTGCTGCATCTTGGGCAGTGACGGTGCCCACGGCGGCGGCAGCGGCACGAGTTGGTGAGGAGAGACACTCAATGAAGAGTGACCCAACCCAGGGGAAGCACACGCATACACACACACACACACCACACACACACGTGCACACACGCACGCATGCACGCACACACACACGCACGTGCACCCACACACATGCGCACACGCATGCACGCATACACATGCACGCACATGCACGCACATACACGCACTCACGCCCTTTGCAAACAATACTTTCGATCGCGAGGGATTTTTACATCCAGCCGAAATATTGAAACCGAAGAGAAATAAACGCGCGCGTTCTGCGTGTCTGCGAAAACCCACGTGGTTAGGCGACCGCCACTGAAGGCGAGCGTTTGACGCTGGCAGTTACACCGGCGATGCTTGCCACAAATGAACCGCAACAACTTGCCGATCTCATCAAGAAGCAAGAAACCATCACGCGAAGTCCGCAGCGGCTTAGGTCGAGCCATCGAACAAAGACGGTGACCGCATCGCACGCTTTCAGCTGCGCGTCTGCGGCCGTCTGGAACGCTCTTCCGATATTAGGGGGAGCTACGGCACTTTTAATTCATCCAGAATACAAACGAATTCCTTTAGAACCGCTTTTTGCGTTCGGCTTTTTTGTCCTTCCCTCGCACCTCCGATTCGCGCACTTGGCTACGTACGAAACGAGTTCAACACGCATGCATATGTAGAGGAGTAAAATGGGGACGTGACGTCAGGCGTGCCGTTCAGTGCGATGACGTCACGTCTCCTAGGCTACTTAAAGGAGAACCCGTGATGTGAGCGGGGTCACTGTGGGAACGGGTAGAGTAAGCAGGGTGAAGAGGGAACCAGGGATAGAGAGAGAGATCGAGTGGTGAGTCTGGGGAGAAGCCGGTGGTAGCCGTAGAGGTGCGTGTCTGTGTGTGTGTCTGTGTGTGTGTCTGTGTTGCTGTGTGTGACTGTGTGTGTTTGTGTGTGTGTCTGTGTGTGTGTCTGGGTGTGTGTCTGTGTGTGTGTCGGTGGAGTCGGCAGAGTCCACGATCCGACACGAGAGAGAGACCGGAGCTAGCCGGCAGGGACCCGGACTCAGAGTAGGACCCCCCCTAGCCCCTGGGAGTTGTGTATCCTGCTGTGTAATATTGTAACAGCACTAATAAACCCTGGCGGAAGCCCATAACTTACCTGCGTCTACGAGTACGTCCGTCGGAACTTCTCTACACACACATACAAGTGTGACACTGGGAATGCATGCGACACAGCAGTGCGCTTTGTGCCGTGACGCTGGCTGCAAGACAGGCGGTGTGGGCGGTGTGGGTCGTGTGGTCTCACATGTCCTGGTGGGCCTTCTTCATGGCCTTGGCGGCGAAGCCCATCGTCTTGAGCACCTCGGTGTTGGTGTTGGCGTTCTCGAGCGCCTCGCGCTGGAACTCGATGGTGGACAGCGTGCCGTCGATCTGCGCCAGCTGCTTCTCGTAGCGCTTCTTGCGCTTCAGCGCCGACAGGGCGGCTAAACCGGAGCGGTGGTGGTGGGGGGGGAGCAGAGGGGGCACGGTGAGGGGGCACGGTCAGAGTGTCTTAATGTTCAGCTAACCCAGTGGTTTTGTTTGCATTACGACTGCAGGTATTGTGGTCAATGCAAACATGACTCCTTGTAAAAAAGGTGTCACTTTTGTTGCCAGATAAAAGGGTAAAAAAACAATTATCAACCCAAAATTAAGACCCGCGCCCCCCCCCCCGCCCCAGGTTATGAAGGCATAACCAGAGAGGTCCCACGTCCACACCAGCATGGCGCTACCATTGGCAATGTCTCCCGCACGGCATCCATGCCGATGTCAGCACCCGCCCACCCCAGCCTGTAAACCCCATGGGTTGAGAACCGCCAGTCTAACCCTGTAGCCGTGCGTGGCTGCTAACGCCCGTGGATTGCAGCGCAGCAAAACCCCGGCTAGCCGGACCCCGGCTAGCTGGAGCCGGCAATAAGCCGGGCAAGGCTGTCGGCAAAGTAAAATTAGAATTCCGTGGCAGCTTCGCAGCCAAGATGTCGCAGCCAGTGGCTCCGCGCGTGACTCACTCCTCGGGGCAGCATAAACAACGCCTGCATCGCCCCGGTGGTGATCACACGAGGACGGCGGGGGTACACACCGCAGCGGGTACACACCGCAGCGGGTACACACCGCAGCGGGTACACACCGCAGCGGGTACACACCGCAGCGGGTACACACCGCAGCGGGTACACACCGCAGCGGGTACACACCGCAGCGGGTACACACCGCAGCGGGTACACAACGCAGGGGGTACACACCGCAGCGGGTACACACCGCAGCGGGTACACACCGCAGCGGGTACACACCGCAGCGGGTACACAACGCAGGGGGTACACACCGCAGCGGGTACACAACGCAGGGGGTACACACCGCAGCGGGTACACACCGCAGCGGGTACACACCGCAGCGGGTACACAACGCAGGGGGTACAAACCGCAGCGGGTACACACCGCAGCGGGTACACACCGTAGCGGGTACACACCGCAGGGGGTACGGCGAAGTACTATTCGTCCTCGGTTTGTGCTTGGTGCCGGTGTGTCGGCATTAGGTTTTTGTTGCCGCCGGTAGAATGTGGTGTCAGTGTTTGTTGCCGGTGCTCGCGTTTCTATTGGCGTTAGCGTCCATTGGCTTCGGCGCAGGTGGCGGCGGTGTTTGCGTTGAGGTCTGCGGCAGTGTTGGCAGGGCAGGTTGAGGGGGAGGCCCATTGTCCAGCGAGGGCTTTGCAAGCAAACACGATTTGAAATTGTGGAAATTTCCGAAAGCATTCAAAGGTGCCGGGGGGGTGGGTGGGGGGGGGACCCTGCTTCGCCGGGCAAACAAGCGGGCAAGCTCGGAGGGGGAAGTTGCGATGTCGCAATTCCACAGGAACCTAGAACTCGTGGTGGTTGTGCTTCAGCGAGATAGACACCACAATAGAGGGGGGGTTTGTATGAGATCGCGTGAATATAAACGCGTCGTCACAATCGCCGCCACCACCCGGAACAGCCAATTAGTAAGGTTTGTCACGTAAACAGAACATGGAAATTCGTGACTACATCAGCACACCGGTGTGTTGGAGAGTAAACCCACCGGTGTGTTGGAGAGTAAACCCACCGGTGTGTTGGAGAGTAAACCCACCGGTGTGTTGGAGAGTAAACCCACCGGTGTGTTGGAGAGTAAACCCACCGGTGTGTTGGAGAGTAAACCCACCGGTGTGTTGGAGAGTAAACCCACCGGTGTGTTGGAGAGTAAACCCACCGGTGTGTTGGAGAGTAAACCCACCGGTGTGTTGGAGAGTAAACCCACCGGTGTGTTGGAGAGTAAGCCCACCGGTGTGTTGGAGAGTAAGCCCACCGGTGTGTTGGAGAGTAAACCCACCGGTGTGTTGGAGAGTAAACCCACCGGTGTGTTGGAGAGTAAGCCCACCGGTGTGTTGGAGAGTAAACCCACCGGTGTGTTGGAGAGTAAGCCCACCGGTGTGTTGGAGAGTAAACCCACCGGTGTGTTGGAGAGAAAACCCACCGGTGTGTTGGAGAGTAAGCCCACCGGTGTGTTGGAGAGTAAACCCACCGGTGTGTTGGAGAGTAAACCCACCGGTGTGTTGGAGAGTAAACCCACCGGTGTGTTGGAGAGTAAACCCACCGGTGTGTTGGAGAGTAAACCCACCGGTGTGTTGGAGAGTAAACCCACCGGTGTGTTGGAGAGTAAACCCACCGGTGTGTTGGAGAGTAAACCCACCGGTGTGTTGGAGAGTAAACCCACCGGTGTGTTGGAGAGTAAACCCACCGGTGTGTTGGAGAGTAAACCCACCGGTGTGTTGGAGAGTAAACCCACCGGTGTGTTGGAGAGTAAACCCACCGGTGTGTTGGAGAGTAAACCCACCGGTGTGTTGGAGAGTAAACCCACCGGTGTGTTGGAGAGTAAACCCACCGGTGTGTTGGAGAGTAAGCCCACCGGTGTGTTGGAGAGTAAGCCCACCGGTGTGTTGGAGAGTAAACCCACCGGTGTGTTGGAGAGTAAACCCACCGGTGTGTTGGAGAGTAAACCCACCGCAACATTTACACTTCGAGCACCGTGACGCTTCGCTTGACGAGGCTGGCTGTAATTACCGGCCAAACGTCACCGTACTCAGATTGTAAATGAATTCGCCACGTTCAGTTCACGTGACAAAACCTCACTAATTGGCTGTGTCGGGTGGTGGTGGCGGCGGGTTTTCACGCCACCCTTTATATTTAGCCGATCTCACCCAAAAACCTCTATTGTGGATAACGTTGGTCGCGAAAGCCTCCCACGCGTTACATTTTGAGTACGACGATGTACACTGACGACCCACCGGGATGTTCGGGGGTCAGCGGCTCTCGCTTTAACTTTACTCTTAACTTTACTCTTGATATGCAAATTCCTTTGTCAAGGCGCTCTTCCCCCTCCAACCCAGCTTAAATATACGCTGCCAAGCCTGGTGGTGTTCATTCAGACGCTGTCTTTCTGACAGACGCTGTTCTTCACCTGAGGACGGCTGCTTGCGTTGTGGCCGAAACGTCGTGAGAATTATTTTATTATGTTTTATTTTTATTAGTTTATTATTTCCATTCTACGTGACTTTACCGAAAGAACCAAGAAGATCATGCAAAACATTTCACCTGCATCACCCCCCCCCCGCCCTCCCCCCCCCCTTTCGAGACGAAAGGACATTCTTGGTGTACTCGGCACGTAGCCTCGTCCGTTTACATTCCGGTGCGATCACGATCCTACATCCGCGTGTACCTTTGTCCAAATAACTTTTTTCAAATATTTCCGTTACGGGAATTTGCCTGAATGGTCATTCACGCCTGTGCAGTATTTTCGATGTAAATTTCCTGCGGCGCGCTTTTGCCTTGGCTCCGGTCGCTATTCGCATCGTGGCTTGCGATTGCTCCGTGTTTCGGCGATTCCCCCTGCGGCCGCTCTTTCACGAGGCCAACGCTCGTTCGGCAAGAACCTCAAACTTAAAAAACCTCTCACCACTCGGACGCAACACATTTACCAGTACGTCGACTTGTACGAGCAAGCGTCGCACCGCGTGCCAAACACGGACAAATACATTTATTATTTAACGAGAGGTCAGAGGTTGTGGTGCTGGGGACTGGTTGTCGGTGGTCGGGTTGCTGTTTGCGTTGGCGATGACGCACGCTGGGAGCTACAGCGGAGGACAGTGTTCGGGGAAGTGATTTGACCGAGATTTCGCGAGCGTGTGTTGGGAGATAGAGGTCAGAGCGAATCTTGGACATTTGGTAAATGCTCGGTGGGGGTGGGGGGGGTTGGGGGGGAGCGGAATCGCCACAAAACCCTAATAATAAAATAATAAAAATAAAACATAATAAAATAATAATATAATATTTCATTAATTCCATTCTACGTGACTTTACCGAAAGAACCAAGAAGATAAATCGAAAATTAAAACCCTAATACACAACGTCAAACACTTTACGAGTACGCGATATCAAACAAATGCCTCGCACCGCGTTGACCCGGGGTGTGTTCATCGACACCCGTGCGCTGTGGCTCTGAGATCTGCAGAGGGGCTGGTGGGACGAGCGGTCTCGCTTGGGGCTGGAGTGGGGTGGAGGGGGGGGGGCACCACGGCCCAGACATGTTGAGAGCCGCTGGGGGGGGTAAAGTGCTCGACGCCGCAGTGTTCGACTTTCAATTGCCAAGGCCCTGTCGGTCACTGGGGGGAGGGGGCCCTGGTAGCCTTTAGTGTGCCCCCCCCACCCCACCGACAACACAGACAGTAAAACATTAACCCGTAAAAACTAAGTTTTTCACTATAAATCCTTTATATGCGTGGCGGCTAGAGTCCTCTCGTCCTCTGGCTTGAGATGGCTGCCACCTATGGGTCAGATGATTGTCTGCCAGCATTAAGCAATTGGTAATTAAATATTTAAAAAAATTTCCCTAAACAGTGTAAAATTTTGGAAAAAAATTTTCACGAAAATTAATTGTCACGCACAACGAGTCTGTGTGCAAAATGTCAGCTCGATTGGATCACGGGAAGTGGGTTAAAAAACGACCGAAAGATTTGCACGGTCGTAACCAAGCAAGCAAGCACGCAAGCACGCAAGCAAGCAAGCAAGCGAACTTAATATAAAGGATTTAAAAATACCGCGCTAGCTATCATCATAGTCGTCGTCGTGCTGCTGTCAACCCCCCAATGGTTTCAAATGAAGTGTGGCGGGCAGCCGCACACACTGATGATGTCTTATCGGCCAAAGTGCCGCCCCCCCGCCACCCCCTGAAAATGAGTGACGAACACTCTGCTAGGGTCCATACTCTTTGGTTCTTTCGGTAAAGTCATGTAGGTAAAGTCACCTACGCGGTGACTTTACCGAAGGAACCAAAGAGTATGGATCCCTGCAGTCACGAAAACTTCTCAAATCTACTCTGCTAGGGGTTTGGAGCATGGTACTTTTAGGGTGTCTCAGTATCTACGGGGACATTTGTTTTTAGCCAGTATCGAAAATGATGAAAAGTAAGAATGTGTTTGTAGCCTTTCTGGCAATAAAACCGGAGGCGTTAAGACGGTCAAACACCAAAGGGGCATCAGGTCCGCAAACACGTGCAAACAAGCACGCTCTGATACTAACGCACGCGTTATCTTTGAAACTGATAGGCCTGCACCAGACAGCCTCCTTCCTGGCCTCGTCTCACCGCCGGTGTTAAGAGCAGAGAGCACAACGCCACAAGGCGAAAGGTAACAGAGGCAACGCAAGTAATCAGAGCAACTAACTATATGGCTCGGGTCGAGCGGGGCGTCCGTGCTAGGAGATGCTCATCACCGTGAGCACGTGTGTCATTGAGAGAGAGGAGAGGGAGGGGCATCGTGGTGGCGAGATGTTAACTACCTCGCCTGGTATGCAGGAGGTCGTGGGTTCGATCCCGACCCTGACGCCTGCTGCTGTATGTTTGGAGTTTGCGTGTCTCTCTCTCTCTCATCATCATCACGGTGGCTAGGAGATGTTAACTACCTCGCCTGGTATACAGGAGGTCGTGGGTTCGATCCCGACCCTGACGCCTGCTGCTGTATGTTTGGAGTTTGCGTCTCTCTCTCTCTCTCTCATCATCATCACGGTGGCTAGGAGATGTTAACTACCTCGCCTGGTGTACAGGAGGTCGTGGGTTCGATCCCGACCCTGACGCCTGCTGCTGTATGTCTGGAATCATCTTCTGATTCCTTGCAGTCACGAAAGCTTCAAATCTAGAATGTATGTTTGGAGTTTGCGTGTCTCTCTCTCATCATCATCACGGTGGCTAGGAGATGTTAACTACCTCGCCTGGTGTACAGGAGGTCGTGGGTTCTACCCCGACGCCTGCTGCTGCTGTATATTTGGAGTTTGCGTCTCTCTCTCTCTCTCATCATCATCACGGTGGCTAGGAGATGTTAACTACCTCGCCTGGTGTACAGGAGGTCGTGGGTTCGATCCCGACCCTGACGCCTGCTGCTGCTGTATATTTGGAGTTTGCGTGTCTCTCTCTCATCATCATCACGGTGGCTAGGATATGTTAACTACCTCGCCTGGTATACAGGAGGTCGTGGGTTCGATCCCGATCCTGACGCCTGCTGCTGTATATTTGGAGTTTGCGTCTCTCCCTGTGGTTGCGTGGATTTGTCTCCGGGCCCTCTGGTTTTTCCCCTCCACGTTTAGAAATCAACATCACCACGCGTACTCTTAGTTTTTTCGGTAAAGTCACGTAGGCAAAACAAATTAAATAGAAATTAATACAAATCACGACGTTTCGGAGGCAACACAAGTCTCCGTCATCAGGTGGGACCGTCACAGCCAGATTTAGTGTATCAAGTGAGGAAAAATCCAAGAGACAAGTTCTGAAATACAAGTTAAGGGGGAGGGGCTTATCTGAATGTGGTAGCCAGGGAATGGAACGGTGGGGGGGGGGATATTTGGCCGCCGCTATCAAAAAAAAAGTCCACGCTATGACAACGAGAAGCCACTTTCGCCGACCTATTATCACCATTCGTGATGGCCAGGTCGCTTCTGGAATAAAAATCGCGAACACACAAAGCTCAGTGGGGGGGGTAGGGGCAGCTTCACCTGGCAAAGTCAAATGCAGGGTGCTTTAAAAAAAATGTCAACACTTACATGGGACTATCGTTTTTCATGTAAAAAGAACGGATAATGCACTGTAACATGATAACAAATGTCACGTTCATAGCTTCGTAAAGTCTCCGCTTGCTCGCCACCATTGTCAACGCGTGCCTGGGATTTTCTCCAGGTGGTCTCAGAGCCCTGAGGCACATTTCTCGTGGCGTTGTTGCAAATTCTCAGAAGTGCGAACATTTTTTTGAAGCACCCTGTATAGTATGTAGTAGTTTATAGTGTAGTGTATAGTGTAGTGTATAGTGTAGTGTATAGTGTAGTGTATAGTGTATAGTGAAGTTTACAATAGTGTAGTATGTAGTAGTGTAGTGTATAGTAGTGTAGTGTATAGTAGTGTAGTGTATAGTAGTGTAGTGTATAATAGTGTAGTGTATAGTAGTGTATAGTAGTGGTGTATAATAGTGTAGTGTATAGTAGTGTATAGTAGTGTATAGTGTAGTATATAGTGCAGTGTTAGTAGTGCAGTGTTAGTAGTGTAGTGTATAGTAATGTAGTGTAAAATAGCGTAGTGTATAGTAGTGTAGTGTATAGTAGTGTAGTGTATAGTAGTGTAGTGTATAGTGTAGTGTATAGTAGTGTAGTGCATAGTGTAGTATATAGTAGTGTAGTATACAGGGTGCTTAAAATGTTCACATATATATGGGACTATTGCTTTTAATAGAAAAAGAACGGATAATACTGCACTGTATCATGACAACAAATGTCACGTTAATAGCTTCAAACAGTCGAAGTGTCCCCTCGTGTTCGCCATCAATGTCAACGTGTGTGGTCTCCACAGGCCCCAGGGGGGCATATTTCTCGTGACATTGTTGAGAATTCTCACAAGTGTTAACACGCACATTCTTTAAATATATATATATTTTTTTGAAGCACCCTGAAAATGCGGTCAAAATAAGTAACATTTTTTTAAACTCTTTTAAAAACACGCTCTTATGAAATGTACTAGAAGTGGAAGAACTTCACGACTCCAAGAAGTGGCCCCGATGCTTGCCATAACGTAAGGGGACCGTGGTGATTTACAGCCAACGTGAGTTGAGCGTGGACAATTAGACCCAAGCAAAAACATAACATTTAAGAAGATTGCTTAAAAAATATACATTTTTCATGATAGAATATAGTATTGTCATCAGTATGACATAAGTATACCATGTTTGCAGTCGATACCACATTGGGAAGTGGGTTAAAATTGAGTTACAAGATTTGAGGATACAACAACGACAGACAGAGTGAGTTAAATATAAAAGCGTGTAAAAGAATGTTTTAAAATGTTTTTGATATTTTTATGATAAAATATAGTATTATGGTAGGTTTTTACCCTTTTAACTGGTACAAAACTGACACCTTTATTCAAGGCATCATGTTTGCAATGACCACAACACAAGTAGTCAATAAAGCAAACAAAAAGAAGCAACTCTGATAAGGATAATAATATGCACTGTCCTTGAAGTTGATTGGCCCACACCCGAGACGGCTTTCTTTAGAGCCTAGTCCCCATTGGTGTAGGGCCAGATGACACCAGAAGGCGTACAACTCAAAAACAGTGCAATATCAGAGTATTGAGAGTTCGGGGTAAACATTTACACTATGAGATCTCTTTTACCAGTGGCAAAATATAATGGTAGGTTTTTACCCTTTTAACTGGTACAAAACTGACACCTTTATTCAAGGCATCATGTTTGCAATGACCACAACACAAGTAGTCAATAAAGCAAACAAAAAGAAGCAACTCTGATAAGGATAATAATATGCACTGTCCTTGAAGTTGATTGGCCCACACCCGAGACGGCTTTCTTTAGAGCCTAGTCCCCATTGGTGTAGGGCCAGATGACACCAGAAGGCGTACAACTCAAAAACAGTGCAATATCAGAGTATTGAGAGTTCGGGGTAAACATTTACAGAGATCTCATAGTGTAAATGTTTACCCCGAACTCTCAATACTCTGATATTGCACTGTTTTTGAGTTGTACGCCTTCTGGTGTCATCTGGCCCTACACCAATGGGGACTAGGCTCTAAAGAAAGCCGTCTCGGGTGTGGGCCAATCAACTTCAAGGACAGTGCATATTATTATCCTTATCAGAGTTGCTTCTTTTTGTTTGCTTTATTGACTACTTGTGTTGTGGTCATTGCAAACATGATGCCTTGAATAAAGGTGTCAGTTTTGTACCAGTTAAAAGGGTAAAAACCTACCATTATATTTTGCCACTGGTAAAAGAGATCTCATAGTGTAAATGTTTACCCCGAACTCTCAATACTCTGATATTGCACTGTTTTTGAGTTGTACGCCTTCTGGTGTCATCTGGCCCTACACCAATGGGGACTAGGCTCTAAAGAAAGCCGTCTCGGGTGTGGGCCAATCAACTTCAAGGACAGTGCATATTATTATCCTTATCAGAGTTGCTTCTTTTTGTTTGCTTTATTGACTACTTGTGTTGTGGTCATTGCAAACATGATGCCTTGAATAAAGGTGTCAGTTTTGTACCAGTTAAAAGGGTAAAAACCTACCATTATATTTTGCCACTGGTAAAAGAGATCTCATAGTGTAAATATAGTATTGTCATCTGTATGGCATAAGTAAACCACGTTTGCAGTCCATACCACATTGGGAAGTGGGTTAAAATTGAGTTACAAGATTTGAGGATACGACAACAGAGTGAGTTCATCAAAAGCGTGTAAAAAACTTTTAAAATATGTTTTTGATTTTTTTCATGATAGAATATAGTATTATCATCAGTATGACATAAGTATACCAAGTTTGCAGTCGATACCACATTGGGAAGTGGGTTAAAATTGAGTTCCAAGATTTGAGGATACAACAACAACAGACAGAGTGAGTTTATCAAAAGCGTGTAAAAGAATGTTTAAAAAAATTTTTAACATTTTTTTTATGATAGAATATAGTATTGTCATCAGTATGACGTAAGTATACCAAGTTTGCAGTCGATACCACATTGAGAAGTGGGTTAAAATTGAGTTACAAGATTTGAGGATACAACGACAACAGAGTGAGTTCAATATAAAAGCGTGTACTGGCCCAAGTGCCCTCCCACGTGTTCACCAACAATGCCAACGCGTGCCTGGGATCTTGTCCAGGTGGTCTCCATAGGCCCCAGGGGGGCACATTTCTCGTGGCATTGTTGCGAATTCTCACAAGTGTTAACACACACACATCATATTCTTGGTTGTTTCGGTAAAGTCACGTAGAAGGGAAATAATAAAATAATAAAAATAAAACAATTAAATTCTCACGACGCTTTTATTATTTTATTATTTCCCTTCACTACGTGACTTTACCGATAGAACCAAGAATATGAATCCCTGCAGTCGCGAAAGCTTTAAATCGAAACACACAAATCATTTAGATTTAAAGCTTTCGTGACTGCAGGGATTCATCTTCTTGGTTCATTCGGTACAGTCACGTAGAAGGAAGAAAAAACAATTTTCTTGCTGTGGATTTCACACCTGATGACGATTGCTTGTGTTGCGGTCGAAACGTCGTGAATATTTTTTATTGTTTTATATTTTTATTATTTTGTTATTTCTCTTCTACGTGACTTTACCGAAAGAACCAAGAAAATGAATCCCTGCAGTCACAAAAGCTTCAAATATAAATATAACATTACACTTATAATTCCTATATAATTCTTATATTCTCTAGCTTGTTTGCCCATCCTAGGACGGAAGCTGTAATATTTACGAAAGAGTTGAGCAGAGTATGTAATTGTATCTTGTGTAAATTTAATGGCAGTGAATCTTGCACGAAACGAAACCATCAAACGCTTCACTTTGTGTCACTGTCACTTTACCGAAAGAACCGAGAATATGAACCAAACAAAATCGACAATCTTTCGATTTAAAGCTTTCGTGACTGCAGGGATTCATCTCCTTGGTTCCTTCGGTAAAGTCACGTAGAAGGGAAATAATAAAATAATAAAAAATAAAACATAATAAAATACAATTCTCACGACGTTTCGGCCACAACGCAAGCAGCCGTCTTCAGGTGAAAACCAGGTCTGTCGGGTGGACAGCGTCTGAATGACAGACCTGGTTTTCACCTGAAGACGGCTGCTTGCGTTGTCGCCGAAACGTGACTTTACCGAAAGAACAAAGAAGAAAAATCGACAATCGTCGAGTGATACGCACCGCGCTTGTTGGCGGTGCCGTGTCTCCGGGCGATCGCCACCTCGGCGTCCACCTTTCCCTCGAGGAACTCCTGCTTCTTTACGAGCATCTCCTCCGTCTCGCGCAACTTGTGGATCGCCTCCTGGGCCGTGGGGCCCGAGGACGAGCCCTGCGACGAGCCGAACAACTTCGCGAGGACGTTCATGGTGGCGAGGTGGTGGTGTTGGTGTTGGTCAGGCGACACAGAGGGTGATGGTGTTGGTGGTGGTGAGGTGTTGGTGGTGGTGAGGTAGTGGTGAGGTAGTGGTGAGGTGGTGGTGGTAAGGCGACACAGTGGGTGATGTGGTGGTGGTGTTGGTGGTGGCGAGACGACCCAGCGGGTGATGTGGTGTTGGTGATGTGGTGGTGGTGGTGAGACGACCCAGCGGGTGATGAGGTGGTAGCCCCCCAGACGAGGGGATAAGGAAGAGGGGTGGGGGAGATGATGAGGGGGGGGGGGTGGCGAGGTTCTAATCAGCGAGGTTCGCGACGAGGGGATCGAGACGAGGCCGGGGGGTTGGGGGCTAATGATGACCACTGCCAGTTATTGACGAGTGGTGGTGAAAGAGACGACGATGATGGCGAGGTGGCTGATGAGGAGTTGTTAGTGCCGAGCTTGACGATGATGAGGATGATGATGATGAGAAACCGCTGCCGACTTCTGTAACGCGAGCCGCTGTGTTGCTCAATCTGGGGGTGTGACGTCACTTCCTGACCGCAGCTCCTCCTCCTCTACGGGGGCCCGCGGGGTGGAGCGGGGGGGGGGCGATGAGCAAAACAAGAATCGCGATTTTAAAAGCGTCAAAAATATCCACACCTCATCCGTAAACCCGCCAGATTTGTGTATTTGTAGATGTTTGTGGCTTTACGCTTTGGTTCTTTCGGTAAAGTCGCGTAGTTAGAAATAAAATAAAATATTTTTTAATAAAATATTTAAAAAAATGTATTTTATATAAAAAATATTTTATATTTTATATAAAAAACATAAAATAATTTCATTAAAATATTTGATTTGATTTCTAACTACGTGACTTTACCGAAAGAACCAAAGAGTATGGATTCCTGCAGTCACGAAAGCTTCAAATCAAGATTGTTGTGGCTTTGCCCTCCAACACACCGGGGCGCTGCACTAGTAACGAATTGGCATGTTTCTGTTTACGTGACAAACCCCTTACTCATTCTAGATTTGAAGCTTTCGTGACTGCAATGATTCATATTCTTAGGTTTTTTCGGTAAATCACGTAGGTAAAACATTAAAATTAATAAAAATAAAAAAATAAAAAAAACACGCTCATTGGCTGTGTCGGGTGGTGGCGGGTTTAACGACACATTTATATTTTTACACGATCTAACCCAACAACAACAAAAAAAACCTCGATTGTTGATGAATTTGGTCGCGAAAGCCTCCGACGCGTTACAAAAAATATGAATCGTTTTCATATCATGGATAAATCCGATAATCTGTAAAGCTCTTCATATATATAATTTTTACAGATATACAGAAGGGCCGTAGTGTATTGTTCGGATTATAAGACAGCAGAGGTGTGGACTCGAGTCATGTGACTTGGACTCGAGTCAGACTCGAGTCATGAATTTGATGACTTGCGACTCGACTTGGACTTGCATAACAATGACTTTGTCCCACCTATGAGATGTGGACTCGAGTCATGTGACTCGAGTCAGACTCGAGTCATGAATTTGATGACTTGCGACTCGACTTGGACTTGCATAACAATGACTTTGTCCCACCTCTGTAAGACAGCCCCCGATGGTAAGAAGCACCAACAACACACACAAAAATGTATGTAGAACTGTCGTGCCGGGTGTCAAGAAAGTTAATATCTCACAAACACAAGTAGGCGTCCGCCTTGCGAACCACCCACCACGGGTCAATTCCCACACTTTTGCTCCACTTTCCCAGCTCCACAGTCAGTCTGTTGATATCTCACACTCCAGCAGTCGGTACATCTATTTACGCGATCTAACCCAAATAATATTTAAAAAATACTTTAAAAAAAACACGCTTTAATGAAATGTACCGTACGAGTAGTGGCAGAACTTGCCATAACGTAAGGGAGGGGTGGTGGCCAATTACAGCCAACGTCAGTTGAGCGTGGACAATTAGACCCAAGCCGAAACATAACATATACAAAATAATGTTTAAATTATTTGTTTTTAATGATAGAATATAGTATTGTCATCAGTATGACATACGTATACCAAGTTTGCAGTCGATACGACATTGGCAAGTGGGTTAAAATTGAGTTACAAGATTTGAGGATACAACAACAGACAGAAGAAGAACAGTGAGTTAAATAAAAGCGTGTAATAATAAAAACCTCGATTACGGAGTGACTCAATTATAGGCTCATCTTCTTGGTGCTTTCGGTAAAGTCACATAGACTACGTTTTCTACGTGACTTTACCGAAAGAACCAAGAAGATGAATCCCTGCAGTCACGAAAGCTTTAAATCGAAATTCAATTTTAGGTTGTTTGAGTATTAAATTGCCCCGGCGTCACCTCTTACGTACTTTTCCAATATTCAAATATGCTCAAAATGTCCCCCCCCCCCCAATATATTGCTATCAAAAATATTTAAAATAATCATTGCTATGCTATGTAAATAAAAACAACAATTTGCTAAACCTTGGCCACAATATCTGGACTTGTCTTCATATAACAATGCATAGATTTTTGTTTATATGATTGTGGTTATGGTTGTACTTTATTAATCCCTAATCTCTGCCATTACATACAATGAAACAAGAAATGCTAAAATATATATATAAACAGAACAATGTAATACAATACACTACTAGACATTATTGTAAAAAAAAAAATTCATCCTGTGTGTTAGTGCATTTTTTAATATTTTAGGCAGGAAATTAGTTTTCAAATTTAGATTATTTTTTCTGGGGGGGGGACCCCAGACCCCCTGAAAGATTTGCCCCCCCCAATGTTGACTCCATGGCTACGGCCTTGCCTTAAGCCCACATAGTTATTGGACACGAGTGTTCAAAGTGCTTGTCCCAGGTTGCCTCTCGTTCTTCATAGCAGTAGGGGAGGCAGGAGGGGGGCAGAAACGATGAGAGAGGCGGTGGGGGGAGGGGTGATCACGTGGATATCACGTGGCCGTGACTCACACGCGGACGAGTCACGCGCGGGGGGGCGTGACCGGGAGTTTGGGGGAGGGCGTGACGGCCTTCCCCGACGGTGACGTCACGCATACATCCTCACGAGGGCGACGTCACACAGGCGACGCTTTCATTATTCATTTTCCTGACGTCACGCGCCCCGAGGGGTGGAGGGACGCGGAAATCGCGTGACGTCCCCCGCGGCGTTTTGTAATCGCCGGATGACGTCATCGCGCCTTTCAAACAAAACCGGGGCGGGCGGGGCGACAGGGTGGGCGGGGCGATGAGGTGGGCGGGGCGACAAGGTGGGCGGGGCGACGGGGAAGATCTCGCCACACCGATTGGCTCGCGAGCCGCGTGAAGAAGGTGGGAGAGAGAGGGGGGGGGCCTCCACGGGTCGTCATTGCCGACCAATCAGGAGCGGGCGGGTACAGTCCGGAAGCGTGCGTGCGTGCACTGCGGTGGTTGGTGACTCCGTTATCGTCAAAGCCGCCGCCGCTTCTGTGTGAGTTTATTACCTCTCGCACTATCGCCTCGTACACTGTTGACACACACACACTGCCTCCCTCCATCCCCCTCTCTCTCTCTCTCTCTCCCACCACCCCATGCAACGCTGTCGCGCCGACCGTTATATCTGCCTCGTCTCCGTTACCCACAGGTTAACACTCGTCCTGATGTGTCGCTGGCGTTACCATACCTCTCCCCCCCCACCCCCCACTTTGTTATCCCGAAACCCTCGCCGCGGACTTCCACATCGGGCTACGTGCGGACCGTTGTGCGCGCAGTTGACTTGTCTGGGCATCCCTTAACCGATTCAGAAGCGGGGTCATATATTCCTTTCTAGATTTGAAGCTTTCGCGACTGCAAGGATTTTTCGGTAAAGTCACGTGGGTAAAAAAAATAAATCTAATTTAAATTAATAAAAGTAAAATAAAAAGTCATTTACTTGACCTGGAGGAATGCGGCGAGCTCTAGGCTCGTTTTCGCAGACACGGGGTGCTACTACAAGCGACACGGGGACACGGTGAGATACAGATGCGTGCGGGGTCACAGGGCTTCAGCAGGGGTACAATGCTACAGGTTGTGCAGAGACACGGGGCTACGGGGAGACAGCAGTGCAATGAGATGTGGGTGACAGGGAGACGGGGTACAAGGAGACGGGGGGTACAGGAAGACGAGGCGTTCAAGGAGACGGGGTTAAAGAGATGGAGGAAGACATTGCGAGGTGGGACACGTGGGCTTGGGGCGGCCACGACCGGCTCGCGCATCTGCGCGTCTCTGACAGCCCTCGCGCGAGAAGCGGCGACTTGCGTGGAGAGGCGTGTGGTGCCGTAGGAGGGGGGTAGGGCTTGTGGCGTGAGCGCGGGGTGGTGGAATGGGGAAGGACTGGTGTGGAAGCACTGTTTAAGGAAGGTCTGTGGGTTGTGATGGGGGGGGGTGACGTTCTGTGTGGTAGCGCTGTGTGGAGTGGTAGTGCTGTGTGGGAGAGCTGTGTGGTGTGGTAGTGCTGTGTGGTGTGGTAGTGCTGTGTGGAGTGGTAGTGCTGTGTGGTAGTGCTTTGTGGTGTGGTAGTGCTGTGTGGTGTGGTAGTGCTGTGTGGTAGTGCTGTGTGGTAGTGCTGTGTGGTGTGGTAGCGCTGTGTGGTGTGGTAGCGCTGTGTGGTAGAGCTGTGTGGAGTGGTAGTGCTGTGTGGTAGTGCTGTGTGGTAGTGCTGTGTGGTAGTGCTGTGTGGTGTGGTAGTGCTGTGTGGTAGAGCTGTGTGGAGTGGTAGTGCTGTCTGGTAGTGCTGTGTGGTGTGGTAGTGCTGTGTGGTGTGGTAGTGCTGTGTGGTAGTGCTGTGTGGTGTGGTAGTGCTGTGTGGTAGAGCTGTGTGGTAGTGCTGTGTGGTGTGGTAGTGCTGTGTGGTGTGGTAGCGCTGTGGGGTGTGGTAGTGCTGTGTGGTAGTGCTGTGTGGTGTGGTAGTGCTGTGTGGTAGTGCTGTGTGGTAGTGCTGTGTGGTGTGGTAGCGCTGTGTGGTAGTGCTGTGTGGTGTGGTAGCGCTGTGTGGTGTGGTAGCGCTGTGTGGTAGTGCTGTGTGGTGTGGTAGCGCTGTGTGGTGTGGTAGCGCTGTGTGGTGTGGTAGCGCTGTGTGGTGTGGTAGCGCTGTGTGGTGTGGTAGTGCTGTGTGGTGTGGTAGCGCTGTGTGGTGTGGTAGTGCTGTGTGGTGTGGTAGCGCTGTGTGGTGTGGTAGCGCTGTGTGGTGTGGTAGTGCTGTGTGGTAGTGCTGTGTGGTGTGGTAGCGCTGTGTGGTAGTGCTGTGTGGTGTGGTAGCGCTGTGTGGTGTGGTAGCGCTGTGTGGTGTGGTAGCGCTGTGTGGTGTGGTAGTGCTGTGTGGTGTGGTAGCGCTGTGTGGTGTGTTAGCGCTGTGTGGTGTGGTAGTGCTGTGTGGTAGTGCTGTGTGGTGTGGTAGCGCTGTGTGGTAGCGCTGTGTGGTGTGGTAGCGCTGTGTGGTGTGGTAGCGCTGTGTGGTGTGGTAGCGCTGTGTGGTGTGGTAGCGCTGTGTGGTGTGGTAGCGCTGTGTGGTGTGGTAGCGCTGTGTGGTGTGGTAGCGCTGTGGTGTGGTAGCGCTGTGTGGTAGTGCTGTGTGGTGTGGTAGCGCTGTGTGGTAGTGCTGTGTGGTGTGGTAGCGCTGTGTGGTGTGGTAGCGCTGTGTGGTGTGGTAGCGCTGTGTGGTGTGGTAGCGCTGTGTGGTGTGGTAGCGCTGTGTGGTGTGGTAGCGCTGTGTGGTGTGGTAGTGCTGTGTGGTGTGGTAGCGATGTGTGGTGTGGTAGTGCTGTGTGGTGTGGTAGTGCTGTGTGGTGTGGTAGCGCTGTGTGGTGTGGTAGCGCTGTGTGGTGTGGTAGTGCTGTGTGGTGTGGTAGCGATGTGTGGTGTGATAGCGCTGTGTGGTGTGGTAGAGCTGTGTGGTGTGGTAGCGCTGTGTAGTGTGGTAGTGCTGTGTGGTAGTGCTGTGTGGTGTGGTAGTGCTGTGTGGTAGTGTTGTGTGGTGTGGTAGTGCTGTGTGGTGTGGTAGCACTGTGGTGTGGTAGTGCTGTGTGGTAGCGCTGTGTGGTGTGGTAGCGCTGTGTGGTGTGGTAGCGCTGTGTGGTGTGGTAGTACTGTGTGGTGTGGTAGTGCTGTGTGGTAGCGCTGTGTGGTGTGGTAGTGCTGTGTGGTAGCGCTGTGTGGAGTGGTAGTGCTGTGTGGTAGCGCTGTGTGGTGTGGTAGTGCTGTGTGGTGTGGTAGTGCTGTGTGGTGTGGTAGCGCTGTGTGGTGTGGTAGTGCTGTGTGGTGTGGTAGTGCTGTGTGGTGTGGTAGTGCTGTGTGGTGTGGTAGTGCTGTGTGGTGTGGTAGCGCTGTGTGGTGTGGTAGTGCTGTGTGGTGTGGTAGCGCTGTGTGGTGTGGTAGCGCTGTGTGGTGTGGTAGCGCTGTGTGGTGTGGTAGTGCTGTGTGGTGTGGTAGTGCTGTGTGGTATGGTATTGCTGTGTGGTGTGGTAGTGCTGTGTGGTATGGTAGTGCTGTGTGGTGTGCTAGCGCTGTGTGGTGTGGTAGTGATGTGTGGTAGCGCTGTGTGGTGTGGTAGCGCTGTGTGGTGTGCTAGCGCTGTGTGGTGTGGTAGTGCTGTGTGGTGTGCTAGCGCTGTGTGGTCTGCTAGCGCTGTGTGGTGTGCTAGCGCTGTGTGGTGTGCTAGCGCTGTGTGGTGTGGTAGTGCTGTGTGGTATGGTAGTGCTGTGTGGTGTGCTAGCGCTGTGTGGTGTCGTAGTGCTGTGTGGTGTGCTAGCGCTGTGTGGTGTGGTAGTGCTGAGTGGTGTGGTAGTGCTGTGTGGTGTGGTAGTGCTGTGTGGTGTGGTAGTGCTGTGTGGTGTGCTAGCGCTGTGTGGTGTGGTAGTGCTGAGTGGTGTGGTAGTGCTGTGTGGTGTGGTAGTGCTGTGTGGTAGTGCTGTGTGGTGTGGTAGCGCTGTGTGGTAGTGCTGTGTGGTGTGGTAGCGCTGTGTGGTGTGGTAGCGCTGTGTGGTGTGGTAGCGCTGTGTGGTGTGGTAGCGCTGTGTGGTGTGGTAGCGCTGTGGTGTGGTAGCGCTGTGTGGTGTGGTAGTGCTGTGTGGTAGCGCTGTGTGGTGTGGTAGTGCTGTGTGGTAGTGCTGTGTGGTGTGGTAGCGCTGTGTGGTAGTGCTGTGTGGTGTGGTAGCGCTGTGTGGTGTGGTAGCGCTGTGTGGTGTGGTAGCGCTGTGTGGTGTGGTAGCGCTGTGTGGTGTGGTAGCGCTGTGTGGTGTGGTAGTGCTGTGTGGTGTGGTAGTGCTGTGTGGTGTGGTAGCGCTGTGTGGTGTGGTAGCGCTGTGTGGTGTGGTAGTGCTGTGTGGTGTGGTAGCGCTGTGTGGTGTGGTAGCGCTGTGTGGTGTGGTAGCGCTGTGTGGTGTGGTAGCGCTGTGTGGTGTGGTAGCGCTGTGTGGTGTGGTAGCGCTGTGTGGTGTGGTAGCGCTGTGTGGTGTGGTAGCGCTGTGTGGTAGCGCTGTGTGGTGTGGTAGCGCTGTGTGGTGTGGTAGCGCTGTGTGGTGTGGTAGCGCTGTGTGGTGTGGTAGCGCTGTGTGGTGTGGTAGCGCTGTGTGGTGTGGTAGCGCTGTGTGGTGTGGTAGTGCTGTGTGGTGTGGTAGCGATGTGTGGTGTGGTAGTGCTGTGTGGTGTGGTAGCGCTGTGTGGTGTGGTAGCGCTGTGTGGTGTGGTAGTGCTGTGTGGTGTGGTAGCGATGTGTGGTGTGATAGCGCTGTGTGGTGTGGTAGAGCTGTGTGGTGTGGTAGTGCTGTGTGGTGTGGTAGTGCTGTGTGGTGTGGTAGCGCTGTGTGGTGTGGTAGTGCTGTGTGGTGTGGTAGCGATGTGTGGTGTGGTAGCGCTGTGTGGTGTGGTAGCGATGTGTGGTGTGGTAGCGCTGTGTGGTGTGGTAGCGCTGTGTGGTGTGGTAGCGCTGTGTGGTGTGGTAGCGCTGTGTGGTGTGGTAGCGCTGTGTGGTGTGGTAGCGCTGTGTGGTGTGGTAGCGCTGTGTGGTGTGGTAGCGCTGTGTGGTGTGGTAGCGCTGTGTGGTGTGGTAGCGCTGTGTGGTGTGGTAGCGCTGTGTGGTGTGGTAGCGCTGTGTGGTGTGGTAGCGCTGTGTGGTGTGGTAGCGCTGTGTGGTAGTGCTGTGTGGTGTGGTAGTGCTGTGTGGTGTGGTAGTGCTGTGTGGTGTGGTAGTGCTGTGTGGTGTGGTAGCGCTGTGTGGTGTGGTAGCGCTGTGTGGTGTGGTAGCGCTGTGTGGTGTGGTAGCGCTGTGTGGTAGTGCTGTGTGGTGTGGTAGTGCTGTGTGGTAGTGTTGTGTGGTGTGGTAGTGCTGTGTGGTGTGGTAGTGCTGTGTGGTGTGGTAGTGCTGTGTGGTGTGGTAGCACTGTGGTGTGGTAGTGCTGTGTGGTAGCGCTGTGTGGTGTGGTAGCGCTGTGTGGTGTGGTAGCGCTGTGTGGTGTGGTAGTGCTGTGTGGTGTGGTAGTGCTGTGTGGTAGCGCTGTGTGGTGTGGTAGTGCTGTGTGGTAGCGCTGTGTGGAGTGGTAGTGCTGTGTGGTAGCGCTGTGTGGTGTGGTAGCGCCATGTGGCAGTGCTGTGTGGTGTGGTAGCGCTGTGTGGTGTGGTAGCGCTGTGTGGTGTGGTAGTGCTGTGTGGTGTGGTAGCGCTGTGTGGTGTGGTAGTGCTGTGTGGTGTGGTAGTGCTGTGTGGTGTGGTAGTGCTGTGTGGTGTGGTAGCGCTGTGTGGTGTGGTAGTGCTGTGTGGTGTGGTAGCGCTGTGTGGTGTGGTAGCGCTGTGTGGTGTGGTAGCGCTGTGTGGTGTGGTAGTGCTGTGTGGTGTGGTAG
The DNA here is from genome assembly GCF_964198595.1 of Lampetra fluviatilis. Taxonomy (NCBI): domain Eukaryota; kingdom Metazoa; phylum Chordata; class Hyperoartia; order Petromyzontiformes; family Petromyzontidae; genus Lampetra; species Lampetra fluviatilis. The sequence goes on from NC_136328.1 coordinate 4,999,413, forward strand.
TGTTGTGTGGTATGGTATTGCTGTGTGGTGTGGTAGTGCTGTGTGGTATGGTAGTGCTGTGTGGTGTGCTAGCGCTGTGTGGTGTGGTAGTGATGTGTGGTGTGGTAGCGCTGTGTGGTGTGGTAGCGCTGTGTGGTGTGGTAGCGCTGTGTGGTGTGCTAGCGCTGTGTGGTGTGGTAGTGCTGTGTGGTGTGCTAGCGCTGTGTGGTGTGCTAGCGCTGTGTGGTGTGCTAGCGCTGTGTGGTGTGGTAGTGCTGTGTGGTATGGTAGTGCTGTGTGGTGTGCTAGCGCTGTGTGGTGTGGTAGTGCTGTGTGGTGTGCTAGCGCTGTGTGGTGTGGTAGCGCTGAGTGGTGTGGTAGTGCTGTGTGGTGTGGTAGTGCTGTGTGGTGTGGTAGCGCTGTGTGGTAGTGCTGTGTGGTGTGCTAGCGCTGTGTGGTGTGGTAGTACCCTTTTATCTGGCAACAAAACTGACACTTTTTTTTTACAAGGAGTCATGTTTGCATTGACCACAATATCTGCAGTCGGAATGCAATACTCTGATGGTGCATTGTCTTTGAGTTGTGCGCCTTTTGGCGTCATCTGGTCCAACACCATGTGAGACTAGGCTCTAAGGAAAGCTGTCTCGAGTGTGGACCAATCAACTTTAAGGACAGTGCATACATTATCAGAGTTATGTTTTTTGTTTGCATTACGACTGCAGGTATTGTGGTCTATGCAAACATGACTCCTTGTAAAAAAGGTGTCAGTTTTGTTGCCAGATAAAAGGGTAAAAAAACAATTTTCAGGTGCCAATTCGTTACTCGTACAGCACAGCCGGTTGTGTTGGGGAGTAAACCCGCAACATTTACAATTCGAGTACGGCGTTTCGCTGGTGATTTGCAACCAGCTTCATCAGGCGAAAGCCGGCATTGTGAAGAAGTCCTCCTGGTTCGGCCTGGTCACCGCTGACGTCATCGGCAAGCGGTGTCTCAACCGCTCCTGCGCCCCCAATAACCGACTTGCATTGACCAGCGGTGGTGAAGTATGTTCAAGTAACCACCATCACCCGCACGGCGTGGGGAGGTTTTCATTCAGCGGTGGATTGACAAAGTTCTTTACAAGCCGTATTGTCATGCACATACAATGTATCGTCACGTGGAGCAATTTCGCAAAGCAAGCGCACATATCTTTCGGATGAAGGCGTACGGTAGATCTTCTTGGTTCTTTCGGTAAAGTCACGTAGAAGGTAAATAATAAAATAATAAATATTAAACATAATTAAATACAATTCTCACGACGTTTCGGCCACAACGCAAGCAGCCGTCCTCAGGTGAAGAACAGGTCTGTCGGAAAGACAGCGTCTAGTGTGTAGTAGTGTAGACCTGTTCTTCACCTGAAGACGGCTGCTTGCGTTGTGGCCGACACGTCGTGAGAATTATTTTATTATGTTTTATTTTTCTTATTTTATTACTTCCCTTCTACGCGACTTTACCTGAAAGAACCAAGAAGATGAATCCCTGGAGTCACGAAAGTACGGTAGATGTCACCCGGCACCGCAATAAAGGCAGTCCCTAGGTGCACCAGAGTTGATCCTGTACCACCACGACCACCACCACGACCACCACCATGACCACCACCACGCTGCTGCTGCTGCTGCGGTGCATGCGTCCTGAACCCTGACTTGTCCCGACAGGCTCCGATCGCGTGGGAGGCAGCATGGCAGCCGGCGCGAGAGCCGTCAAATAAGCGCTGGGCCGCGCCCAAACGCACGCCGTCACCGGCGGAGAGAGAGCGAGAGGCGTCGGCGGCCTTCGTTGGCGCCGCGTGGGGGATGCGCGCCGGCTCATGGCCCCGGCCGGGCCGTGCGGCGCTCTTCTTCCTCCTCCTCTGCGCCGCCGCGCTGAGCCGGGCGGCGCCGCGGGACCAAGCCGGCGCCGGGCCGGAAACGTCGCCGGCCAGAACCGCGGCCGAGGTCCTGGCCAACACCTCGGGGCACCGGTCCGCCGACGCGGGCGAACCGCTCCAGTCGTTCCCGAGCGGTAACCCCGCGACGGGTTCCGACGGGAGCGGGAGAATCAACGGGAGCTCCCCGCGCAGGGCTCACCTCCTGGCGGCGCACGCGGTGGGAGCGGAGGAACACGAGGAGGTCTCTGCCGCCCCGGTGAAACGGTTTCCACGGCCGACCGAGCCGAACGCGCACAGGATGACGACGGCCGTTACAACCGCCGCCGTCGCCAACGGCACCGCCTCGGCGACCGTCGCCACCACCGTTGCGACCACCGGTGCAGCAGCCGCACCCTCCGCGGCAAACGCCACCCTCCTCTACGGCGGCGGCGGCGGCGGCGGCGGCGCTAGTCCGAGGTCGGGGATTTTGCCGGGCAACGGCACGGCGGCGGGCTGGGCCCCGGCGGGCGTGTCGCACTTCCTGGACTCGCCGGTGCTCTACATGCTGCTGCCCTTCGTGCTCTTCAACAAGTGCGCCTTCGGCTGCAAGATGGACGGCGAGGCGCTGCGGGGCCTGCGCTCGAGGCCGGCGCCCATCGCGCTGGGGCTGGCGGCGCAGTTCGTCGTGATGCCGCTGCTCGGCTACGGGCTGTCGCGCGCCTTCGCGCTGGACGAGGAGCTCTCGCTGGGGCTCGTGGTGGCCTGCTCCTGCCCCGGCGGCGGCGGCGGCTACCTCTACAGCCTGCTGCTGGGCGGCGACGTGGCGCTGGCGCTCGCCATGACGCTCGCCTCCACGCTGGTGGCGGTCGCCGCCATGCCGGCGTCGACGGCGCTCTACGGCCGGGCGCTGGGCGTGCACCACACGCTGCGCGTGCCCTTCTCGCGCATCCTCGCCACGCTGCTCTTCGTGCTGGTGCCCGTGTCGCTGGGCGCCCTCGTCAGGCGCCGGCGGCCGCTCCTCGCCGAGGCTCTGCTGGACGTGATCCGCCCGTTCACGCTGGCGGTGGCGCTCGGGGGCCTCTACGTGGGCGCGCACGCCGCCGTCTCGCTGCTGGGCGGCGCCGGCGCCCCGGCGGGCCTCTACGGCGCCGCCGCGCTGGTGCCCGTCTGCGGCCTGCTGGTCGGAGCGACCCTGGCCCGCGCGGCGCGCCTGCCGGGCCCCGCGGCCCGCGCCGTGGCCATCGAGTGCGGCGCGCAGAACAGCCTGCTGGCGCTCGCCGTGCTGCAGCTGTCGCTGCCGCAGGCGCAGGCGGACCGCACGTCGCGGGCGCCGTTCCTCGTCGCGCTCGGCACCGCCCTCGAGATGTGGCTGCTGCTGGCGCTGAACGCCGCCTACAGTCGCCTGCGCCCGGCCAAGTCCGACATCTAGGGGCGTGGCGGCGAGCCGTATTTATTTGGGTGGCCGTGTGGCGCAAGGCGCCGGTCGCGGCACAAGGGCCAAAGGCGCCGTCCCCGTTTTGGCGGCTCCCTGAAAGAGCGCCGCGCGAAGCGTTCGAAGGTGTCTCGTTAAGGGGTGGGGGGTGGCGCGCGGGGGGTTCGGTGTGAATTGTAAATAGTCGTCCTCGTCGCTGACTCTGCCTATGCAGCCACAGTTCTTGCCGCAATTCATATTAAATACTACACGCCTCGCAAAGCTCCAGTGCGCGTTGCCCGTCGTCGCTGTGTTCATTGTGCAATACAGAATGTTGTTTACTCACCCGCTGATGAGTCTTTGAATTGTGTCGCTGTTTTTGTTGTTTGCTAACCGGGAGCCGTGACCAGCCGTGTGTGGTCGGTGGGGGGGGGCACTGCCACTATGCAACACCCACAGCGTGTCTAGATGTGACTAAGAGACTAAGAGACACCCACGGCGTGTCTAGATGTGGCTAAGAGACACCCACAGAGTGTCTAGATGTGGCTAAGAGACACCCACAGCGTGTCTAGATGTGACTAAGAGACACCCACAGAGTGTCTAGATGTGACTAAGAGACACCCACAGAGTGTCTAGATGTGGCTAAGAGACACCCACAGAGTGTCTAGATGTGGCTAAGAGACACCCACAGCGTGTCTAGATGTGACTAAGAGACACCCACAGAGTGTCTAGATGTGACTAAGAGACACCCACAGAGTGTCTAGATGTGACTAAGAGACACCCACAGAGTGTCTAGATGTGACTAAGAGACACCCACAGAGTGTCTAGATGTGGCTAAGAGACACCCACAGAGTGTCTAGATGTGACTGAGAGACACCCACAGAGTGTCTAGATGTGACTGAGAGACACCCACAGTGTCTAGATGTGGCTAAGAGACACCCACAGAGTGTCTAGATGTGGCTAAGAGACACCCACAGCGTGTCTAGATGTGACTAAGAGACACCCACAGAGTGTCTAGATGTGACTAAGAGACACCCACAGAGTGTCTAGATGTGGCTAAGAGACACCCACAGAGTGTCTAGATGTGGCTAAGAGACACCCACAGCGTGTCTAGATGTGACTAAGAGACACCCACAGAGTGTCTAGATGTGACTAAGAGACACCCACAGAGTGTCTAGATGTGGCTAAGAGACACCCACAGAGTGTCTAGATGTGACTAAGAGACACCCACAGAGTGTCTAGATGTGGCTAAGAGACACCCACAGAGTGTCTAGATGTGACTGAGAGACACCCACAGAGTGTCTAGATGTGACTAAGAGACACCCACAGAGTGTCTAGATGTGACTGAGAGACACCCACAGAGTGTCTAGCTGTGACTAAGTGACACCCACAGAGTGTCTAGATGTGGCTAAGAGACACCCACAGAGTGTCTAGATGTGACTAAGAGACACCCACAGAGTGTCTAGATGTGACCAAGAGACATCGTGTCTAGATGTGGCTAAGAGACACCCACAGAGTGTCTAGATGTGACTAAGAGACACCCACAGCGTGTCTAGATGTGGCTAACAGATATCCACAGTATTTTAGACAAAACATTGTGGTATTATTTTTTGAGTCTACGTATTTTTCCCCCTCCAATGACGGAAACGTTAAATACACAATTGCGCATAGTCGGCTCAGTACTGAGTCACCAATTCATTTTAAATGTTACGCCACATTTTCCTCTATTGACTTGCTTCGATGAGTTATTTTCAGAGAGCCTACACTAGTGTCACAACAGCATTGTGCTGGTAGGAACCTCCTGGTTACACCAGCCCAGAGGGGATTATTGTGTCCGTCCGTCATGCATCAAAAAATGAGAGGGGTGGGGCTGGGTGGAGAGGGGAGGGTGGGGAGGGGCTGGGTGGGGAGGGGCTGGGTGGGAGGGGTGGGGCTGGGTGGGGAGGAGCTGGTCACCCGGTGGTGCCCTTATAAAACTCAACGTTTAACCTACTCACGCCGGCTTGTGCCCGCCCTCACAGTCGGCCATATTTGCGGAATACACCACGCCCTGGCCGTTGACCCTGGCCATTGGCCGAGCAACCCAACGTTCCTACCAGCTCCCTCCGCAGCAGGAATGTGTTTAAAGGACACGTGTGTCAAGCGGGGGGTTGTCTTAGTCGTACAATAGCGCGTGGCGACTTTAATTGTGACGGCGTTTGCTAAATCACGGGTCGCGTCCCAATCTACGCGGTCGCATTTAGGCACTTGCAACAGCAGCAGCTCTTAGCCTGCCGCTGAATGGAGGCCTCCCCAAGTCGCTGCCATCCCTCGCCATCCCGTGACGCTATAGAGTGCACCTGCGCACTCTATACACTTTCAAGCAGAGGTGTGGACTCGAGTCATGTGACTTGGACTCGAGTCAGACTCGAGTCATGAATTTGATGACTTGCGACTCGACTTGGACTTGCATAACAATGACTTTGTCCCACCTATGAGATGTGGACTCGAGTCATGTGACTTGGACTCGAGTCAGACTCGAGTCATGAATTTGATGACTTGCGACTCGACTTGGACTTGCATAACAATGACTTTGTCCCACCTCTGCTTTCAAGCACGTTTTTATTTCATCGGGTGAGGCCCACTGAGTTGCCGTGTTAGAAGCTTTTTGAGGAGCGACCTGGCCACCACACAATTGATCGCTCGGCAAAGTGGCTCATCACCACGTGGGAATTTGTGGCAGCCGAATACTCTGGAACGCGTGGTGATGCCAAACGTGGGAGGGGGGAAAAAACCGGAAGACCCCGAGAAAAAGCCACGTGACCACGGGGTGAGAGAGACACGCAAACTCCAAATGTTCGGGATCAAACCCACGGACCTCCTGTATACCAGACAAAGGAGATAACAGCTTGAAGTCAATCAGTGTGGCTCTCCTGGGTAAGTAAATACGAAACAGGGCCCTGCGGGGTGGGCTGGTAGGAACGAATAACCAAATAATATAAACATAATGTATTATTACACTTGTTTAGCCAGGAAAGCCCCACTGAGTCTAAAGGTTTTTGTAGGGTCCTGCCAAGTGTTTGCAGTAGGGGGCGCTGTTGCTACACCTAATCGGACAACGGACGGAGGGACGGACGATATAATCTATTGTAGGCTGGTTCACTTCGTTCCTACCAGTATAAAGATTACGTTAAAACAATAAGCCAATTTACTTTTGATTCCTATCGCTCGCGACGCACGCGTGAAAGAATCCGTGTTGGAGTCGATGGTTCTCCGACGGAGTGGAAGGCCGATGGACGGAACGCATCCGAGCGCGTGGTCCTGCCGGGGAGACGGAGCGACGAAATGGGCTCAGTGCAGGTGCGAAGGTGGATGGTCGCACGTGGGGGCGGGGGGGGTCGTGAGAGCGTAGAAAGATGAACGCGTGGGTTCGATTGGAGTGCTACAACGCGTGTGTAGAGAAGTTTCCGACGGACGTACTCGTAGACGGAGGTAAGTTAAGGGTTCATATTCTTAGGTTTTTTCGGTAAAGTCACGTAGGTAAAACATTAAAATTAATAAAAGTAAAATAAAATAAAAATCACGACGTTTCGGTGGCAACACAAGCTTCCGTCTTCAGGTGGAACCGTCACAGCCACGACAGCTGTATCAAGTAAATGAGAGATTGCAAGAGCTACCACTCCGTATATATCGAGCTGACATTTTGCACACAGACTCGTTGTGCGTGACAATTAATGTTCGTGAAAATTGTTTTCCAAAATTTTACACTTTTTAGGACAAAAATATGATATTTAATTACCAATTGCTTAATGGTGGCAGGCAATCATCTGACCCATAGGTGGCAGCCATCTCAAGCCAGAGGACGAGAGGACTCTAGCCGCCACGCATATAAAGGATTTAGAGTGAAAAACTTTGTTTTTACGGGTTATACTTATACTCCTCTACACATGCATCCAGCTTGAGGAAGGCAAGCGGGACTTGGCATATGGACACGGGCCACCTATGAAGAGGATTGTGAACGATGGGCAAGCGCAATAATGGAGCCGCAGCCAATGGATGGAATGTTCGTGGTGGGGACATCGACCGGCGATGAAATCGACCACGTGGATCGTGACATCGCAGGCGCGTGACAGCCGAAGGGGGAGGGGTGGGGTGGGGGGAGAGACCTTCACCCAGCAGTGGATTGATCAGGTCGGATAACAACGATAATCGGTCGTGTAATAAACCTCTTGTTCACCCGTTCAACATCGACGAAAGGGGCCAACAGACGGGGGGAGGCCGGGGACGGAAGTTCCCCGAGACGGACAGAGAGGAGGTCACGGCTCGGGGTTGAGCAGCAGCAGCCCCAGGAAGAGAGGAGGAGGAATGACCGGAGCCAGAGGCGTAGCTAGGGGTGGGGGGGGTACAAATGTTCCTGGGCGCCAAGGTAAAGGGGCGCCAAAATGAGGCTTGCAACGTCACATTATAACTTATTGCGGCGGGCGCGGCAGCCTGAAACGACTGCGCAAATCTACACCTCAACCTAAACGTTTATATATCCCGCCACACACAGCCTACATGTCATGTAATTACATTTTGGGGGTATGTGATTAAACGGGGAGTGGGGGGGGGGCGCCAATTTTATAGTTTGTCCCCGGGCGCAAAATATCCTAGCGACGCCTTTGACCGGAGCCAGACATCAGAAATGAGGGGGCGAGATCGAGAGGATCGAGAGGAAGCGAGCAGCGTCTGTTTTCACAGGGGGCGGAGCGGAGAGGGGGAGGGATTCGGACAGACAAAGATCCCCCGTATAGCCTCAGCAGACTGTCGGGGCAAGTGCTGTTGGTGAGTAGCACCTGTGAAGGTCGGCACGGTACACGAAGGGGGGGGGGTGGGTGGGTCGTCTTCATCTCCCGAGTGGCGATATTTTTTTCACACATCGTCACCGGGTACTCGCTTGAGGCTGAGTCGACCTAGGGGTAGGCTCTGGATCGGCTCAGATAATCGTCACCGGTGTTAAGCGGGAATCGAACTCGGGGACGCCGGGTTCGTAGCAGAGGTCGCCACCGGGTACCCGATACCCGTACCCTACCCGATACCCGGCTACTCGTACCCGGCCGGGTACGGGTAGGGTACGGGTACGGCCGGGTACGGGTACCCGTTTGCGACCCTGGTGCGGCCGGGTACGGGTACGGGTAGGCCGTGAGTCACTGGTGAGTCACCGTTTGTCACTCATTTCCCAACGTCTTGTCTCTTCTCACAATTCAAGTTCCTAGAATCAACCCACCCGCGCCTGCAACATGGCTTCATCCCAGAGGTCGCAATCGGGTACCCGATACCCGTACCGTACTCGTACCCGGCCGGGTACGGTACGGGTACCCGTTTGCGACCCTGGTGCGCCCGGTTACGGGTACGGGTAAGGAATCAAAACCCGTTTGCGACCGCTGGTTCGTAGCGCAGCGTGCTAAAACCTTCACGTGCTAGTCGCGTTTGTTCAGGGCGGGCTTGTTGATGATCGAGACGCATTGCAGGTGGGGCTCCAATGATCCCACCGGCGATTGTTCCACCTGGCGCCTACACACGAGCCGATGTCATCGCTCCGTCTCCACCCGGTGGTTCGTGTTCTCTCGAACACACACTCGTGAGCGGTGTGTGTGTGTGTGTGGGTTTTCTATCATCTCAGATTCATATTCTTAGGTTTTTTCGGTAAAGTCACGTAGGTAAAATTTTTTAATTGATGAAAGTAAAATAAAATAAAAATCACGACGTTTCGGAGGCAACACAAGCTTCCGTCTTCAGGTGGAACCGTCACAGCCCTACAGCTGTATCAAGTAAATGATTTATTTATATACTTATTTATATATATACATACATTGATACAGCTGTAGGGCTGTGACGGTTCCACCTGAAGACGGAAGCTTGTGTTGCCTCCGAAACGTCGTGATTTTTATTTTATTTTTTATTTTATTTTACTTTTATTAATTTTAATTTTACTTTTTTACCTACGTGACTTTACCGACAAAATCTAAGAATATGAATCCTTGCAGTCACGAAAGCTTCAAATCTAGAATCTCAGATTCGCACGCGTTGTATGTAAATGGGTTTGCGCGTGACGCGCCCTTGCAGGCACCCGGGTGGGGTGAGTCGCTGCGTTCGTGATCGCCCCCTGTTGGCCAATGCATGCGATGAAATATATTTGGGAATCAGAATGGTTTTAAATGGACTGGAGGAATCCGATGAGCTATGAAGCTTTTTTTTTTTACTGATGTTCAGTATGCGCGGGTCGGCAAGTGACAACAACACAATACAACAACACACAATACAACAACACACAATACAACAACAAACAATACAACAACACACAATACAACAACAATACAACAACACACAATGCAACAACAACAATACAACAACAAACAATACAACAACACACAATACAACAACAATACAACAACACACAATGCAACAACAACAATACAACAACAAACAATACAACAACACACAATACAACAACACACAATACAACAACACACAATACAACAACAATACAACAACAAACAATACAACAACACACAATACAACAACACAATACAGCAACACAATACAGCAACACAATACAACAACACAATACAACAACACACAATACAACAACAATACAACAACACACAATACAACAACAATACAACAACACACAATACAACAACAATACAACAACACACAATACAACAACAATACAACAACACACAATACAACAACACAATACAACAACAATACAACAACACACAATACAACAACAAACAATACAACAACACACAATACAACAACAATACAACAACACACAATACAACAACACACAATACAACAACAATACAACAACACACAATACAACAACAAACAATACAACAACACACAATACAACAACAATACAACAACAACAATACAACAACAAACAATACAACAACACACAATACAACAACAATACAACAACAACAATACAACAACAAACAATACAACAACACACAATACAACAACAACAATACAACAACAAACAATACAACAACACACAATACAACAACACACAATACAACAACAATACAACAACACACAATACAACAACACACAATACAACAACAAACGATACAACAACAATACAACAAACAATACAATCATATACACAGCACCGTATGAACATCCAGACCCATAGACTCACATAGAGACCCATAGACTCACATAGAGACCCATAGACTCGCATAGAGAACCATAGACTCGCATAGAGAACCATTTACTCATATAGAGAACCATTGACTCAGATACACACTCACATAGAGACACATAGACTCGCATAGATACCCATAGGCTCACATAGAGAACTGTAGACTCACTTAGACCCATAGACTCACATAGAGAACCACATGCTCACATAGAGAACCATAGACTCACATATAGACCCATAGACTCACATAGAAACCCATAGACTCACACAGAGAACCATAGACTCACACAGAGACCCACAGACTCACATAGAGAACCGTTGACTCACAGAGACCCACAGACTCACACAGAGACCTACAGACTCACCACACAGAGACCCACAGACTCACACAGAGACCCACAGACTCACACAGAGACCCACAGACTCACACAAAGACCCACAGACTCACACAGAGACCCACAGACTCACACAGAGACCCACAGACTCACACAGAGACCCACAGACTCACCACACAGAGATCCACAGACTCACACAGAGACCCACAGACTCACATAGAGACCCATAGACTCAGAGAGACCCATAGACTCACATAGAGAACCGTTGACTCACAGAGACTCACACAGAAATCTACAGACTCACACAGAGACCCACAGACTCACCACACAGAGACCCACAGACTCACACAGAGACCCACAGACTCACCACACATAGACCCACAGACTCACCACACATAGACCCACAGACTCACACAGAGACCCACAGACTCACACAGAGACCCACAGACTCACACAGAGACCCACAGACTCACACAGAGACCCACAGACTCACACAGAGACCCACAGACTCACTACACAGAGACCCACAGACTCACACAGAGACCCACAGACTCACACAGAGACCCACAGACTCACACAGAGACCCGCAGACTCACACAGAGACCCACAGATTCACACAGAGATCCACAGACTCACACAGAGACCCACAGACTCACACAGAGACCCATAGGCTCACTTAGACCCACAGACTCACACAGAGACCCACAGACTCACACAGAGACCCACAGACTCACACAGAGACCCACAGACTCACCACACAGAGACCCACAGACTCACACAGAGACCCACAGACTCACATAGAGACCCATAGACTCAGAGAGACCCATAGACTCACATAGAGAACCGTTGACTCACAGAGACTCACACAGAAATCCACAGACTCACACAGAGACCCACAGACTCACCACACAGAGACCCACAGACTCACACAGAGACCCACAGACTCACCACACATAGACCCACAGACTCACCACACATAGACCCACAGACTCACACAGAGACCCACAGACTCACACAGAGACCCACAGACTCACACAGAGACCCACAGACTCACACAGAGACCCACAGACTCACACAGAGACCCACAGACTCACCACACAGAGACCCACAGACTCACACAGAGACCCACAGACTCACACAGAGACCCACAGACTCACACAGAGACCCGCAGACTCACACAGAGACCCGCAGATTCACACAGAGATCCACAGACTCACACAGAGACCCACAGACTCACACAGAGACCCACAGACTCACCACACAGAGACCCACAGACTCACCACACAGAGACCCACAGACTCACACAGAGACCCACAGACTCACACAGAGACCCACAGACTCACACAGAGACCCGCAGACTCACACAGAGATCCACAGACTCACACAGAAACCCACAGACTCACACAGAGACCCACAGACTCACACAGAGACCCATAGGCTCACTTAGACCCACAGACTCACACAGAGACCCACAGACTCACACGGAGACCCACAGACTCACACAGAGACCCACAGACTCACACAGAGACCCACAGACTCACACAGAGACCCATAGACTCACACAGAGACCCACAGACTCACACAGAGACCCACAGACTCACACGGAGACCCACAGACTCACACAGAGACCCACAGACTCACACAGAGATCCACAGACTCACACGGAGACCCACAGACTCACACAGAGACCCACAGACTCACACAGAGACCCATAGGCTCACTTAGACCCACAGACTCACACAGAGACCCACAGACTCACACGGAGACCCACAGACTCACACAGAGACCCACAGACTCACACAGAGACCCACAGACTCACACAGAGACCCATAGACTCACACAGAGACCCACAGACTCACACAGAGACCCACAGACTCACACGGAGACCCACAGACTCACACAGAGACCCACAGACTCACACAGAGATCCACAGACTCACACGGAGACCCACAGACTCACACAGAGACCCACAGACTCACACAGAGACCCATAGGCTCACTTAGACCCACAGACTCACACAGAGACCCACAGACTCACACGGAGACCCACAGACTCACACAGAGACCCACAGACTCACACAGAGACCCACAGACTCACACAGAGACCCATAGACTCACACAGAGACCCACAGACTCACACAGAGACCCACAGACTCACACGGAGACCCACAGACTCACACAGAGACCCACAGACTTAAACAGAGACCCACAGACTCACACAGAGACCCACAGACTCACACGGAGACCCACAGACTCACACAGAGACCCACAGACTCACACAGAGACCCACAGACTCACACAGAGACCCATAGACTCACACAGAGACCCACAGACTCACACAGAGACCCACAGACTCACACGGAGACCCACAGACTCACACAGAGACCCACAGACTCACACAGAGATCCACAGACTCACACGGAGACCCACAGACTCACACAGAGACCCACAGACTCACACAGAGACCCATAGGCTCACTTAGACCCACAGACTCACACAGAGACCCACAGACTCACACGGAGACCCACAGACTCACACAGAGACCCACAGACTCACACAGAGACCCACAGACTCACACAGAGACCCATAGACTCACACAGAGACCCACAGACTCACACAGAGACCCACAGACTCACACGGAGACCCACAGACTCACACAGAGACCCACAGACTTAAACAGAGACCCACAGACTCACACGGAGACCCACAGACTCACACAGAGACCCACAGACTTAAACAGCTATAAGAAGCGACCGGCATTGGTGCCACAGCGCATCTTGGGAGCGAAGAAGAGGCCAGAGTGGACGGAGTGGGGAGAAGGTTGCAGAGGCCTCTGTGGTTTCAAGCAACATTCGGGAAAACGACTGGATATCTGTGAAAAAGAGATTCAGAGCTCATCGGATTCCTGCAGTATAAATAACATCTGATTCTGACGGTGGGAAGGATTGCGCGCAGCAGCAATCATCGGCCCCGCGCTGGACATCTTTGAGAGAGAGAAAAATTTACCTGTAAAAACAAAGTTTTTCATTATAAATCCTTTATATGCGTGGCGGCTAGAGTCCTCTCGTCCTCTGGCTTGAGATGGCTGCCACCTATGGGTCAGATGATTGCCTGCCACCTTTAAGCAATTGGTAATTAAATATAATTTATTTTTTCCTAAAAAGTGTAAAATTTTGGAAAAAAAATTTCACGAAAATAAATTGTCACGCACAACGAGTCTGTGTGCAAAATGTCAGCTCGATTGGATCACGGCAAGTGGGTTAAAAAACGACCGAAAGATTTGCACGGTCCTAAGCAAGCAAGCGAACTTAATATAAATGATTTAAAAAAGCTTCACAGCTCACGGGATTCCTCCGGTATGAAACACATTGTCCTGCGGAGGGAGCTGGTAGGAACGTTGGGTTGCTGGGTCAATGGCCAGGGTCAACGGCGGCGTGGTGTATTCCGCAAATATGGCCGACTGTGAGGGTGGGCACAAGCCGGCGTGAGTAGGTTAAACGTTGAGTTTTATGAGGGCACCACGAGGTGACCAGCCCCTCCCCACCCAGCCCCTCCCCACCCAGCCCCTCCATCCCCACCCAGCCCCTCCCTGCACGACGGACACAATAATCCCCTGTGGGCTGGTGTAACCAGGAGGTTCCTACCAGTAATATTCTGACTGTGAATGCCCAGTGAGTCACCGGGTGTCACACAAGGACAGGTACCACTTAGGATGGGGAGTTCCTTCCAATTCTTGACACGAGATGGTGATTGAAGGCACTTGCCAGTTGCTGTGGCATTTCAAGCAAAGCGCCCTTTAAATAATATTTTTTTTGTATTAACTACATTACGACTTACTTTTTTTTTTATTTCACTTCAGGCGTAGGTTTGGCCGGACAATTAAGTCCGTGGCCAAACCCAACATTCAATTGTTGAATCTCCAATGTCACCATAACTATTATAAATACAGTATATTTTATATCGGTGCACACGGAAGGTTTACGGCTTGGGCTAACTCTGTAACATCGATGATTGAGTCCACAGGGACTCTACTACGAGAACAACAACTCACGGTCTTGCAACTCTGTGGCCACGTTTGATCTTCCGCCGTGGCCACATCGATCTTTGCTCACCACCGCGCCTCCGTGCCCGCAACGGGTGGGTTCCTTGGCCGGCTACGTACGGCGCGAAAGAAGTTCACGGTGCGGCACAACGCCGGCAAAGCTTCATCGTCGACGCGACACCCTCGCGACTTGTTCTCGACGCGAGTCCAGCCGACGCTGTTGCAATAATCATCTCGGTGGAGCACTGGTCCTCGAAAAATCCATGTCATTTGTCAGCGATGGGATGTTTGGCCAGTCGCGGTTGTCACGCTGTGTGGGGTTGTTGTTGTTGTTGTTGCTGTGGGGTTATAAGGGGGTTTGGGGGTAGGGAGGGAGAGAGAGAGGGACATGAGCTACGCGTCGGAGGCCGTTCGACTGCGAGAAGGGCTGCGTGCAGAACGAGAGAGAGAGCGAGGTGGGGGGGGGTGACATGAAGCAAAGTTTAAAAAATTAACCCGTAAAAACAAAGTTTTTCACTATAAATCCTTTATATGCGTGGCATCGGTTTTATTTTATTATTCATTTCTGTTTTTCTTGAGTAAGAGTTTCATTTTTTATCACATTGGTATTTTAAATTAAATATGAAAAAAAAAATCCCTAAAAAGTGGAAAATTTTGGATTTTTTTTTCACGAAAATAAATTGTCACGCACAACGAGTCTGTGTGCAAAATGTCAGCTCGATTGGATCACGGGAAGTGGGTTAAAAAACGACCGAAAGATTTGCACGGTCGTAAGCGCGCAAGCAAGCAAGCAAGTTGAACTTAATATAAAGGATTTTTAAAAATACGAAATGATGAACGAAGCAAAGTGCCGACTACACCGATCTTCTTCTTGTTTCCACTGATTGTAAAAAAAGAAAGAGAGAGGGTGACGGTTTAGCTGAGAGGGGAAACCCGAGGGGTCAGAGGAGATCCCATGCAGAACAGGCGCACAATGAGAACGCACGCTCACGGGACGCAGCGAATTACGCACGAAACCTCCCTTGGCGATCGGAACCCAGGCGCTCTCACGCCTGTGAGGGCGCTAAAACGACGTGAACCACTGCGGCTTTCCACCCTGGCAGGGAGCCCAAAGGAACACACCACCCACACACACACCTACGAATAGCCAGCCAAGTCGTCACCAGTGCACGCATGCACGTCTGGTATGTCACGCAGTGTGCCCGTGCATCATCGCCATGGTGTGCTCATGCGTTTCGCAACTCCGTGGGCTCATACCCAGGCTGACGTATGCGTCATGGGGTATATATATATGTTTTTTTTTCATGTTGAGTGGGTCTAAGAGTTTGAAATAATTTAAAGGCGGTAATTATATTTGATCTCTCTCTCTTTCCCTTGCCTGGTTACGCAAGGAAACCCGTGGGTTCGATCCCAGACCCAGGCGATGCCTGTTTTAATGTGGGAGTCCGAGTGTTTTAAATGTCCTCTTGGCTGCTATTTATAAAATACCATTCGTGTGATGATGATGATGATGACGACGATGACGATGACGACAATGATAACAAATTATTTCGATGAGCAATCATCGCGTGTGGCCAGGTCACCACTGAACATAACCCGAATCGCTCATTGTGCTCTAGCGGGTGAATAGAAAAAAAATTTAGGAACAAAAAATTACAGAGTTGCGGTAGTTAAATTTCGATTTAAAGCTTTCGTGACTGCAGGGATTCATCTTCTTGGTTCTTTCGGTAAAGTCACGTAGAAGGAAAAAAATAAAATAATAAAAATAAAACATAATAAAATAATATAATAATAGAAAATGGTTTATTTTTATTATTTTATTATTTTCCTTCTACGTGACTTTACCGAAAGAACCAAGAAGAAGAGTTTCGGTATTTCACCGGTCTGTATACCGAGGGACTGCGTGCCAGTGTTTGTCTTCCATCAGTGTCAATAATTAGCGATCGTGTCCACTGTTCATGTCGTGTTTGAGTCATTGTTGTTCGTGTGGACGTTCGTCTGCGTTTGGCGACGGCGTAAAAGAGTTCGCGTCTTCGTGCGTGTCGTGCCAGTGTCTTGTGTCAGTGGCAACACGTGTGTGCTTGTTGCCAGCGTGTGTGTGTGTCATTATCGGTGTCAGCGTGCGTGCGTTCGCGATGGTGCCATTGTGTTCGTGTCAGCGCTTGTGTTGTTGTTCTTGTTTGCGTCAGTATTGGCGTTAATGTCTCTTTAGTTTTAGCCGCTGGATGCACTTGCACTCAAAAAAATATGTTCGGGCAAAACGGGGTGGGGGGGATGGTGAAGCGGATCTTAATCGGTGTGTCAAGTGTCAACGTGTGTGTGTTAAGGCTATATGGGGGATCTTTGTCTTATGGGGAGCGGTGGTGTAGTGGTTAGCGCGCTGCGTTACTGAACCCGGCGACCCGCGTTCGATTCCTGCTCACGGCCAACACCGGTGACGATTATCTGAACCGGTCCTGGGCCGCCCCTAGGTCGACTCAACCTCAAATGAATACCTAGTGCGATGTGTAAAAATCGCCACTGGGGAGACAAAGGCGGCTGGGCGTGGTATTGTCCACCCACCCCCCCTCGTGTGCCGTGCCGGCCTTCATAGGTGCTCGCTAACAGCACTTGCCCCAACAGTATGTTAAGGCTACACGGGTGATCTTTGTCTTTATCTTTATCGTGGAGAGCGTAACGTGTCCCGTGTCATCATCTCGTGCTCCTGTTACCACCGTCAAGGTGTGTCGGTGGTGTGGGTGGGGGTGGGGGGTGTGGGTGGTGTGGGTGGGGGGGGGTTGCCCACCACATCGGTGACGCTGTTTTGTGTTGGAGTCGACGGGGGCCGTTGACAGGTGAGCGGAGCAAGTCCATTGTTTAGCAGGCAGCCCATTGTTTAGCGGGCAGCCCATTGTTGAGCGGAGCAAGTCCATTGTTGAGCAGAGCAAGTCCATTGTTTTAGCGGACAGCCCATTGTTGAGCGGAGCAAGTCCATTGTTTTAGCGGGCAGCCCATTGTTGAGCGGAGCAAGTCCATTGTTGAGCGGAGCAAGTCCATTGTTTAGTGGGCAGCCACAGCAAACACATTGGAAGCACGTGCAATTAATAGCCAAACATCCGAACGCGAACAATCTCCCCACTTACGATTCGTGAGACTCGGCGAGGCATGTGTATAGCGTGCAACAACAACAACAAAAATCTGATTATTTATATTGGAGGAATCAGATGATCTGTAAAGCTCTTGCCACACCCGCCCAACCCTGGAGATGTCCAAGTAGGTGCGGGTTCAGAACGTGACAGCAACACAAAACAAAGCTGGTGACGAGCTGGTGATGAGTTGGTGACGAGCTGTCTGGACGCATTTCAAGTCGAGTGTCGTTGAGTCATTACAGCCGGCTGGCGACAGCCGGCTGGGGAGCGTTAAAAGGTAGTGTAGTGTATAGTGTAGTGTATAGTAGTGTAGTGTATAGTAGTGTATAGTGCAGTGTTTCGTAGTGTAGATAGTAGTGTAGTGTATAGTAGTATAGTGTATAGTAGTATAGTGTATAGTAGTGTAGTGTATAGTAGTGTAGTGTATAGTAGTGTAGTGTATAGTAGTGTAGTGTATAGTAGTGTAGTGTATGGTAGTGTTGTAGCACAGCTGTCAACCCGTAAGGTTTACCCATAATCTTGTACAGGGACATTGAGTTTTCAGGTCCATACGGCGTACATCCGTTTCAATACGGACAACAACATTGTTTTGTCTATTTGTGTTTCTCCCTTGTGATGGGAACGTTGAGATTTATAAGGGCACGGGGTGACGAATAGGGTCTGAGTTGATCTGTAATAAGGTATGGCACTGATAAGGGGTTGACAGGTTTGCGTTATCCTCTTGTGCAATCGGTGAGCTGCGTGATACAGGGGTTGGGGGACAAATACGTGATTTCATTTATGTTAACGCTGGCATTAAAATATTTAAAAATATATATATTTAAAGGTAATAGTTTATCTGTTTGGTTCTTTCGGTAAAGTCACGTAGAAGGGAAATAATGAAATAAAAAAAATAAATGACGCTGTCTTTCCGACAGACCTGTTTTTCACCTGAGGACGGCTGCTTGCGTTGTGGCCGAAACGTCGTGAGAGATGTATTTTATTATGTTTTATTTTTATTATTTTATCATTCCCCTTCTACGTGACTTTACCGAAAGAACCAAGAAGATGAATCCCTGCAGTCACGAAAGCAGCTTTAAATCGAAATGTAATAGTTTATCTGCCGTCATTATTATCGTCTATTTATTCTTATTTATTCTTCCTCTTCAGATGAAATTTGAAAAAAATGGAAATTAAGTTGACGAGAATACATTCTGTTTGACGGGAAGCTAAAGAATAAAGATATATTCTTAAAACAAAAAAAGTCTCAAGTTATTTTCAAAATAGAATACTGTA
Source organism: Lampetra fluviatilis (assembly GCF_964198595.1). Lineage (NCBI taxonomy): Eukaryota > Metazoa > Chordata > Hyperoartia > Petromyzontiformes > Petromyzontidae > Lampetra > Lampetra fluviatilis. The sequence goes on from NC_136328.1 coordinate 5,018,638, forward strand.
CATGCATGCGTTAACGTTAATGGCAGTCTGTTTAATAATTTGTTAAGATAAATAAAACATTGTGTCCTGAACGTTGAGCCAGTCTGTATATTAATACAATGATACATACGACAAAAATTTTACATTTAATATATCCAGACTAAAATTCACAAGTGTGTAATTTGAAAAAAGAAGCCAATGGCGTTAAGAAGGCGAATGAAAGCTAATCTACATGCATGGAAATATATGTTTTGTATGTTTACAAAACGTCGTGAGAATTATTTTATGATGTTTTATTTTTATTATTTTATTATTTCTCTTCTACGTGACTTTACTGAAAGAACCAAGAAGATGAATCCCTGCAGTCACGAAAGCTTTAAATCGAAAATTAAGTGAAACGTTATTTCATTTGTGAATGCTGAATATTATTTTTGTTAGCCTTGTAATTTAAATTTTATTTTTCGTTAGCCTTGTAAAAAATTCCTTTATTTTTTTCTTTAACTTTCTTTTCTTTTTAAAAATATTACTGGGGGACTCACAGTTACCTGTAGCCCAGAGGGCTAACAAAATCTTAATCTGGCCCTGCCTCCATGCCTTTTCCACCACCCCACACACTGGCCAGGCGTGGTGAAGTATGGTCATACACCCCCCTCACGGAGTGAGTGCCACATCCATCAGCAGGGGGGGGGTGGCTGTTACACATCATTGTCAGTAAGGTCAATCATGCTCCATCCACTGTGGACTCGTACACAGTACCGTGCAATGTAACACGTGGGAGTCTATCGTGACCGATATCAATAATATAAACTTCAGTAAAACTTACTAATTGTCTGTGTCGGGTGGCGGCGGGTTTAACGACACACGTTTATATATTTAGGCGATCTAACCCACAAACAACCGGTGGTTGTGGAGTACTGTAACAACATCACTGTAACAACATCACTGTAACAACATCACTAACAACATCACTGTAACAACATCACTGTAACAACATCACTGTAACAACATCACTGTAACAACATCACTGTAACAACATCACTGTAACAACATCACTGTAACAACATCACTAACAACATCACTGTAACAACATCACTGTAACAACATCACTGTAACAACATCACTAACAACATCACTGTAACAACATCACTGTAACAACATCACTGTAACAACATCACTAACAACATCACTTTAACAACATCACTCTAACAACATCACTGTAACAACATCACTGTAACAACATCACTGTAACAACATCACTAACAACATCACTGTAACAACATCACTGTAACAACATCACTGTAACAACATCACTGTAACAACATCACTAACAACATCACTGTAACAACATCACTGTAACAACATCACTGTAACAACATCACTAACAACATCACTGTAACAACATCACTGTAACAACATCACTGTAACAACATCACTGTAACAACATCACTGTAACAACATCACTAACAACATCACTGTAACAACATCACTGTAACAACATCACTAACAACATCACTAACAACATCACTGTAACAACATCACTAACAACATCACTAACAACATCACTGTAACAACATCACTGTAACAACATCACTGTAACAACATCACTGTAACAACATCACTGTAACAACATCACTGTAACAACATCACTGTAACAACATCACTAACAACATCACTTTAACAACATCACTCTAACAACATCACTGTAACAACATCACTGTAACAACATCACTGTAACAACATCACTGTAACAACATCACTGTAACAACATCACTGTAACAACATCACTGTAACAACATCACTGTAACAACATCACTAACAACATCACTGTAACAACATCACTGTAACAACATTACTAACAACATCACTGTAACAACATCACTGTAACAACATCACTGTAACAACATCACTGTAACAACATCACTAACAACATCACTGTAACAACATCACTGTAACAACATCACTGTAACAACATCACTAACAACATCACTGTAACAACATCACTGTAACAACATCACTGTAACAACATTACTAACAACATCACTGTAACAACATCACTGTAACAACATCACTGTAACAACATCACTGTAACAACATCACTAACAACATCACTGTAACAACATCACTGTAACAACATCACTGTAACAACATCACTGTAACAACATCACTGTAACAACATCACTGTAACAACATCACTGTAACAACATCACTAACAACATCACTAACAACATCACTGTAACAACATCACTGTAACAACATCACTGTAACAACATCACTTTAACAACATCACTAACAACATCACTGTAACAACATCACTGTAACAACATCACTAACAACATCACTGTAACAACATCACTGTAACAACATCACTAACAACATCACTGTAACAACATCACTGTAACAACATCACTGTAACAACATCACTAACAACATCACTGTAACAACATCACTAACAACATCACTGTAACAACATCACTAACAACATCACTGTAACAACATCACTGTAACAACATCACTGTAACAACATCACTAACAACATCACTGTAACAACATCACTAACAACATCACTGTAACAACATCACTGTAACAACATCACTGTAACAACATCACTGTAACAACATCACTGTAACAACATCACTGTAACAACATCACTGTAACAACATCACTAACAACATCACTGTAACAACATCACTGTAACAACATCACTGTAACAACATCACTGTAACAACATCACTAACAACATCACTGTAACAACATCACTGTAACAACATCACTGTAACAACATCACTGTAACAACATCACTGTAACAACATCACTGTAACAACATCACTGTAACAACATCACTGTAACAACATCACTGTAACAACATCACTAACAACATCACTAACAACATCACTGTAACAACATCACTGTAACAACATCACTGTAACAACATCACTGTAACAACATCACTGTAACAACATCACTAACCACATCACCGGCGGTGAGTGCGAGCCCTGGTTGCTATGGGGCCGTCGCTAAGGGCGCCTACCCCCCCCCACCCCTTAAGTGACGTCACCGCACCGGCAAAACCCGGACAGTTATTGCGAAAGAAGGAAGAGCGCGTGTGACGTCAGGGGGTGGGCGTCGCTACGTTTCGAACGCGATGACGTCACCACCGCCCCACCCAAACCCCCGTTGTACACAAAAAAAATAGGGGGACAAGGCGGATCTGATTACGTGGTGACGTCACCCGCCCCGCTTGGGTATAAAGGATGACGTCATTGCCGTTACGGTCGAACGCGATGAGGTCACCACAGCCCCACCCAAACCTCGGATTCACAAAAAACGGGATGGGCGGATCCGATCACGCGATGACGTCACGCGCCCCGCTCGCATACAAACGGCGCGGGGGATGGGGGAGGGAGGGAGGGCAGCGTCAATCGTACGTGATTACGTCATCACCGCCCCACCCCCAACCCCGTTATCAAATAATAAAAAATGGAGGAGGGGGGGGCGTAGGGCGGATCCGATGAACCGATGACGTGATGACGTCACGCAGGGGGGGGGAAGCCAGCAGAGATCGTGCGTGATGACGTCACGCGTAAAAATTTGCCTCAGCCCAGAGGAGGCAAGTGGAGGGGGGGCGAAGCAAGCAGGGCGCTGGCTGAGTCGACGCCGCCGCCGCCGTCATCGTCGCCGTCGTCTCCCCCCCTCCTCCTCCTCCCCCCACCACCTCCCCCTCTCTCTCCCCACCACCACCTCCACCTCCCTCTCTCCCCACCACCGGCGGCTCTGCCTGCCGGCTCGCTATAAAGGGACCGCCCGCATGCCCACACTTTCCGCTTGCTGCTCGCCGCCGGGCGGACGTGGTTCTTTGCGGCGGTAGCAGCCGAGGCGAGAACGCCCCGCGGGTAGCGGTGGTGGTGGTGGTGCTGCTGGTGGTGCTGGTGGTGGTGGTGCTGGTGGTGGTGCTGGTGGGTTGTTGCTGGTGGGTTGCTGCTGGTGGGTTGCTGCTGGTAGGTTGCTGCTGGTGGGTTGCTGCTGGTGGGTTGCTGCTGGTGGTGCTGCTGCTGCTGGTGGTGGTGGTGCTGGTGGTGGTGGTGGTAGTTCAAAGTTGCCAGCGACGACGTTCCCAGAGGCCCCCGTCTGGCCATGCCAGCCCCGGTCCAGCGGCCCGCAGTGACCCCTCAAGCGGCGGTGGCGACGGCGGCGACGGCGATGATGGTGATGGTGACGATGATGATGGTGACGATGATGACGATGAAAAAAGAAGCTCTCTGCTAGCCCGCTCAGCACCTCCGTTGGGGGGTGGTGGAGGAAGGGGGCTTTACCCTCCTAATTAGCTGAAGCGTTAATTGTCAGCTTGGTCAGAGGGGGGGGGGGAGGTCGTTAATTGATTGGTGGCGAGGAAGCGGCCGCGATGCGAACGCTGCGGCTAAGGAACCGTTCCATGGTGGCGCTGCTGTTCCTCTTCTCGCTGTCGTCTTCCTTCCTCTACTTCATCTACGTGTCGCCGGGCCTCGGTGAGTTGCGGCGACACACACACACATGTCGGGCACACACACACACATGTCGGGCACACACACACACATGTCGGGCACACACACATGTCGGGCACACACACACATGTCGGGCACACACACACATGTCGGGCACACACACACACACATGTCGGGCACACACACACACACATGTCGGGCACACACACACACACACATGTCGGGCACACACACACACACACATGTCGGGCACACACACACACACACATGTCGGGCACACACACACACACACATGTCGGGCACACACACACACACACATGTCGGGCACACACACACACACACATGTCGGGCACACACACACACACATGTCGGGCACACACACACACACATGTCGGGCACACACACACACGTGAGCTACACAGCAGATACACGTCAGGCATTCATCGGCCACACACATCAAGTACACGCCAGCCGTACAGACACACACATCAGCCACACAGATCAGGTATACAGGTGATGTTTCAGCCATTCATCGGCCACATACATCAGGTACACACCAGCCGTACAGACACACACATCAGGTACACGTCAGGCATTCATCAGCCACACACAGATCAGGTACACAGGTGAAGTTTCAGCCATTCATCAGACACACACATCAGGTACACACCAGCCGTACAGACACACACAGCAGGTACACGTCAGGCATGCATCAGAGCCACACACAGATCAGGTATACAGGTGATGTTTCAGCCATTCATCAGACAGACACACACATCAGGTATATACCAGCCGTACAGACACACACAGCAGGTACACGTCAGCCATTCATCGGCCACACACATCAAGTATACGCCAGCCGTACAGACACACACAGCAGGTACACATCATCCACAGGACTACGTGAACTGCACCCATCAAGCGACACGGCCACATGACCAGGAACACCATCACGTTGACTGCGGTCTTCATCACAGCCACACCCAGACTCGCACACATGGACACATCTACACAAACATGGGGATAACCACACACGGACACGGGGATAATCACACAAACACACGGACATGGGGATAACCACACGGACACGGGGATAACCACACACACACAGACACGGGATAACCACACACACACAGACACGGACACAATCACACAGACACACGGACACGGGGTTTACACATTTACAACCACACAACCACACAGACACGGGGTATACACATTTACAACCACACAACCACACACAACCACACACAGACACGGGGTATACACATTTACAACCACACAACCACACACAACCACACACGGACACGGGGAATACACATTCACAACGACACACAACCAACTATGAGTAGTGTGGCGAGCACCAGACACGGACACCTTTGTATCCCCGATGATGACACTCGCGCAACACAACCACGTGCCCTCTGATAATTGCATTACAAAAAAAAACAAAGATCCCCCGTGTAGCCTTAACAGAATGTTGGGGCAAGTGCTGTTAGCCAGCACCTATGAAGGTCGGCACGGTACACGAGGGGGTGGGTGGCCAGCACCACGCCCGGCCGCCTTTGTCTCCCCAGTGTCGATGTTTACTACACACCGCACCAGGTACTCATTTGAGGCTGAGCCGGCCTAGGGGAGGAGGCCCAGGTCCGATTTAGATAATCGCCACCGGTCCAACTCGGGGCGCCGGGTTCGCAACGCAGCACGCTAACCGCTGCACCACCGCTCCCCACAACCGCACACACCACACACACCACATGTACACACACACCACACACGAACACTTCACACAGCACACACACCACATACACCACATGTGCACACACCACACACACCACACACACCACATGCGCACACACCACACACGCACACACCACACACCACATGTGCAATCACCACATACACACACCACACACACCACATGTGCACACACCACACACACCACATGTGCACACACCACACACACCACATGTACACACACACCACACACACCACACACACCACACACGAACACACCACACACACCACACACGAACACTCCACACACAGCACACACACCACATACACCACACACACCACGTGTGCACACACCACACACACCACACACCACATACACACCACACACACACCACATACACACCACACACACACCACACACACACCACATGTGCACACACCACACACACACCACATGCGCACACACCACACACACACCACATGCGCACACACCACACACACCACATCCTCGGACGTACCGGTTGACCCTGCGCAGTTCATTTGAACACGCTGCAGCCGATAATGCCACGATGCATTGTGGCGGGTGTGTTGGATGTGTGTGTGTGTTTGGGGGGTAAGTGTCAGTGTTGTGCCCCCATCGGGAGACTGGAAGAGAGAGAGAGAGCGGTGGTGTGAGCGGTCTAATCGCAGTGCGTTACGAACCAGGCAACCCTCACCCCCCCCCCGGCTCGGCAACATCGTCGGCGAATATCCGAACCAGGTCCTGGGCGTCGACCCCCTGGGTGGGCTCGGCCTTAAATCAGTAGTACCGTGTCTGGCTTGTGTGAGTTGTGTGTGTGTGAGTCTTTGTCATCATCGGCACCGGGGAAATAACCTCCCTCCTCCCCTCTTCCGTGCGAGCAGTGTTGACCGTAGTAGGGTCTAGTAAATATAACTCTGTAGGCTGTCCGGGTGATTGTGACTGCAGGTATTGTGGTCTATGTAAACATGACTCCTTGTAAAAAAAAAAGGTGTCAGTTTTGTTGCCAGATAGAAGGGTAAAAAACCAATTATCATATTTTTTTACTGGCAAATGAGGTTCCAATGGTGTCCGGGTGAGCTTTATCTTTAATGTGCAAATGTATTAAGGTGGAGTAGTGGGCTGTTTGTTGGTGTGTGTGTGTGGTTGTGATGTGTGTGCGTAGTAGAGTGGGTTACAGCTGGTGGTGCATCTGCCAGTCATCTCAGTCGGCCAACCCATGGCACCACCTGGGTCTGTCCCGTGACCCTCCTGTCGACCACTTCACGTGGCCTCAAAGTGTGCACCTGGCCTGGCACACACCCAAAGCTCTCTAGGTGTGCTCTAGAGAGCTTTGGGTGTGTGCTTGACAGGTGTGTGTCTTGGTGTAGACATGTATGATAGGTGCGTGTGTGTGTGTGTGCGCTAGAGGTGTGTGTCTTGGTGTGATCACGTGTGGTATACAGGTGTGCATTGGCGTATGCATGTAGTGTACTTGCTGATGTGTGTGTGTTTCTTTATTTGCACTGAAGTGGTGTAAGTGTGTGTGTGTGGTTTTTTTTGGGTAGGGTAAGCGTTTGTGGCTGAAATTGTCGGTGCGGTTACCCGGTTCAACCCGGTTATGATACCGACCACTGTAGCCGAACCGGGCAATGTTTGTTTGAGAACTGGCCTGTTCTACTCGGCTTAGATAAACTGAGGCTTAATGTCGCGGTGTAAGTGCCCGGCGCTTTTACTGTGCTTGTAAATAAAACGTGTAAAAAAAAAGGCCACACAGAGCTCGCTCAGGCCGGTTCCTGCCCAAGGTGTGCCGAAATTATTTGAACAGATATGGCGAGTGACGTGTGCTCCCCCCACCCACCCACCCTCCCTCCCCTCTCCCCAATGGATTGCACCACCACCATCAGCAGCCACGTCTGTACGTTTGGTCACTTATTGCCGAGCGGTGATGAAAAACTTAATGTGCAATTTACTGAGGCGGTGCCTGTCCCGTGTCGCGGGGTGTGGAGGGGGCACGACGTTAAAGTCCCGTGACGTTGTTCGCACGTGCTGACCACGTGCCTGGCGACTTGACGGTGAACATTTGGCAAGTTTGGGAGTATTACACCGCACGCACAAAACAATAGACATTGCTGGAGCCGTTTCGCAAGTGCGCTGCTTCTACGAGTGTGCAAGGGTGGTGTTGTGTGCAATTGTGAGCGTGATCGTGGTGGTGTGTGTATGTGTTGGCGTGGTGGTGTTGTGTGCAAGTGTGCGGTGGTGGTGGTGTGTGCAAGTGAGGTGGCGGTGTGTTCAAGTGTGGTGGTGTGTTCAAGTGTGGTGGTGTGTGCAAGTGTGGTGGTGGTGTGTTCAAGTGTGGTGGTGGTGTGTTCAAGTGTGGGGTGGTGGTGGTGTGTTCAAGTGTGGGGTGGTGGTGTGTGCAAGTGTGGGGTGGTGGTGTGTGCAAGTGTGTGGTGGTGGTGGTGTGTTCAAGTGTGGTGGTGGTGTGTGCAAGTGTGGTGGTGGTGTGTTCAAGTGTTGGGTGGTGTTAGTGTGTTCAAGTGTGGGGTGGTGGTGGTGTGTGCAAGTGTGGGGTGGTGGTGGTGTGTGCAAGTGTGGGGTGGTGGTGGTGTGTTCAAGTGTGAGGTGGTGGTGGTGTGTGCAAGTGAGGTGGTGTGTTCAAGTGTGGTGGTGTGTGCAAGTGTGGGGGTGGTGTGTTCAAGTGTGGGGTGGTAGTGGTGTGTTCAAGTGTGGTGGTGGTGGTGTGTGCAAGTGTGGGGGTGGTGTGTTCAAGTGTGGGGTGGTGGTGGTGTGTGCAAGTGTGGTGGCGGTGGTGTGTTCAAGTGTGGGGTGGTGGTGGTGTGTTCAAGTGTGGGGTGGTGGTGTTGTGTTCAAGTGTGGTGGTGATGTGTGCAAGTGTGAGCGTGATCGTGGTGGTGTGTGTATGTGTTGGCGTGGTGGTGGTGTGTTCAAGTATGCCATGCGCTTGCAACGTTCTACCCGTGTGGAGTCGAGTCAAGGGTGTAGTATATTTACGGGGCGAAGGAAAGAGATATGAGAGAAAGAATGGGAAATCGGAGGAAAAGGATGGGAACGAAACGGAGAGACAGGAGGGGCGGTGAGGAGGAAGTGGTGACTAAGAAAAGGGCCTTAACTCCTGCTGCTACTACACAGAGTGGGGCTTGTTTGCCACGGTGGTGGTAATGGTGGGAATTGAGGATGGGTGCAGAGTGGAGGTGGCAACACAGTTGTTGCGTCATTTATTGAATGCCCGCGTTGATTTTTAGAAATTGTTGCACTACTCACCTCACGACCCAAGTTCAATTCCTGCTCGTGGTCAACACCAGTGGAGATTATTTGAACCGGTCTTGGGCTTCCCCTTGGTCGACTCGGCCTGAAACGAGTACCTGATGCGTTGTGTAAGCATCGCAACTGGGGAGACGAACAGCCAGGCGTGGTGGTGGCCATGTTACCTCCTCGTGTGCCGTGCCGGCCTTCATTGGTGCTCACTAACAGCACTTCCTCCAACAGTCTGTTGCGGCTATACGGTGGATCTTTGTCTTTGTGTGGTATATGCATCGGGCCAGTCATCTCAGTCCGTCAACCCATGGCACCTGGGTCTGTCCCGTGACCTCCTGAGTGGACTTGCCGATGACTGGTACCAGCGGTGTCAAGATCGGCTTCTGTGGAGGAGGCTTGCGAAGGACGCTACTGGTGCAGTTGGAGGCAGTCGCCCTCCAGCAACAACGGAGGGCTGAGGAGCGACGCTCACAACAACGAGCGGAGCCCTGGGCGGATAAAACACAGCAAGTTGGCACAGTAGGGGGCACAGGTGGTGCATCGGCCAGTCATCTCGGTCATCTCAGTCAGTTGACCCGTGGCACCTGGGTCTGCCCCGTGACCTCCTGCCAGCGGGCGTTGGACACTTCACGTGGCCTTAAAATACACACAGCCTTGCACAAGCGCCCTGGTGACGTCACCGCCACTTAGTTGCTAATGGTGGTGGTGGTGGTTGTTGTTGCGTGGTATATACAGATACACATTGTTTGAAGTGTGTTTGTTTATAACCAGGTGAGAACTCAAGAGACTCAGGATTAGTCTCATTTTGCAAGAGTGTCGCCAATATGACAAAATAGGGCCTCAAACTGTGACGGCGCTTATACGCTTTAGAATGTTTGCCGACGTTATGCCACGGACGTGTTTTGCTGCGCGTTTGTCACTGGACACGCCCTGGGGTGACACTGTTGCCACGTGAGAATGCGGCCGTCTCAACTGGATTGTCCAGGTGAGAAAGATTTGTTGCAAAAAAAAAAGATAAACCGATGAGATACAAGAAGTAAAATGCGGCGATGAAATGCGAGCGCGAAACACAAGACACGCTACAGCAGAAACTGAAGCTTCTGACGTAAATCAATATTAACGAAAAATTCATTTTCAGGCAAATGAAATTTGGCTCGGACAAATCGCCATTTGTAGTAAAATTAAGTTGCAGAAACGTTAAACGGGTTTACAGTGATTATTTCACGGATATGTAAACCGGCAAGGATGAATGTGAAATACAATTGCGAGTGAAGTAATTGAACCAAATTGGCATGTTTAGCATCAAGGAATAAATTCTAATTGAAATTCTTGGCGCATATTTGTCGTGTGGTGTATGCAAGTGGGTGAGATGTATTTTGGGGAGCGGTGGCACAACGGTCGGTGCATCGCTCAACGCTACGAAACCCGGCGACCCGAGTTCGATTCCCGTTCCCAGCCAATACCAGTGATTATTATCTGAATCTGGGCCTCGCCTAGGTCGACTCGGCCTTAAATGAGTACCTGGTGCGATGTGTCAACGTCAGCACTAGGGTGACAAAGGTGGCCAGGCGTGGTGCTTGCCACCCCCACCCTGTCATGTACTGTCCTGGCCTTCAAAGGTGCTCGCAAACAGGACTTGTCAAGACATAAGGTCAGGGATCCCAGACGCATGAAGAACAACCCAAAGCCTCTGGGCTGATGGTGGATCGTAGACCTTGACCGGTGGCAATAGAGCTGCTATGTAAATACATTATTCGGTGATACTGCGTTGGCGACGTTGCACGAGTGCAAATAGCAAAGCTGCCCGATACGCTCGTCAATAACACCGTGGCCTTAAAAACTAAAATATAAAAATGGGCAGCGTTTTGTACAATGGCCCCCTTACTCTTCTTGGTGCGTGATGGAGGAGGGCCGTTCCCTGGAACGTTAAGGCCAACGGTGTGCTGTCGTCACGCGGCGTACAGAGAACACGGTGTGTGGGGTGTCTGTTGGGACTTTCTCTGTCACGAAACATCGCTGGGGGAGGGGGGGGTGTTCATCGGGGTTCCTCGTCCGAGCGCGTGGAAACAAAATGTTCGGTGTTTTTTTTTACCAGAACCCTTCCCGGAATGTTAAGAAACCGATAATATCAGCATGTGTTCTTTAGCTAACCACCCTCACAGGTGCTGGCTACTTCCACATTTGAACCTGTAATGCTCCGCACGCTGCAGGCCGAATCGGAACCAACCCCCGGCAGGGCCTTCCATTGGGGGGTGTGCGGCAGAGGTCGCAAACGGGCTTTGATTCCTTACCCGTACCCGTACCCGGCCGCACCAGGGTCGCAAACGGGTACCCGTACCCGGCCGGGTACGGGTACCCGTACGCTACCCGTACCCTACCCGAAATGAGTGACAAACGGTGACTCACGGCCTACCCGTACCCGGCCGCACCAGGGTCGCAAACGGGTACTCGTACCCGTACCCGGCTGTACCCGTACCCTACCCGTACCCAGCCGGGTACGGGTATGGAACGGGTACGGCCGGGTACCTGATTGCGACCTCTGGGATGAAGCCATGTTGCAGGTGCGGGTGGGTTGATTCTAGGAACTTGAATTGTGAGAAGAGACAAGACGTTGGGAAATGAGTGACAAACAGTTACTCACCAGTGACTCACGGCCGACCCGTACTCGTACCCGGCCGCACCAGGGTCGCAAACAGATAGCCGGGTATCGGGTAGGGTGCGGGTATCGGGTACCCGGTTGCGACCTCTGGTGTGCGGGGCCCGGGGAAAATCCCACTGTGTGGGCCCCTCCCCTGCCGTGACGTTGCAGCGTGGAGCCCCCCTATGCGCGGGGCCCGGGGTGGTCACCCCGATTCGCCGTCCACCCTGGGGATGGCTGTGCCCCCTCGCCCCATGTCGAGTTGATTGGTCTCCGTGGTTCTATCCTCCCCCATAGACTGTACGTAAACGTGTAAGCAAATCTTTTAAGTTAAAATATTTATCGCCCAGAAAGCCTCTTGAGATGGGAACATCTTGTTTGCAAGGGGTTGTCAATTCGACTGCTACATCGCAAACACATACACAACAACATCGGCGTGCTAATCGCGCCTCCCATTAGCACGGCTGGCTAGGTACGGCGTGAAAGAAGTTCAACATCCATACAATCAGGTGTGGTGGTTGCAAGTAATTTTTATTTTATCAAAGAGCGTTTGGTTTGTGCTCTCGGGACTGCTCAGACAGTTTCCCATCTCTCTGGCCCACCACCAGCGCGCTCATCCAATGCAGCACCGCGCATTCCGTTGAACCTCCGAGCAATGGTGATTTCATCTTCTTGGTTCTTTCGGTAAAGTCACGTAGAATGGAAATAATAAAATAATAAAACAAAATATAATATAATAATATTATTATAATATATATTGCATTTGTGTATATTGCGTTTGTGTTTACAATGTGATTTGTGTGTGTGTGTGAAGTTTGTGTTCGTGGCATATGTGTATAGAGCAGTATATGAAACACGCAAAGTGAGAATAATTTTATTATGTTTTATTTTTATTATTTTATTCTTTCCATTCTACGTGACTTTACCGAAAGAACCAAGAAGATGAATCCCTGCAGTCACGAAAGCTTTAAATCGAAATGTTATGTTTTATTTTTATTATTTTATTATTTCCATTCTACGTGACTTTACCGAAAGAACCAAGAAGATGAATCCCTGCAGTCACGAAAGCTTTAAATCGAAATGTAATGGTAATTTCGTGAACATTGTCAACGGCAACAAAAATTGTGGCCCCCCAACTACTTTACTCCCGGCTCGCTGCAACACCTCTTCCATCCTGCCAGCCGTGGTTATCCCTGGGGAGTTGTGTACCGCACGCACGCCCCTAAGCAACCACTGCAGCTGCGGGATCCCACGGTCCGAAACCCTCGCACGTTCAGGAAGAGGTGGGGTACCAATCTTAGCCCCGCCAACGGGGATCGCAATCTCATTTGCAAGTTGAGCACACCTCATGCTCGAGGCCTTGACACTTCCTCGTTGTTGCGAGGTGTGCGTGCCGCGGATGTTTGAGCGATGGAGGCACCGCTCCGATATTAGACGCGGATGTTTCGCCGCGGTCGGGAATGGCAACTCGCGTCGCCAGGTTCGTATCGCACCGCGCTAACCGCTGCACCACGGCTCTGGCCAGTGGCCTCCCCTAGGTCGACTCGGACTTAAATGAGTACCTCGTGCCTGCGTGGAATAATACAATAATAATGAATAAGATTCTAGATTTGAAGCTTTCGTGACTGCAAGGATTCATATTCTTAGGTTTTTTCGGTAAAGTCACGTAGGTAAAAAATTAAAATTAATAAAAGTAAAATAAAATAAAAATAAAAATCACGACGTTTCGGAGGCAACACAAGCTTTATTTTAATTTTATTTTACTTTTATTAATTTTAATTTTTTACCTACGTGACTTTACCGAAAAAACCTGAGAAAACGAATAAGATCTGCAGGAGAGACAAAGGTGGCGAGGCGGGGTGCTGGCCCACACCCCCCACCCCTTCGTGTTCCGTGCCGCCCTTAATAGGTGCTCACTGACAAGACTTGCCCCAACATTCTGTACGATTATAAGAGGGGGGGGTGGTTTGTGTATATTGCGTTTGTGTATATTGCGTTTGTGTTTACAATGTAATTTGTGTGTATGTGTGAAGTCTGTGTTCGTGGCACATGTGTATAGAGCAGTATATGAAACACGCAAAGTGAGAATTATTTTATTATGTTTAATTTTTATTATTTTATTATTTCCACTCTACGTTACTTTACCGAAAGAACCAAGAAGATGAATCCCTGCAGTCACGAAAGCTTTAAATCGAAATTTACACGCAAAGTTGTATACGAAATTCCCTTGGAATCCTCCTGATCTCACCACGTCTCGTCAGATCTCAGAAGGCAAAGCAGTGTTGAGACTGGATAATGCTTTGATGGGCGACCGGCATGCAGAATGGGTGATATAGGCAGCGGTTGGAGTTGCTGAATGTTGCTACGTGTTTCTACGTGGAACAGTACTTCTATGCTCCCACGTCTATCAACAACGTTCCCCGTTTTCAAGTTTATTTCGTTTGAGTTTTAAGCAAATTTTGTTTAACCAGTTGAGAACTCGAGAAACTGGGATCTCGTCTCATTTGCAAGCGTGATCCTGGGGGCATTTGTGATGATTTTACACCAACCCACACTAACCAGCGTGGTGAAGTATGCTCCGATAACCCCCTTACGATGCCGTCCATCAGTGGATTGAGGAAATGGCTGTACGGATACACGTGTGTGCGTGTATGCATACACCGCAAACCCTGAGCATGCGCTGCGCACACACATGTACAGTCTTTTGCTCTACCACGTAATTGTGCTTGTGAACTTCAGAGTGGTCCGGTTGGTTTTGGAAGGCCAGACTTGTCAGGATAAGTGCCCCCCCCCCTCTCGACCCCGGGGGTTGTGGTTGTGATGATTTAGCGATACAATGGAAGCTGCATTCATACGCGGTGACGCTGCCCAGCCAGCTCCGGGTTGCACGGTCGTCGCTTGTTGCCGAGGTTCACGAGTTCGAATCCGGCAGGCACGGCCCTCCCTGGACAATCACGCGGGGACCGCGTGTGTTGACCGTAATTTTTAAATCCTTTATATTAAGTTCGCTTGCTTGCTTAGGACCGTGCAGATCTTTCGGTCGTTTTTTAACCCACTTCCCGTGATCCAATCGAGCTGACATTTTCCACACAGACTCGTTGTGCGTGACAATTAATGTTCGTGAAAATTTTTTTCCAAAAATTTACACTTTTTAGGACAAAAATATTATATTTAATTACCAATTGCTTAATGGTGCAATGCAATCATCTGACCCATAGGTGGCAGCCATCTCAAGCCAGAGGACGAGAGGACTCTAGCCGCCACGCATATAAAGGATTTATAGTGAAAAACTTTGTTTTTACGGGTTATACTTGTTTTAAAATAAAGAAGTACCCCGCGCCGCCCGCATCGCAAGGCGCACTTTTAAAGATCCCCGGCTGACGTTGTTCGAGAAGGATAAAGGGCCCTCGTGCGCCGCAGTCGTTCAACGCATTTGCAGAATTGCACCGCATTTCTAGCGCAGAGATTTGATGCCTTTCCCAACCCTGTGAATCGGTGTGCTAATGCGATTTTGACTTGTATACTTATTTGTATTTCTATTTTACGTATTTATTTGACCTTTTTGTTGTCGTGTAAATTTCTGACCCACCCCTGCTGCGTGGCTAATCGAATTTTTCGAGGGTAAAAAAAATATTCTGATTCTTTTCGTCGCCATCCTACTGAGCAGGCCCCTTCCGAAAAGGTCCCTAAGGTTTTTAAGCGAGGCTTTCCTGGGCTAACAAGTGTAGAAATAATGATAATTACACACTTCTGATATTTCCTTACTTACTTGAAGGCTGGTGGGGGTGGGGAAGGCACAGGGCAACTTCTGGAACAATCCGGTCCCTGTGAATCAGCGGGTCGATTGAGCGGCCACAATGGGAGGGTCACGAGTTCAAATCGTGGCTATGTTGGGAGGTGGCTGGGTTGGTTGACATAGCTCAGTATCATCCTTATGGGGTGATAAAATAGGTACTAACTTTGTTGGGCAGTCGAGAGTGGTTGGTTTTATGGGATAGACTCACCTTCCCCCCCCCCCCCTCTCGGCCAGAGGAATTAGTAATTTCCACCCCTGTCTTTGCCCGGCTGTAAACAGGAGGTGAGTGCCAATGACTCGATGCTCATTTGAGCCAGGAAGTCGCTTGGCACTTTGACCCGAGCACACGTGGGCTTGCTCCGAAGGGAGTGTGCTCCACAGCCCCAGCTTCTGCTGAGCTACGGCGTGGCATCGTACGCGATGGCACCCACAGTTAGTCGCGGGGACCAGTCGGCAAAATATCACCGCCGCCGTGGTTATCGTTGCTCATTTTCTATTCAACATTTAATATCCCGACCGTAAATATCTTGCGCTGGATCCCGCTGGCCGATTACGGTCGTAAGCCAATATCCAAGCAGCCATTAAAGCAGCGCTTCGATTGAACGTTTTTTCCGGAGCAATGGACGTGTGAAGGTCATTGTTGCCGTAGTCATTGTGGCTATTCAAGAGCCTTTGGCGTGCAGCTGTAAGCGTTCTAAATTGTGAAGTCCCAATGATTAAACGGCTACTTGGCAGCCTTATGCTGAGTGAAGGAGCTTCCCGCGGTGTAATGGTTTTAGCAGCACGCTGGATGTGCCATCCAGAGATTGTCAGGACGATTCAATCTCCCGGTAAGGCAGTGGATGCGATGGGGAACATTTCTTAAACCCACCACCCCCTCCCCCAAAACCCCCAGCTAACCGCCTCTGTTCACCCAGCAGTTATAATGGGTACAGCACAGTCAGCCACCTCCTTATAACTCTCTTATCATGACCACTTACTACCATGGTTATTGTTCCAGCAAACTTCACTCGGCGATTGATCCACCCGTGTTGAGGACTCCCACACTTCAACCAACACACTACCGGTCACAACAAAAACACACACTCACCCACCCACTTTACCCACCCATTCGCTCGCTCGCCCGCCCGCCCACCTACCCACCCAACCACTCACCCACTCGCCACACTGCAGCTCACAACATTTCTCATTCTGCATCCATCCTGTTACTGCTTTCCTGTGGAATTTGCCTCTCATCGTCGTATCTTTTTGCCAAGCTCTCGTAATAAACAACCGCGCCAAATTCAAGAAGCGTGTTGCACTCACTCGTCTGTTACGCCGTCAGCGGTGCTGTTCAGTCGCTGGCCGCTTGGTATTTTGGTGCCTGTCCTTTGCAAAACCGTGCGGTTATTAGATAATAATAATACTAAATCGGCCTGAACTTTTACTTGAAAAAAGTGGTGATCGGCACCTCGGGGCGATTTTGTGATCACTCACCAACTTCCCCCCCCCCCGCTCCCCCCCAATGATTTGCAGCTTTGCTTCGCATGTATTGGCACGAGGAAATTTGGTTTTATCGGAGGAAGGGGGGACGGGGGGGAGGGGGCGGTCAGCGGCTAAAATTATCAGACGCCAAGTCCGTGAGGCCACCTTGCATGCAAATTCTTCGGCCGTATAGCATCGACGGGAACGCGGAAGGAGGTGACGACGACGACGACACGGCCAGCTGGACCGGCTGCCCATTGCGCAAGGAGGAAACCAGAGAAATGACGATGGTAACCCGACCGACCACTAACCCCACTGCCACAGTCGCAGGAGAGAGGAGATGAGAAAGAGACATTGTCGAGAAGGTTTTTGTTTTGTTTACCATAGCAAGGAGCCGGGGATTGTCTCCCACCTGCCGGCCGTCCGTCCGCCCGTCCGCCCGTCCGCCCGAGTGCCTCCCTGATTGCGAGCGACGTTTGGGGGAAAAACGTTGAGAGATTTGGCGGGAGGGGAGCGTCGCGCCCATCCCCTTTGCGGTTTCACGGCTGTCCTCGTACCACACACCGTCACCACTCTCGCCACTCTCCCAGCATGTTCGGACCCCGAGCTAGAGTCCTGCCGGTCGATGAAAAAATAAAATAATCGATTCCTGAATCCGCGACCACCCCCCTCCCCTCCCCAACCGCTTCGCGACGATGCAACGAATCACGGGGGCAGACTTGGCGGGGATGGGATGGGTGGGGAAAGGGATGGGGGTTTCAATCGTTGAATGTGCTCCAACTCGGTTTACAACCCTGTGCAGGTTTAGAGTTTGATTCGTGGGGAAAGACTCTGCTCCTCGCCCGACCCTGGTTACACCCTCTTTCATTTCTGTATCTGGAGTCCAAGGTTAGGGTCCAGAATTTGGGTCCAGTGTTAGGGTTCAGGGACGGGTGGGGGGGGGGTGTGCAGGTGTCATGCTCAGTCAGTCCTGCAGCGTTAACTATTTAATAGTTGGAGGGGGCGGGGGCGTGATACAGGTCAATGGATGTCAAACAAACTTTAAACACGAGTTAATCGCTGAACAGAATGAGTAACTGTGCAGATCGCCCTTTGTCTCTCTCGCGTGTCCTGCTCTGGTATGTCACGCCCTGTGTCTTATATAAAAGTAAATTTAACTCGTGTTAAATTGACTTTTATAACTGGTGTTAAATTGACTTTTATATTAGAATAAAAAATGTGGGTTGAGCCTTCAGCAGGGATGGGCAGGGGGGGGGCTCCCTACTGCCCCCCCCCACCCCACTCATCCCATCATAGATTTCATGATTACAAATCCTCCATGACTCTCGCCCCTGCCTGCCTCTCCCCTCACTCTCCTCTCCTCCACACACTCTCCCACCTCTCCCCTCTCACCTCGCTCTACTGGTCTCCACACACTCTCCCACCTCTCCCCTCGCTCTCCTCTCCTCCACACACTCTCCAACCTCTCCCCTCGCTCTCCTCTCCACACACTCTCCCACCTCTCCCCTCGCTCTCCTGGTCTCCACACACTCTCCCACCGCTCCCTTCACTCATCTTCCCTGTCAGCCAGTGGGAGAGGCTGCTCATTCTCCTCCGCTTCCCCCACAATCTGTGTAACTCCCCAGTCGCTCGTGCTCCTGGCTCCCACGCTGTCCCTGTTGAGATCCAGACTCAAGGTCCTCTCATGACGGACTCTTTCCGTCCTCTCTATAAAATAGTAAAACAACCTTGCGGGCTCTGTCCAGCGCTGTGTGAATCCAAATCGCGTTACATTTATCCCGGGGGCCGAGCCAGTCTCAAGAGACCCCTTTTCAAGCGGGGGTCCCGGCTACGATTTTGCAGTAAAGTGGGGGCTAGGGGAGGGGGTGATGATTGCTATGAGATGAGAGAGTGGGTGTGTGGGGTGGAGGTTGGGGGGGGAGGTGTTGTGGGGGGTATTTCGAAATTTCTTAACGTGCAATGGATTTGAAACAATAAAAAAAAACACGTGGCAAATTTGAACCGTGATGCCGACCACACGTGGTGTCCTCTCCTCTTGGGTTTGGGTTGGAGTCCAAGGTTAGTCAACGCGTTGGTGGGTTTTGGTTGGAGGCCAAGGTTAGTCAACGCGTTGGTGGCCTCTCCTGGGTTTGGGTTGGAGGCCAAGGTTGGTCAACGCGTTGGAGGCTTCTGCTGGGTTTGGGTTGGAGGCCAAGGTTGGTCAACGCGTTGGTGGCCTCTGCTAGGTTTGGGTTGGAGGCCAAGGTTGGTCAACGCGTTGGTGGCCTCTGCTGGGTTTGGGTTGGAGGCCAAGGTTGGTCAACGCGTTGGTGGCTTCTGCTGGGTTTGGGTTGGAGGCCAAGGTTGGTCAACGCGTTGGTGGCTTCTGCTGGGTTTGGGTTGGAGGCCAAGGTTGGTCAACGCGTTGGTGGCCTCTGCTGGGTTTGGGTTGGAGGCCAAGGTTGGTCAACGCGTTGGTGGCTTCTGCTGGGTTTGGGTTGGAGGCCAAGGTTGGTCAACGCGTTGGTGGCCTCTGCTGGGTTTGGGTTGGAGGCCAAGGTTAGTCAACGCGTTGGTGGCTTCTGCTGGGTTTGGATTGGAGGCCAAGGTTATTCAACACGTTGGTGGCCTCTCCTGGGTTTGGGTTGGAGGTCAAGGTTAGTCAACGCGTTGGTGGCCTCTCCTGGGTTTGGGTTGGAGGTCAAGGTTAGTCAACGCGTTGGTGGCCTCTGCTGGGTTTGGGTTGGAGGCCAAGGTTGGTCAACACGTTGGTGGCTTCTGCTGGGTTTGGGTTGGAGGCCAAGGTTAGTCAACACGCTGGTGGCTTCTGCTGGGTTTGGGTTGGAGGCCAAGGTTAGTCAACACGTTGGTGGCTTCTGCTGGGTTTGGGTTGGAGGCCAAGGTTAGTCAACACGCTGGTGGCTTCTGCTGGGTTTGGGTTGGAGGCCAAGGTTAGTCAACACGCTGGTGGCTTCTGCTGGGTTTGGGTTGGAGGCCAAGGTTAGTCAACACGTTGGTGGCCTCTGCTGGGTTTGGGTTGGAGGCCAAGGTTAGTCAACACGCTGGTGGCTTCTGCTGGGTTTGGGTTGGAGGCCAAGGTTAGTCAACACGTTGGTGGCCTCTGCTGGGTTTGGGTTGGAGGCCAAGGTTAGTCAACGCGTTGGTGGCTTCTGCTGGGTTTGGGTTGGAGGCCAAGGTTAGTCAACACGCTGGTGGCTTCTGCTGGGTTTGGGTTGGAGGCCAAGGTTAGTCAACACGCTGGTGGCTTCTGCTGGGTTTGGGTTGGAGGCCAAGGTTAGTCAACACGTTGGTGGCCTCTGCTGGGTTTGGGTTGGAGGCCAAGGTTAGTCAACACGCTGGTGGCTTCTGCTGGGTTTGGGTTGGAGGCCAAGGTTAGTCAACGCGTTGGTGGCTTCTGCTGGGTTTGGGTTGGAGGCCAAGGTTGGTCAACGCGTTGGTGGCCTCTGCTGGGTTTGGGTTGGAGGCCAAGGTTGGTCAACGCGTTGGTGGCTTCTGCTGGGTTTGGGTTGGAGGCCAAGGTTGGTCAACGCGTTGGTGGCCTCTGCTGGGTTTGGGTTGGAGGCCAAGGTTGGTCAACGCGTTGGTGGCTTCTGCTGGGTTTGGGTTGGAGGCCAAGGTTGGTCAACATGTTGGTGGCCTCTGCTGGGTTTGGGTTGGAGGCCAAGGTTGGTCAACATGTTGGTGGCCTCTGCTGGGTTTGGGTTGGAGGCCAAGGTTAGTCAACACGTTGGAGGCTTCTGCTGGGTTTGGGTTGGAGGCCAAGGTTAGTCAACACGTTGGTGGGTTTGTGTTGGAGGTCAAAGTTAATCAACACGTTGGTGGGTTTGGGTTGGAGGTCAAAGTTAGTCAACGCGTTGGTGGGTTTGGGTTGGAGGTCAAAGTTAGTCAACGCGTTGGTGGGTTTGGGTTGGAGGTCAAAGTTAGTCAACGCGTTGGTGGCCTCTGCTGGGTTTGGGTTGGAGGTCAAAGTTAGTCAACGCGTTGGTGGCCTCTGCTGGGTTTGGGTTGGAGGTCAAAGTTAGTCAACACGCTGGTGGCCTCTGCTGGGTTTGGGTTGGAGGTCAAAGTTAGTCAACACGTTGGTGGGTTTGGGTTGGAGGTCAAAGTTAGTCAACACGTTGGTGGGTTTGGGTTGGAGGTCAAAGTTAGTCAACGCGTTGGTGGGTTTGGGTTGGAGGTCAAAGTTAGTCAACGCGTTGGTGGCCTTTCCAGCTGCTCTTTTTTTGAGTCGCGTCGTGCCGGGACCTTTGACGTCGGCCGCGAGGCAGACCTGGCGCCCCCCCCCCCCTCCCCCCACGTATCTATTGCACCAGCACGCGTTTGTCGAATGCGCACTCCCTTTTGTTCTTAGCGAGCAAGTGTTTTTGAAATATGAATAGCCGCGGGGAAGGGGAAAACGTGCAAATGTATATTTGCCCTGCGCGTGAAGAAAGGACTTGCAACATAGAGGCCTGCGCACATACCGTTCTGCAACCCGTTTGCTGTTCTGTCGAAGATATGGGGCGACGGGGGGGGGAGGTTCGCAAATGTCTCCGTGGTTGGCGGTGAGGGGGATGGTGTGGCAGGGTTTGCTCCATACTTTACCACGCCGGTCACAGCGGCGGTTGCACGGTTGTGCACGGCACGGGTGGTTTTCCATGGGCCATTTGCCACCGTGCTGTGGCTGGCCTTGCACCACGCCTGAGTCTGGCGTCTTAATATATTTTTCTTGTCCGACGCAAGTTGCATCATCGTCTGCGTGCTGCGGGTGACACACGCAATCGCTGTGAATGGCCAAATACTATTCACAGCGGCTGTTGAAAAGTGAAATGAAACCGTCGGAAAAGTAACAACGGATAAACATCTTCTTGGTTCTTTCGGTAAAGTCACGTAGAAGTGAAATAATAAAATAATTAAAATAAAACAATAAAATAATTCTCACGATGTTTCGGCCACAACTCAAGCAGCCGTCTTCCTGCGTTGTGGCCGAAACGTCGTGAGAATTATTTTATTATGTTTTATTTTTATTATTTCCCTTCTACGTGACTTTACCGAAAGAACCAAGAAGATGAATCCCTGCAGTCACGAAAGCTTTAAATCGAAACGGATAAACAATTGGAGATGATGGCGTTGTGAAAAACCAAAAGGGTAATCAACAACATGATAAGTCATCGCAACAGAAGGTATGGAAGAGTACGGTTAAGCATGGTGGCGGGGGGTGGGGGGGGGGCAGTTTCCCCAGTAATTTCACCACGCTGGTCAGGCTGGGGGTTGGCGCTTTGTCTCGGCGTGTCTCGCGCTCGTTCACGCGGCAGTCGAATTTCATTTGACTGTGTCAGGTGGCAGGGGGAGGTTCTGCGACGGGCACGCACATTTGGCTAGTTGGTGACACGGCCGAACGCGAACGCTGATTGTGAATCGAGCCGTTATTTTAACAGTGATCGTGAACACTCTTTGGTTCTTTCGCTAAAGTCGCGTAGGTATAAAAATGAACTAAATTCAATCACGACGTTTCGGGCGCAACACAAGCGTCCGTCATCAGGTGGGACAACCACTTCTAATCTAGATTAGTGCGCGTGAATGTAGCTGCCTCTGGTGGCTGGAGGAGGTCAACCGAGCGCTGCCGGGACGTGTGATTTGTGGGGAACGTCTTGCGAGTCCCTGGGTCTCCGTGCGAGTTTGTGCGTCGCTGTTCGACTGTTTGTACGTTTCTGTTAGGAGTCTATGGTTCTCCGAGGTTATGGGTCTCTGTGTGAGTGATGGGGCATGTCACTGCGTGAGTCACTGGTGTTGGCCGTGAGAGGAAATCGAACTCGGCACGCCGGCTTCGTAGCGCAGCGCACGCCTGACCGCAACACTGCCGCTAGCCACACACAGGTGCGCAACTACGAATCGGGAAAAACGTTGGCCGCTAAATCTTACGCTGGCCTCGTCTAGATTGGTCTCGCTTGGCCTGGGTGGAAACGGGAGGCTGGCGGCCTTGGGCTACTTGCAGTGGCACAACTCCGCGCAGGAACGCACAATCGCAAGTGGCGCATTTCGCCACCATCTCGGCGAGGTCCGGTGTGGGGCAGCGAGAAGAGCCGTGCTCGCGAGTACCCCAACCACCCACCCACCACCATCACCGCTCGCCACTCTTTTATTTCCTGCTCTCGAGTTGCGTGCGATAGCCATCGCCGCGCTCTCGGCTTGGCTCCAGTAACCCCCCTCGTCGTCTCCGCCACCACTTTATGCGCAACAAAAAAAAACGCGTGTGCCATTACGGTGCTTGCAGGGGGGAGCGGGGTGGGTGGTTTTTGGGTCATCTGATGGGCGCCACCAACACCGTCACCGTAACGGTTTCGCCGGCTCCATTCGGATCTCCGCGGTGCAGCGGTTGAAGCAACTGGCACAGGTTTCTTAAATTCCCATCTACGCACAAGAAACAGATCCCCCACACCCACTCCCTTCCACCCCTACAGCCTGAACAGACTTTGGGGCACGTGCTTCTTGCGCTAGCAGCACCGATGAAGGCCGGCACGGCACACGAGGGTTGTGGGTGGACAGCGCCACGCCCGGCCGCCTTTGTCCCCAAAGTGGCGATGTTCACACATCGCACCGGGTGTACTCATTTTGAGGCCGAGTCGACCCAGGGGAGGCCCAGGACGCGTTCACATAATCGTCACCGGCGTTGGTGGCCGTGAGCGGGAATCGAATCTCGGGTCATAGCCGGGTTCGTAGAGGAGCGCGCTAACCGCTGCACCACCGCTCTCTACTACCAACCCAGCCCATCCATCCACTCGTCCGCATCGGTTTCTCTTCGTCACTCTTTCAGAGCCTCCCCCGCGCGTCCCACCAACTGGTAGCCAGGCAGCACTGCCGCCCAAAGTTCCAAGTTCCAACGCAGCTCTCCGAAGCCGTCACGGTGAGCGCACTTGCTTGCGACATCGTCGTTGAAGACAGCCTCCTCCTCCTTGAACATCGCCACCTCGCCGTGAGTTACTCATTAACCATTGGCCTCCTGATTAACTCGCCCCCAGCACCCACCGCAGCGCCCCCTCCCCCAGACTCCTCATACCTCCATTCCGATCCACCTCCCACCCAACCACTCGAAACGCACTCGCGCCCACGCCGTGCCCGCATCTTTGTCCTACCGCCGGCTAGGCTATGGCGATGTGTCACCCGACTCGTGGATTTTTTTTGTTCTTGTTTGGGTCTCCGTTGTACTTTCCATGGTAATTGTTTCGTGTGCCCCTCTTGCCTTGCCCCCCCCCCCGCCTTGCCGCCACCTCCGTGCAGTTCGCTCCTCCATTCAAAGCAGGCGTGGGAGCGCCGTGATTCGCATAAACCCGCTGCGAAATCCCGGCGGCCAGAGTTCGATTCCTGGCCGTGGCTTTAAATGCCGATGAGATGTGGTCAAACAAATCCCCCGCAGGACTAATACAGGCCCTCCATTCAGCAGTGGGAATTAATAAACGGGCCGAACGTTATTGATCGTAAGCCGCGATCTATTAAACTCTCACCGCAGTGCGACATGACAATCCATCTGGCTCCTGCAGTATGAGCTCCACGGTGGCTAGGAAATGTTTACTACCTCGCCTGGTGTGCAGGAGGTCGTGGGTTGGATCCCGACTCTGACGCCTGCTGTATATTTGGAGTTGGCGTGTCTCTTTCTCATCATCATCACGGTGGCTAGGAGATGTTAACTCCCTCGCCTGGTGTGCAGGAGTTCGTGGGTTGGTTCCCGACTCTGACGCCTGCTGTGTATTTGGAGTTTGCGTGTCTCTTTCTCATCATCATCATGGTGGCTAGGAGATGTTAACTACCTCGCCTGGTATGCAGGAGGTCGTGGGTTGTATCCGGACTCTGACGCCTGCTGTATATTTGGAGTTGGCGTGCCTTGCTATCTCTGATCGCGTGGAATTTTCTCCGGTTCCTCTGGTTTCCCCCTGCACACTTCGACTCAACGTGACGCGTTTTAGAGGGTGTTTGGCCCCTCTAAATGTCCACATACTGATGATAAGCCACATGGTTGACCTATCATTTAAAATGTGGCCGGATTGCTTTGGGAAAAGAAAAAAAGCTACTTTGCTCTGTGAGCCTTGCCTGGTAAAAAAAAAAACAAGTCTGAGTAATCTTCTTGGTTCTTTCGGTAAAGTCAAGGCGCTCTTCCCCTTCCAACCCAGCTTAAATATACGCTCCAAGCCTGGTTGTGTTTCATTCAGACGCTGTCTTTCCGACAGACCTGTTCTTCACCTGAGGACGGCTGCTTGCGTTGTGGCCGAAACGTCGTGATAATTATTGTATTATGTTTTATTTTTATTATTTTATTATTTCCCTTCTACGTGACTTTACCGAAAGAACCAAGAAGATGAATCCCTGCAGTCACGAAAGCAGCTTTAAATCGACATTTAGTCTGAGCAAATAGTACTAATTTCATTGCTCCATCTCCACGAGTTTTGACGTCATCCTCGGGCGCACGCGCGTTCCTTCCTTTGGTTGCCCGTCCGCTGTCGGTCTTGACCACCAGGATGCCATCGTCTCCTCCCGAGCGATGTCCTGTCCAAGCAGCGCCTCCTTGCCCGCCTTTACGGCCGATGTAATGTCTCTAATTAGCAGACGTGCACAAACCCCGTAGCAGGCTGTCAGCATTTCATCTCACTTGGCCCTGACCCTTTCCCCTCCGTTAGTGGGGGAAGACGGTGCCCCTGGTTTAGTGTCCCACGTTATTACCCGCGGGGATATCTGTTGCTTTATATAGTTTTAGCGTTATCGCGCTGATAAAAACCTTTAGGTTTAAAAATACATACACACCCACCCGTTGTTGCTTAGTCCATTGTTTAGGGCCGTTTTCACGCACACGGAAACGTCTTCACCGAGTCACGGGGAGGTCAGCTTCGGCCGTCATGCCCACGGTACACTTGTGGGGTCCCTATTGGTCCCCGCGAGGGTCCCTGTTGTTCCTGATGGGGTCCCTGTGGGCCCCCAAAATTAAGCAACCACGAAACTACAAACGGTGACATGGCCGAGCGGTTGGGTGTTCGCCGCTTGCCGCAGAGGTTCGCGGTTCGAATCCTGCCAGCCGCCCTGGTTAATATACTGCGACTGTATTATTAGGTTTTTTCGGTAAAGTCACATAGGTAAAAAATTTAAATTCATAAAAGTAAAATAAAAATCACGACGTTTCGGAGGCAACACAAGCTTCCGTCTTCAGGTGGAACTGTCACAGCACGATTGCTGCATCAAGTGAGACTGTGTTGACCATGAAAACTCCACGTGCCATCAGCTTCGCAAAGATCCGCTGACGCAATGCGTAAAGAGTAGGCCATTGCGTGCCGCAGTCACGGTGCACGTTGGATTTTGTTGCGTTATTCTCTTCTAAGAGAACACCCCAAATTACTCAATTGGGAAACACTTGGCAAACATCGACTGGCAGACTAATTCCCACCACGCGAACTCCGGCCATCCTCGCAAGCGGATTTTCTCTGCCCATCGAACAAAGACGGCGGTGACCGCATCGTCGCGCTCCTGCGGCCGTCTGGAACGCTCTTCCTTCCGATTATTAGAAAGTTAGCGGGAGCTGTGGCACTTTTACATCATCCAGATTGAAAATGTACGTCCTTGCAACTGCTCACTGCGTGTGCGTTTAGTTCGTTGCCCTTCCCCCGCGCCTCCGATCAGCACGGTTGGCTATGTACGGTGCAAAAGAAGTTCTACGTACGTACACACAGGTGCCTAAGTACCTTGTGCCGCACAGGGGCAGCTGCCACTGTGGGCATGGGGGGGGTCCTTGTTGTGATGAGATGGCAATTGTAAGGTGCTTTATACGTTGGAGGAATCCGATAAGCTGTGAAGCTCTTTTTCACAGATGTCCAGTCGGGGCGGGTAAGAACACTACAACAACAAACAGTACAAAAACACGATCAGTTGCGGTGGCATTTCAAGCACGTGCAAGGATGATGATGATGATTGGAAAAGTTTCCCAATATCCCGGGGGGGGCAGGAGGGGGGGTGCTGCTGCGTCAGGATGTTTGTGAGGAAAAACAAAAATCGAAGCTACGAATGAGCGTTTGACTTTGTGTCGGAGGTAAAAAAAAAATTAACCCGTAAAAACAAAGTTTTTCACTCTAAATCCTTTATATGCGTGGCGGCTAGAGTCCTCACGTCCTCTGGCTTGAGATGGCTGCCACCTATGGGTCAGATGATTGTCTGCCAGCATTAAGCAATTGGTAATTAAATATTTAAAAAAATTTCCCTAAACAGTGTAAAATGTAGGAAATTTTTTTTCACGAAAATTAATTGTCACGCACAACGAGTCTGTGTGCAAAATGTCAGCTCGATTGGATCACGGGAAGTGGGTGGTTAAAATCGACCGAAAGATTTGCACGGCTGTAAGCGCGCAAGCAAGCAAGTGAACTTAATATAAAGGATTTAAAAAAAAACCCGGGGATCGATTCCGCTCCGAAGCTCCGCACAGCAGACGGAGTCAACAGTCCGTTGCTGGGCGAGCCATCTCCCACCCTTTGAGCCCCTGCTGCTGTCAAGTGGCCGTGCCGTGGATGTGTGTGTCTTTCTGTGTGTGCGCCTTTCACAGTTTCCTCATTCCGGTCATTCCGGTGTCACCTGGGGATCTCTCACTCTCAGTTCCCCTCCCTGATCCCCCCCCCCCCTGGAGTCAGGGGGCGGGGGGGGGGGCGAGAGTCAGGGGGGGGGGGGGTCATTCCGATTTGACTCGCTCACCCGGCCGGGCGGTCAGTCGCCTCGTTATCGCGCTCTTCCATCGCTGCTGCTTGTGCTGCTTGTGCTCTCGTGGGTTTTGCCGTTCCCGATGAAAGTTCGCCCGTCGGGTTCCTAAACGGTGGGGGGGGGGGGGGGGGCGTTTGGGTTTGGGGGGGAACTCTGCCCACCGAGGGGACCGACTGCCTCGTCTCGAAACGCCAAGCGGCCGGGCCTCGGAACAACACAGCGGCCCCCCCCATCGTTGTCTGTAATACGGAATCGAGTGAATGCGTTTTTTTGTTGAACCGAGCAAGGTTACGATAAGAACTTGGGGGGTGGAGGTGGGGGGGGGTTGGGAGATAGTGACGATGATGGGAGGGAATTTTTGTAAGTGGAGCGTGCGAGGACAGAAGGGTGAATCGAAGTGGGGTGACCTGGGGTGAGTGGGTGAGGTGAGGTGAGTGGGTGAGGTGAGGTGAGTGGGTGAGGTGAGGTGAGTGGGTGAGGTGAGGTCAGTGGGGTGGTGGGCGGGTGGGTGGGTGAGTGAGTGCGTGAGTGAGTGAGTGGGTGAGTGAGTGGGTGGGTGGGTGTGTGGTTTAGTGAGTGGGTGAGTGTTGGGACCTGCGGTCTGGTGAGTGAGTGGTGGATGAGACGAAACATTCGGTCTGTATCTTCTTGGTTCTTTCAATAAAGTCACGTAGAAGGGAAATAATAAAATAATAAAAATAAAACATTATAAAATACAATTCTCACGACGTTTTATTTTTATTATTTTATTATTTCCCTTCTACGTGACTTTACCGAAAGAACCAAGAAGATGAATCCCTGCAGTCACGAAAGCTTTGAATCGAAATTCGCTCTGTAATTATCGACCGAGTCCTCTGTGAAGTCCGCGGGAACCGCTCGAGGGCCAATTAACATCGCTCCATCTCCACGGCGTTGGCCGTCCCGCCTGTCGCCCTTCGTCACCATCATCAGCCATGGTCAATCTTTTGCTGGTCGACCATGCTTGATCACGTTGGTCTTTGCGGGTTGGTGAAGGAAGGGACCGAGTGGTCCCGAGGGGCCTCTAATCCAGCACTTGAGAGCGAACCCAGGCCGACGAGGCTCCTCCGGCTTATTTGCCGTGACAAAGCGCAGCGCCCCATGGGGAGAAAAATGTGTCACCCTTCCCGGGATCACATTTCGGATGGACAGACGATCGGGCGAGCGAGCGGGCAGGCGAGCGGGCAGGCGAGCGGGCGAGCGACGCGGCACAACAAAAGCACCGGGCAAACATTGCCGGCCGTCGTCACGGTGTAGCCACCGCCACCCCCACCCACCCACCCCCCCTCTTGGTGGTGTTGTGTTAACGAGCCTTGTTGCCTTAACGAGGCAAAGTTGTGGTAACGGGGAACAGGAGGAGGAGTTGTGGTAACGATCATGCAAAGCGTTCTGGGTTTTACCCCCCCCCAATCCGACGTGGTTTTGCACTCTGGCATCGGACGCTCCCAAACACTGACCACCCCCCTCCACCACCACCCCCCCCACCTCCCTCCCCATCGCACCGTCCCCCCTCCGCTGCTTCTTCTGCAACCCTCGCCGCCCACCCCACCTGGATCGCAGGATAGAGTATATCTGACCTCTCACCACTTCCTCCCTCCCCGCCCCACGCACTTTTGAGAAGGGGCCCTGTAGCAGGTGCATCTGGGTGGATATGGGAGATGCCTCGCAGGTGAGTGCGTGTGTGTGCGCGTGTGTGTGTGTGTGTGTGCGCGTGTGTGTGTGTGCGCGTGTGTGTACTCTTGACAGAACAGGTGTGGGAGTCGGTGGTGGTGGTGGTGGTGGGGTGGGCTGCAGGGTGTGTCTTGCAATCCTGACCGGCAATTCAAATCACGAATACGTGCTGCAGGCCGAATGCACGGACGTTCACACGGACGTTCACCCACGCACAACTCTGGCCGGGAGTGCCGCAAACCCGCAAACCGCAAGGAGTCGTGTGACTCCCACGCAGCTCCACGCAGCTCCACGCAGCTCCACGCAGCTCCACGCCTTCGCGTGCAAAGAGCTGCAAGGTGCAGGCTGCCCACCCAGGCGGGGGCAGCGGCGAAACGAGGACTGAGACGGAGAGAGTTGTTCCGTGCATGGCGGCGGTCACGTGACACCCTTGGGAGAGGGTTGGGGGGGGGCAGCACTTGTACCAGCACGCTGCCGTGTACCGGTGCTTTGCGGAAGGCGAGGCGGCGCTAAAGCGTGCGATTCTCAGAAACGGTTCCCAGTTTCCACGCTGCGGCTTCACGCCACGAAGGGGGGGAGAATGGCAGTGGAACGTGAGCCGCTGACGGGGCAATGGGCTCCCGTAATAAAGGTTTTTGGGGTTAGATGGCGTAAGTATGAATGTGTCGTAACCCTCCGCCACCCGACACAGCCAATCGGTAAGGGATTAGTCACGTAAGCAAAACGCGCCAATTAGTTACTAGTGTACTGTCGTGTGTAGTGTAGTGTATAGTGCAGTGTACAGTAGTGTAGTGTAGTATACTCCTTCAGCCCACCGGTGTGTTGGAGAGTAAATCCACAACGTTTACAATTTGAACAGTGCGACGTTTCGCTGGTCATCACGTCCAACATGATCGGGGCGATTTTTCCAGAATAGTGAAGCCATCCACCTGCTCCCATCTCATCGCTTCCAGATCGCAAACTACACGAGGGCGCTGGGCTGTTAACTCCCTCGCCTGGTATGCGGGAGGTCGTGGGTTCGATCTCGAACCCTGACCGATGCCTGTCGTATATTTGGCGTCTGCGTGTTCTTTCTCTCTCTCTCTTTCTCCCGTGGTGGTCGCGTGGATTTTTCTCCAGGTCCTCCCGTTCTTTTTCCCCTCCACATTTAGAATCGACGCGCTATCATTTGTGGCCATCTGAAAAATTCGCTTGATAGCTCGGTGGGCCTTACCTAGTAGTTTACACATTTCACATGAGACTTAGAAGTCCAAATTATTGTTATTTTCAACGTTGCGACCACGCTTCATAATGTGCATTGCTAGGCACACGCGGGGGAGTCGTGCCCCCACCCCACCCCGAGCCTGCACGCTTTCTCCCGTAGCGCTTTTTGTTTTGACTCATCGTTGTAAGCCGTCGGGAAAAGCGCTAATTGGGGTCCCCATAGTGTCTACGGCTGTACGCTGTCACCACATGGCCTCCCCAAAGGGATTGGGCAATGGTGAACCTTGGTGATTTTACTGTATTGGTGAGACACGTGGCGGGGGCTGCATGCGCGCGCGTGTGGAGTGTGCAACACGTACAAGGTTGATACACTTAGTAATCATTAATTTCAACTTGTAACACTGCCTCGCTGCCACGCAGTGTCGGCTCGCGCTCTCGCTCGCTCCTCGAGACGAGGACGACGATGGAGAGCATTGCTACGTGAGCGAGCGAGAGAGCGAGAGAGAGTGGCGGGGGGGGGGCACGACTCGGAGGTGCGAGGATGAACCACGGACGAGCGGGGAGGCAGCAGCAGCCAGGCAATGAGCCGGCGCCAAATGTCCTGCTTCTCCCCCTCCACTGCCACCCCAAACTCTGCCGTCCTCTATACATTAAGGTGTTATTAGCCAATTAATGAGCGCGTGGCAGGAAACCCGTGTGTTACAGATGGGACATATGGAATATAAGGGACAGATGGAACAGATGGAACAGATGGAACAGGTGGGACAGGTGGAATAGATGGGACAGATGGGACAGATGGGACAGGTGGAATAGATGGAACAGATGGAACAGATGGAACAGATGGAATAGATGGAACAGATGGGACAGGTGAAATAGATGGGACAGATGGAATAGATGGGACAGATGGAACAGATGGGACAGATGGAATAGATGGAACAGATGGAACAGATGGAATAGATGGAATAGATGGGATAGATGGGACAGATGGAACAGATGGAACAGATGGAACAGATGGAACAGATGGACAGATGGAATAGATGGAATAGATGGGACAGGTGGGAGTCCAAATATTTTGCGGCGGCGCCCTCTCCTGGCGAGCCGGGGTACGGCACCTCCTGGACGCCGAGACGGGAACGGAGTTTTCGCGGTTTACCTGCGCGGTGATCCACCGGGACCCAGAGGTCGCAACCGGGTACCCGATACCCGTACCCTACCCGATACCCGGTTACCCGTACCCGGCCGGGTACGGGTATCCGTTTGCGACCCTGGCGCGGCCGGGTACGGGTAGGCCTTGAGTCACTTGGTGAGTCACCGTTTGTCACTCATTTCCCAAAGTCTTGTCTCTTCTCACAATTCAAGTTCCTAGAATCAACGCACCCGCGCCTGCAACATGGCTTCATCCCAGAGGTCGCAATCAGGTACCCGATACCCGGCCGGGTACGGGTAGAGTACAGGTACGGCCGGGTACGGGTAAGGAATCAAAACCCGTTTGCAACCTCTGCCGGGACCCCGCTTGCCGCTGCCTCCGCGCAGCGCTGGATGGATCACAGGCCGCGTGCTGCGTAGCTCCCCCCCCCCGCCGCCGCCATAGGAAGGTGGCATTTCATCGACTCGTCTCAGGGCTGTGAAGAGGAGGATTGGCCACCGCAGCGGTGCTCATTCGAGCCGCAATAATCCCTTTCTGTTTTTCGACTTTCGAAAACATACCACAAAGCCTCGACTGGGCTTAGTCTCCAAGGACTTAAATGCGGCTGTTACGGTGATATATAGATAATTAGTATATTGATATGTGTGTGTGTGTCTGGGTGTGATATCCCTTGTTACGTGGGAGGCAGTCGTGCAGAGCTTGACGATACAAACCAGAGGTCGCAAACGGGTTTTGATTCCTTACCCGTACCCGGCCGCACCAGGGTCGCAAATGGGTACCCGTTCCCTACCCGTATCCTACCCGAAATGAGTGACAAACGGTGACTCACCGGTGACTCACGGCCTACCCGTACCCGGCCGCACCAGGGTCGCAAACGGCTACCCCAGCTACCCGTACCCGGCCGGGTACGGGTAGCCGGGTATCGGGTAGGGTACGGGTATCGGGTACCCGGTTGCGACCTCTGATACAAACCCAAGGACCCGACTTCGATTCCTGCCCATGGCCACCAACACCAGGGACGATTATCGGAACCGGTCCTGGGCCTCCCCCAGCTTGACCGTCTCAAACGAGTGCCTGGTGTGGGGTGTAACCATCGCCGCCGGGGAGACAAAGGTGGCCGGGTGGGTGTGGTGCTGGCCCACCCACACCCTCGTGTGCCGTGGCTGGCCGTCATAGGTGCTGCTCGCTTAACAGCACTTGCCCCAACAGTCTAGTAAGGGCTATACGGGGGACCTTTGTCTTCAATCTAGATGTTGAGTCGATTGACCTTTGTCTTGTGATACTAGTTGCATAATTGCATACTGTACGGGTTATGGATATACATTGTTTGTACACGTATCGTTACATGTTTGCTGTGTGTGTGTGTGTCAATTTGACACCCTTGCAAATGAGGTGTTTTATCTCAAGCGGTTTTCCAGGTGAAAATATTTTAATAAAAAAAAGTGTTTAGGGTCACGCACGCACAGTCACACACACGTGTCGTTATTGACGAATGCGTCGAGTCTTGTTGTTATTTGTGCTTGTGCATCACCACTGCCAATTCAGCAGCAGCAGCAGCATCAACAATAAATCAGGGCTGAGACGGGGGTGGCGGGGCGGGGGGCACCAAGATATCCCACAATCCGCTTTAACCACCCCGCGTCTGTAGGTGCGCTGTGGTTGTTGGCAGGTTAAATTTCGATGTAAAGCTTTCGTGACTGCAGGGATTCATCTTCTTGGTTCTTTCGGTAAAGTCACGTAGAAGGGAAGTAATAAAATAAGCGCTGTCTCCCTGACAGACCTGTTCTTCACCTGAGGGACGGCTGCTTGCGTTGTGCCCGAAACGTCGTGAGAATTATTTTTAAATGTTTTATTTTTATTATTTTATTATTTCCGGAGAGACAACGCTGTCTCCCCGACAGACCTGGTCTTCACCTGAGGGACGGCTGCTTGCGTTGTGGCCGAAACGTCGTGAGAATTATTTTATTATGTTTTATTTGTATTATTTTATTACTTCCCTTCTACGTGACTTTACCGAAAGAACCAAGAAGATGTTGGCAGGTTTTTGCGGCGGCGGCGGCGACAACGCGGCTACGATCCGACCGGTCGCGTTGTGGCGTTGCGATCGTCGCCGCCGCGTTTGCCGTGTCCCCTGGTTTGCGAATGACCGTCGTTGTCGTGACGGCGCGACTGCACCGTGGTTGCCGTTCTAACGTGGACGCGGTCTCGTTGTTGTCTCCCGGTGCGTTTCGTCGACACAGCCAACCAGTACCTGTTCATGGTGCAAGCCAGCAGCATTATGATACGGAACAACATGCGGACTATCGGAGCCCAGGTGTACGAGCAGATTCGGCACGGCATGCGCAAGAACGGCACGGGCAACGGCACCGGTACGCACCGCACTCGCGCGGGGAGATTTCACTCATACCACACACACACCTAGACTACACACTCGCACCACACACACCTACACTACACACACACACTCATACCACACACTCATACCACACACACACCTAGACTACACACACACCACACACAGCTAGACTACACACACACACACCACACACCACACCACACACACACACCTAGAATGCACACTCACACCACACACACCTAGACTACACACTCACACCACACACACACCACACACACACACCTAGACTGCACACTCACACCACACACACACCACACACACACCTAGACTGCACGCTCACACAACACACACACACACACACCACACACACACACACCTAGACTGCACACTCACACCACACACACACACCACACACACACACCTAGACTGCACACTCACACCACACACACACCACACACACACCTAGACTACAGTCACACCACACACACACCACACACACACACCTAGACTGCACACTCACACCACACACACACACCACACACACACACCTAGACTGCACACTCACACCACACACACACACCACACACACCTAGACTGCACACTCACACCACACACACACCACACACACACCTAGACTACACGCTCACACCACACACACACCACACACACACACCTAGACTACACGCTCACACCACACACACACCACACACACACCTATACTACAGTCACACCACACACACACCACACACACACCTAGACTGCACACTCACACCACACACACACACACACACCACACACACACCTAGACTACACGCTCACACCGCACAGTCACGCACCGCACACACACACCTTAGAGCACAGTCACACACCGCAAGCACACATGCACACACGTACACACGCACACACCTAGACTACACACTCACACCGCACAGTCACACACCGCCCGCCCACCTACACTACACACTCGCACGCACACACAACACCTACACCACACGACACCGCACACAGTTGCGCGGCGAGAGTGGGTCCCCGGTGAGAGTGGTGCACTGTGCGTGGTGTGTGGTGCGTGGTGCAGACTACTTGGACGGCTACAACGCGAGTGACTACATGATGCCGACCGGCACCTACCTGCCGGAGAACTTCACCTACCTGCCGCACATGACCTGCCCCTCGCGCCTGCCCTCCATGAGTACGTGCGCGTGCGTCCGTGTGCGCGTGCGTCCGTGTGCGTGTGCGTCCGTGTGTGTGCGCGTCCGTGTGTGTGTGCGTCCGTGTGTGTGCGCGTCCGTGTGTGTGCGCGTCCGTGTGTGTGCGCGTCCGTGTGTGTGCGCGTCCGTGTGTGTGCGCGTCCGTGTGTGTGCGCGTCCGTGTGTGCGCGCGTCCGTGTGTGCGCGCGTCCGTGTGTGCGCGCGTCCGTGTGCGCGCGCGTCCGTGTGCGCGCGCGTCCGTGTGCGCGTGCGTCCGTGTGCGCGTGCGTCCGTGTGCGCGTGCGTCCGTGTGCGCGTGCGTCCGTGTGCGCGTGCGTCCGTGTGCGCGTGCGTCCGTGTGCGCGTGCCTGCGGTGCGTCCGTGTGCGCGTGCGTCCGTGTGCGTGTGCCTGCGGTGCGTCCGCGTGCGACGCAAAGGGCACCGAGAGCGGTGGTGCAGTGGTTAGCGCATTGCCCTCTGACCCCGGCGACTCCGAGGTCCTCCTACGGGCCCTCCCCTACGTTTGCTCCGGCCTCCAGTTAGCGCCAGGTTCTCGGCGTGCAAACATCGCCACTCGCGGCGGTGAGGGCGGCCGGGCGTGGTGCTGGCCACCCACTTCTTCGTGCGCCTTCACCGGTGTGCTCGCCACACAGCTCTTGCCTCGGCAGCCTGTTAGAGGCTCTAGGGGGGACCTTTGTCTTTGTGACGCTCGGCAATAGCAACGAGCGGAGCGCCGGGTCGGCTGAAACGCAGCGAATAGGCACGGTGGGGGAGCGCACGTGACCAGTGCGTCTTCTTTGACGTGCCAGTCGGACAACCCATAATATCGCAGTCTGTCCCATGACTTCCTACCAACGGAGAACCTTTGATATTTGACGTGACGGCCTCGAAAGCGCACCTAGCCCAGCACAAGCACCGAGGTGACGTCACCGTGGTGACGTCACCGTCGTGACGCCACGTGGTGGCGAAGGGCAGCTGGTGCTGTGGTGTGTCCGGGACCACGCCCGGTCGCCTTTGTCTCCTCCCAGCTGTTACGTTTACACACCGCACCGTGTGCTCATTAAAACCGTGCTTGCCCCAACAGCCTTGTATGGCTAGAGGGGTCGCTCGTTGTATTTGTGTGTAAACACCTGTGCGTGCGTGTGCGTGCGTGTGTGTGTGTTTGTGCGTGTGTGTTTGTGCGTGTGTGCGTGTGTGCGTGTGTGCGTGCGTGCGTGTGTGTGTTTGTGCGTGCGCGCGTGTGCGTGTGTGTGTGCGCGTGTGCGTGTGTGTGTGCGCGTGCGCGCGTGTGTGTGTGTGCGCGTGTGCGTGCCTGTGTGTGCGTGTGTGCAGAGGGCCCCATGGATGTGAACATGAGCGAGACGACGATGGACAATGTGCTGCGCTCGATGGACTCGCCCTGGGAGCTCAAGCCGGGTGGACACTGGAAGCCCAGCGACTGCCAGCCCCTCTGGAGGGTACGTGCCGTCACCCGGCTCCTGCTACTGCTGCTGCTGCTGCTCCTCCTGCTGCTGCTGCTGCTGCTCCTGCTGCTGCTGCTGCCCTGCTGCTGCTGCCCTGCTGCTGCTGCTGCTGCCCTGCTGCTGCTGCTGCTGCCCGCTAGTAACACCCCCTGCCAGCACTGCCAGAGACCCTAGACCAGCAGCAAGCGACAGACGAGTATGATTAGAGGCCAGGGCTTGGGGCTAGGTTGGCGTTAGGCTGAGAGCTAGGTGAGGGTTATGTGAGGTTTGGGAGCCGAGCTAGGTTAATGTTAGGAAGAGAGTTCAGTTAGGGCCGAGAGCTCTTGTTAGGATGAGAGTTGGGGTTGGAGCTAGGTTAGGGCCGAGAGCTCTTGTTAGGATGAGAGTTGGGGTTGGAGCTAGGTTAGGGCCGAGAGCTCTTGTTAGGATGAGAGTCGGGGTTGGAGCTAGGTTAGGGCCGAGAGCTCTTGTTAGGATGAGAGTTGGGGTTTGGAGCTAGGTTATGGCCAAGAGCTCTTGTTAGGATGAGAGTTGGGGTTGGAGCTAGGTTAGGGCCAAGAGCTCTTGTTAGGATGAGAGTTGGGGTTGGAGCTAGGTTAGGGCCGAGAGCTCTTGTTAGGATGAGAGTCGGGGTTGGAGCTAGGTTAGGGCCGAGAGCTCTTGTTAGGATGAGAGTTGGGGTTGGAGCTAGGTGAGTGTAGGGTTAAGGCTGGGTCTGTTTATGGTTAAGGCTAGGGTTAGCGTTAAGGCTAGGGCTAGGCAACTTTAGAGTTAAGGTTAGGGTTAAAGCTATGGCTTAGAGCTAGGTGAGTGTAGGGTTAAGGCTCGGGGTAGAGCTCTGTCATTTTATGGTAAAAGTCTGAGGATGAGGACCTGGTCATGGAGGACTTGAGCTGCGGATTTGTGTATAGACGGCCGATTGCGTGAAGCCCACACCCGGAGGAAGATGCACACGCTCCGGTTACCCATTGCACAGTAGAGAGGCGAACAAGTGCAGGCAGCTAGCGCAACCAGTGCGTGCGTGTGCGTGCGTGTGCGTGCGCGTGCGTGCGCGTGCGTGCGCGTGCGGGCAAGCACGAGCGGTAGTGGTGAGCGCGCTGCCCCACAAACCCGGCGACCCCAGTGACGATTATCTGAACCGGTCCTGGGCCTCCCCCTAGGTCGACTCGGCCTCAAATAGGTTACCTGGCGCGGTTTGTAATCGTCGCCACTAGGGAGACAAAGGTGGCCCGGCGTGGTGTTGGTCACCCCCATGCCCTCGTGTGCCGTGCCTGCCTTCATAGGTGCTGCTACTCGCTAGTAGCACTTGCCTCAACAGTCTGTTAGAGGCTGCACGGGGGTCTTTGTGAGCACGCAGATTGTGTGTGGGCGTGAGCGCGCAGTGTGTATGCGAGCGTGCACATGTTGTGTGTGTGTAGGTGAGAGAAAGCACATCGTGTGCGTGCGAGATCGCGGATGTGCATGTGCTGCCTGAGTGAGCGTGCGTGCCTGAGCACGCGTGTGAGTGTGCGGCACCGTTGGCGTGTGAACACGCGTGTGAAAGTGAGCGTGCATACCTCGGTCACTGTGTGGGTGTGTGACTGTGCGATCGATCTCTTGTGGATAGTTACATTTTTTGGCCAATATTTCTGCACCCGGCACACCACATCCAGTATAACTCCCACGATGGGCCCGTGGCTACTGCTCGGTCACGTGACACCTACTCCAGGCTACTAGCGGCCCCGTGAATGCTTAACAAATGTTTTGGTGATGCTGCTGCGTTAGCAGTGATGCACAAGCACAGATTAGAAAAAAAAATATCCATAATGTTAGTGCACAAGAATGTTACTCTACAGGCAATGTGAGTCTTTGGGCAATGTTAGTCTACGCCCAATCTTCGTCAATGGGTGGTGTTAGTCTATGGGCGGTGTTAGTCTACGGGCAGTGTTGAGTCTATGGGTAGTGTTAGTCTATGGGCGGTGTTGAGTCTATGGGCGGTGTTAGTCTGTGGGCGGTGTTAGTCTGTGGGCGGTGTTAGTCTGTGGGCGGTGTTAGTCTGTGGGCAGTGTTAGTCTACGGGCAGTTGTTGAGTCTATGGGCAGTGTTAGTCTACGGGCGGTGTTAGTCTACCGGTGGTGTGAGTCTTTCGGCAATCTTAGTCTATGGGCAACGTTCCTCATGTACCTTGGGTAAGCCTCACCGAGTCTCAAGGCGCTTGTGTGCTGGTGGGTGATCCTGCTTGCTGCATTGGCGTGATGTTCTGCCCGTTCCACTCCGGGAGTTTTGGCTTCAAGTGGGAGCGAAAAACCCGGAGCAACCTCGCGCAAAAAAACAAAAAATGGAAGTGTCGGGCTCATAGCGCCGCACAGGTGGAGTCAAGATGGCAATTGCACCATTGGAACCTCCTTTGCCAGCAAAAAATATGATAATTGTTTTTTTTACCCTTCTATCTGGCAACAAAACTGACACCTTTTTTGCATATATTATCAGTGCATATATTATCAGAGTTCTGTTTTTTTGTTTGCATTATGGCTGCAGGTATTGCGGTCTATGCAAACATGACTCCTTGTAAAAAAAGGTGTCAGTTTTGTTGCCAGATAGAAGGGTAAAAAAACCAATTATCATATTTTTTACTGGCAAAGGAGGTTCCAATGGTGTAAATGCTTACCCCGAGCTCTCATACTCTGATGGTGCATTGTCCTTGAGTTGTGCGCCTTTTGGCGTCATCTGGTCCAACACCATGTGAGACTAGGCTCTAAGAAAAGCTGTCTCGGGCGTGGACCAATCAACTTCAAGGACAGTGCATACATTATCAGAGTTGTGTTTTTTGTTTGCATTCCGACCGCAGGTATTGTGGTCAATGCAAACATGACTCCTTGTAAAAAAGGTGTCAGTTTTGTTGCCAGATAGAAGGGTAAAAAAACAATTATCAAGATGGCAATGCTCGCCCTGCCATCTGCTGGCCGCCCATCTGGCAATTCAAGACGAACAACCCTGACGATCGCTTTTCCCAGGCGGGTTCTACGATCAATAAGTGAAGTTACCAACCAGTTAAATTTCGATGTAAAGCTTTCGTGACTGCAGGGATTCATCTTCTTGGTTCTTTCGGTAAAGTCACGTAGAAGGGAAGTAATAAAATAATAAAAATAAAACATAATAAAATAATTCTCACGACGTTTCAGACTCTGTCTTCTCGACAGACCTGTTCTTCACCTGAGGAACGGCTGCTTGCGTTGTGGCCGAAACGTCGTGAGAATTATTTTATTACGTTTTATTTTTATTATTTTATTACTTCCCTTCTACGTGACTTTACCGAAAGAACCAAGAAGATGAATCCCTGCAGTCACGAAAGCTTTAAATCGAAATGTAACGGACAACACAGTTGAGTCTCAAGGTACAAACCAGTCTCACAAAACCCTGCTTAGCTTTTGAGATCCCCCACAAGATCCCGGCTGTGGTTGGTGAAGGAGGGTGGGGGCGGGGCGGGGTTGGGGGTCTGCGGGGGGGGGGGGGTGGGGGTTAGCGGTGCACAGGAAGGACCCTTCCAGATCCGTGGCTCATCGCCGATGCTAGCCGTGGCCGCGGCCGCGTCTCCGTGCGGACGCGGCTCGGCTCGTGGCCACGACTCGCCCTGTGTGTGTGGCGGCACCAGGGAGGTCCTTCTGCTTTGGCCACGTGACCTGGTGGCCCACACGAGCACCCCCCCCCCCTCGCATTATGAACACATTCCTTCACCGATTTAATTGCTCCGTTTTGGCCGCTCCTCGAGCCTCCTCTCCTCCGCCAAACTCCCCTCTCCCCCACTCCCCCTCCTTCTCCCATTGTTGTTGTTGTTGTCGTGGTGGCGGCGGTGGCGCTTAATGAGTTTGGTCGTTTACGATCTAAATTGGGGAGCGGAGTTTAGCCACGGCCCGCCACGCCGCCACGGCCGCCGCGTGTTGTGCCTGGCTCCTGTCCAGTCGCCGCAGCCGCTACCTCCCCCTCCCCCGCCGCACAGCCCCCACCCCATCCCCCCACCCTACCCCGCCGCCTCTCCCACCCCCAGCACGCGGTCGCGTCCCGGTGACCCACGAACTCTGACCTTGGCATGAACCCTCTGAAGGTGTGGGGAGCGGTGGTTGTAGCGGTTAGCGCTGCGCTGCGCTACGATCCTGGCGACCCGGGTTCGATTCCCGCTCACGGCAAACACCAGTGACGATTATCTAAACCGGGCCTGGGCCTCCCCTAGGTCGACTCAGCCTCAAATGAGTACCTGGTGTGATGTGTAAACATCGCCGCTAGGGAGACAAAGGCGGCCGGGCGTGGTGTTGGCCACCCACCCCCTCGTGTGCCGTGCCGGCCTTTATAGGTGCTCGCTAACAGCACTTGCCCCTACAGTCTGTTAAGGCTATACGGGGGATCTTTGTTTTTATCTTTGTGTGCGTGTGTGCGTGGGTGAGAATGTCTAGTGTGCGAGCGTGTTGGATGGTGGGTGAGAGGGTTGTGGTGTGAGTGAGCGATGGGGAGAGTGCGATTTGTAGTGGTGACGCGTGCGGTTGTGTCGAGTGTCTGTGCCGAGCCGTGCGTGTGGGGCCAGCATGCAGGTGTGCACGCGTGTGTGTGTGTGGGTGCGTTTTGTGTGTGGGTGCGTGTGTGGGTGGGTGTGTGTGCGGGTGTGTGTGTGTGCGCGCGTGTGTGTGGGTGCGTGTGTGGGTGTGTGTGTGCGTGTGTGGGTGTGTGTGTGGGTGCGCGTGTGTGTGGTGCGTGTGTGTGTGTGTGGGTGCGTGTGTGTGTGTGGGTGCGTGTGTGTGTGTGTGTGGGTGCGTGTGTGTGTGTGGGTGCGTGTGTGTGTGTGGGTGCGTGTGTGCGGGCGTGTGTGTGTGTGGGTGTGTGTGTGTGTGTGCGCGCGC
The DNA here is from genome assembly GCF_964198595.1 of Lampetra fluviatilis. Classification (NCBI taxonomy): domain Eukaryota; kingdom Metazoa; phylum Chordata; class Hyperoartia; order Petromyzontiformes; family Petromyzontidae; genus Lampetra; species Lampetra fluviatilis. Next base: position 5,060,624 of record NC_136328.1, read on the forward strand.
GTGTGTGTGTGCGCGCGTGCGTGTGTGTGTGCGCGCGCGTGTGTTGGGCTTGAGTGTTGTGGTGTGCACGTGGTGGGGGCGGCCGTGCTCGCAGGTGTAACGAGAGGTGCATGTTGGCTGCTTAGCCGAGGTGCATGTGGTGTAGCTGGGGTTTCGTGCGTGCGGTGCAGGTCGCCATCCTCATCCCGTTCCGCAATCGGCACGAGCACCTGCCCATCCTGCTGCGCCACCTCGTTCCCATGCTGCAGCGCCAGCGCCTCGAGTTCGCCTTCTACCTCATCGAGCAGGTTAGCGAGCGCCCACCTCATCGCACCTCGTCACGAATCGCTTCGTGGCAACTCCCTCGTTTCACCACACTGCTCCTCGACGCTCGGACCGCTCCACACGGCGCAACTCTCCGCAACTCGTTGCTAAGCGGCGCTAAGAGGGGCGGCGCTGTTAGAGGCGCGACGCGCTAGACGGCGCTGTGTGGCTCATTTCGATTTAAAGCTTTCATGACTGCAGGGATTCATCTTCTTGGTTGTTTCGGTAAAGTCGCGTAGAAGGGAAATAAAAAATAAACAATAAAAAATATTCACGACGTTTCGACTGCAACACAAGCAATCGTCATCAGGTGTGAAATCCACAGCAAGAAAATTTGAAGAAAAAACATTTTTCTTGCTGTGGATTTCACACCTGATGACGATTGCTTGTGTTGCAGTCGAAACGTCGTGAGAATTTGTATTGTTTTATATTTCGATTTAAAGGCTTTCGTGACTGCAGGGATTCGTCTTCTTGGTTCTTTCGGTAAAGTCATCACGTAGAAGGGAAATAATAAAATAATAAAAATAAAACGTAATAAAATAAAATTCTCACGATGTTTTGACCACAACGCAAGCAGCCGTCCTCAGGTGAAGAACAGGTCTGTCGGAAAGACAGCGTCTGAGTGAGACGGAAAGACAGCGTCTGAATGAGACGCTGTCTTCCCGACAGACCTGTTTTTCACCTGAGGACGGCTGCTAGCGTTGTGGCCGAAACGTCGTGAGAATTGTATTTTATCATGTTTTATTGTTATTATTTTATTATTTCCATTCTACGTGACTTTCCCGAAAGAACCAAGAAGATGTGTGCTCATGTTGCGGTGCGGTGTGTTCGGTGGCGTGCCGTGGTATGGTTAGCGTTGCTGTGCAGTGCGTGGTGATGTGGTTTGGGGCGCTAAGCTGTGCCGTGCGTCGTCACGCGGTGGGGGGGCGGCTACTACTTTGTCCCGGCGCGCGTCGCTAATCGGCGGCGCGGTGCTCACCCCGGCGGTGGCAGGCGGGCGACATGCCGTTCAACCGCGCGATGCCTCTTCAACGTGGGCTTCGTGGAGGCGCTGCGCGACGCGCCCTGGGACTGTTTCGTCTTTCACGACGTCGACCACATCCCCGAGAGCGACCGCAACTACTACGGCTGCAGCGACATGCCGCGACACTTTGCCCACCTGCTCGACAAGTACATGTACATGTGAGTGACGCCGCGTCCCCCCCCCCCCCCCCCCACTACTACCGCTCGTGGTGCCGACACCGCCGCTACCACCACCACGTCGCGGTTAGCCGGGCGGCGCTGCCGGCCTAGGGCCTCCTGAGTGAGGCGGTTAGCGACGCGTCGTTGGTGACGGGTCAGCGCGCAAACCGGGTGGAACTCCCTTCCACCAACGGGTGGGACTCCCCTTCCACCAACGGGCGGAACTCCCTTCCACCAACGGGTGGAACTCCCTTCCATGCAGTTCTAAAGCAATTGGCTTTCAATCTCAATGATGATTTAAAAGCGCATAGCTTCAGTGGTTTTCTAATATCGGAAGGGAGAGTGTTCCAGACGGCCGCAAAAGCACATCTGAAAACGCCGCGATGTGGTGACAACCGTGTTTGTTCTACGCCCCAACGCTACGCCCCAACGCTACACCCCGATCACTACGCCCCAACGCTACGCCCCGATCACTACGCCTGGACACGGCACGCGCACCACCCCACACGGCCTCGTTGACACCCCGTGACCCTGTGACCCTTGACCCCCGTGACCCCCGCAGCCTGCCCTACGACGAGTTCTTTGGCGGGGTGAGCGGGCTCACCACGGAGCAGTTCAAGAAAATCAACGGCTTCCCCAACGCGTTCTGGGGGTGGGGAGGGGAAGACGACGACCTGTGGAACCGGTAACCCCTCACCCCCCCCCCCCCCCCCACCGCTCACCCGACCCCCTCACCCCCCCCCCCCCCCCCACCGCTCACCCGACCCCCTCACCCCCCCCCCCACCGCTCACCCGACCCCCTCACCCCCCCCCCACCGCTCACCCGACCCCCTCACCCCCCCCCCCCCCCCCCCACCGCTCACCCGACCCCCTCACCCCCCCCCCACCGCTCACCAGACCCCCTCACCCCCCCCCCCCCCCCCCACCGCTCACCCGACCCCCTCACCCCCCCCCCCCCCCCACCGCTCACCCGACCCCCTCACCCCCCCCCCCCCCCCCACCGCTCACACGACCCCCTCACCCCCCCCCCACCGCTCACCAGACCCCCTCACCCCCCCCCCCCCCCCACCGCTCACCCGACCCCCTCACCCCCCCCCCCCCCCCCCACCCTCACACCGACCCCCTCACCCCCCCCCCCCCCCCACCCGCTCACCCGACCCCCTCACCCCCCCCCCCCCCCCCACCGCTCACCCGACCCCCTCACCCCCCCCCCCCCCCACCGCTCACCAGACCCCCTCACCCCCCCCCCACCGCTCACCCGACCCCTCACCCCCCCCCCACCGCTCACCCGACCCCCTCACCCCCCCCCCACCGCTCACCCGACCCCCTCACCCCCCCCCCCACCGCTCACTCCGACCCCCTCACCCCCCCCCCACCGCTCACCCGACCCCCTCACCCCCCCCCCACCGCTCACCCGACCCCCTCACCCCCCCCCCACCGCTCACCCGACCCCTCACCCCCCCCCCACCGCTCACCCGACCCCCTCACCCCCCCCCCACCGCTCACCCGACCCCCTCACCCCCCCCCCACCGCTCACCAGGACCCCCCTCACCCCCCCCCCACCGCTCACCCGACCCCCTCACCCCCCCCCCCCACCACCGCTCACCCGACCCCCTCACCCCCCCCCCACCCGCTCACCCGACCCCCTCACCCCCCCCCCCCACCACCGCTCACCCGACCCCCTCACCTCTCACACCCACGCCCCTCATTCCTCACCATCCCCGCAGAACTCGCTCCACGCCCTCGCCATCGCCATTCCCCGTCATCGCCCACTCCCTCCTCACCTCTCTCTTATCTCCCTCCCGCACACACCTCGCCAACTCGCCCCTCACCAACTCGCCCCTCGCCAACTCGCCCCTCACCAACTCGTCCCACAACCGCACGCCGCTCAATACCCTCGGGGCCCCCACCGCCCACGGCGGACTGCGGTCGGTTTTTGTGAACGGATCGCACTTGACCACGTCCAAGCTCGGCTGTAGGAATGTATCAGTGGGGGCAGTGGGGCGAGGGTTGAGGGGGTTGGGGGTGAGGGGTGAGAGGGGAGGGGTGGGGTGAGAGGGGAGGGGTGGGTGGGGTGAGGGGTGAGAGGGGAGGGGTGGGGTGAGGGGGGAGGGGTGGGTGGGGTGAGGGGTGAGAGGGGAGGGGTGGGGGGGGAGGGGTGAGAGGGGAGGGGGGGAGAGAGGGAAGGGTGAGAGGTGGGAGGGGTGGGGGGGGAGGGGTGAGAGGGGGTGAGGGGTGAGAGGGGTGAGGGGTGAGAGGGGGGAGGGGCGAGAGGGGGGAGGGGCGAGAGGGGGGAGGGGCGAGAGGGGGGAGGGGCGAGAGGGGGGAGGGGCGAGAGGGGGGAGGGGCGAGAGGGGGGAGGGGCGAGAGGGGGGAGGGGCGAGAGGGGGGAGGGGCGAGAGGGGGGAGGGGCGAGAGGGGGGAGGGGCGAGACGGGGTGGGAGGGGTGAGAGGGGTGAGAGGGGGAGGGGTGAGAGGGGTGAGGGGGGGGGCTGACACAGAGCGTTGTTACGATGGCGATGTCACGCGACACTGCACTGACGTCATCCGGAGCCCGAAACCCTCACCGCTGCCTTTGTCTCCCCTAGTGGCGATGTTCACACACACACACACACACCGCACAAGGTACTGATTTGAGCTGAGTTGACCTCGGATAATCGTGTTGGGCCTTCGTAGCTGCTACTCGCCAACAGCACTTGCCCCAACAGTCGGAAGTAGCACGCGGACGGACGATCTTTGTCTTGTGTTCCCCTGCACCCTTGCCCCGCTGCAGGGTGATGTTTGCAGGGTACAACGTGACGCGGCCCCCCGGGGCGATGGGGCGGTACAAGTCGATCCCCCACCACCAACCGCGGGGAGGTGCAGTTCCTGGGCAGGTGAGGAGACGACCGTGACCCCCGACCCCCTCACCCTGACTGTGGTGGTGAAAGCCGTTCTTCAACAACCTCTACGGTTGTTATGGTGGCGGTGGTAATGACGGCGGCGCTGATAGGCGTGGTGGTGGTGGTGGTGGTGATCGGAGTGTTGGTGGTTGTTGTTGTAGTTGTGGTAGCGGTGTGTGAACCCGGCAAACCGGGTTCGATTCCCGCTCACGGCCAACACCGGTGACGATTGTCTGAACCGTCCCTGGGCCTCCGCGAGGTCGACTCAGCCTCAAATGAGTACCTGCTGCGGTGTGTAGTAAACATCGCCACTGGGGCGTGGTTGCTGGCCACGGTGCCAGTAGCCTTCATGGGTTCGCTCCTCCGCCAACAGCACTTGCCGCATCAGTTTGTTAGAGGCTACATGGGGGGGGGGGGGGTAGGAATCTGTAGTCGTAGCGTCGGTGTTGGTTGTGTGTAGCGTCAGAGTTGCTTGTGGTTGCTCAGTCCCCTTCCCCCCACCCTCCACCCCTCCCCCCCCCACCCTCCACCCCCCCCCTCCCCCCCCACCCTCCACCCCCCATCAGGTACTTGCTGCTGCGCCACTCGCGGGAGCGGAACGCGGTGGACGGCATCAGCAACCTGCGCTACCGGGCCCAGCGCGCGCGCACGCCGCTCTACACCAACATCACCGTCAGCCTCTCCCCCGAGCTCGCGCCGCTGCCCGCCAACTACTGACACGCGGCCCTGCGGGGCAGCAGCAGCGGGAGGAGGAGGAGGAGGGAGGGGGGCAGCAGTGGCAGGAGGAGGAGGGAGGGAGGGCAGCAGGAGGTGGGTGGGGGGGCGATGAGGAGAGAGACGGCGAGGAAGGGGAGTAGGAGGCCGTCTTCGCTCCCAACCTCGCGCACCGCCCACCCCTGGCGCCTGGAGCTGACCGGATTTGTGACGGTGACGGAGGAGGAGGTCGAGGAGGTCGAGGAAGAGGAGAGAGAGAGACGTGGCGACCGAGATGAAGCGAGCGTCGGTCTCGCCGATGTGCGGTCATTATTTATGATGCGTTTCTGAAGTGGGCGGCGGGTTGTGGTGGTTGTGGTTTTTTATCGAAGATTTTTTTTTTTTATGGAATCAACGATGGACCGGGGTGGAGATGTCGGGAGGAAGACGGCAAGTCTGGGTGGGGAGGGGGGGGGAGGGGTGAAGAACAAAACACAAAACCACAATGAACTCCCGCGGCCCGGCCGTGCATCGACCGGGCCGCGTCGTGCGCGCGAGAAGAAATTAAACAAAACTCTAGCCGGCACCGACCGACTGACGATCCATGACGATCGTCCAAAAAAACGGCGAGGGTGGGGGAAGGGGGGAGGAGGGGGGGGGGGCTACCCGCACATACACCCCGAAAATGGGGGGGGGGGGGGTGGGGGCGAGGTGGCTTTCACACCCCAGGAAAATGAAACCCTCCCCCCACCCACCCACCCACCACCTCAAATACAAGCCCCCCGCCCCCACCACTCCCACGACGCCCTGTCCCTCCTCGCCTTGGCGAAACTACTGAGCGGGCCCCGGAGAAGTCCGTGGTGGCGACGGACGGGCCCATCGGTGCGCCCGCCACGAACCCCCACGGAGCGACGGCGTTGTCCACGGGCACTTCGCCCAACGAGTGTTGTTTACGCTTGCGGGTCGTGAGCCGCCGTGCGCTTTCGCTCCGCGCGCGCGCACGCGGTTTGGATTTGTGTTGCTTGAGGAGCGGTGGCGCAGCGGTCGGCGCGCTGTGGCCGCGAACCCCGGCGGACCGAGGTTCGGTCGCGCGCTCGCCGGCCACCGATGCCGGTGGCGATTGTCCGAGCCGATCCCGGCCGATTTCAGTAGCTGGTGCGCGGGGTGTAAACATCGCCACTGGGGAGACAAAGGCGGCCGGGCGTGGTGCTGGCCACCCACCCCCCCTCGTGTGCCGTGCCGGCCTTCGCAGGTGCTTGCTATCGGCACTTGCCCCAAAAGTCTGCTAAGGCTATTATGAGAGGGATCTTTTGTCATTTGTGCGTGATTGTGCGCTGCACGTGATTGTTTCGTGCGTGTGATTGTGCCGTGCGTGTGTCGTATTGTGTGCGATTCGTGGCGTGCGCTTTGTTTTGTCTGCGAGCGTGCTCTACATGTTCGTGTCGTAGCAATATGTGGGGGAGCGGTAGCGTAGTGGTTACCGCACTGTTCTATGGACCTGGCGACCTGAGCTCCGTTCCACGGTCGTGACCAATAACGGTGGCAAACATTTGAATCGGTCCTCGGCCTCCCCTAAATGCGTGCCTGGTGCGGTGCGTGTACATCCACACCGGGGCAGCCACAGGCGGCCAGGCACGGTGTTGGCTACCCCTCGTGTGCCGTGCCAGCCGTCATAGGCGCTCGCTAACAGCATTTGCCCCAACAGTCTGTTAAAGGGTATACAGGGGGGAGGGGGGGGATCTTTTTACCATTGTGTGTGCGTGCGTGATTGTTCTGCGAGTGTGGTTGTGTCACGTGGCTGCGCGTGCGCTCTGTGTAGTACGCTCGGTGCGTACTTTGCTTTTCGCAGCCTCGCAGTGCTTATGAAGCCCTTGGGGTTGAGCCGTGCTGCTGCTGCTGCGTGAGCCGTGCGAGCGAGCGAGTGACCTGTGCGGGAGTGTGTGTCCGTGTGAGCTGCGTGCGAGGGAGTGTGCGAGCCGTGGTGGAGCCTGATTGAGAGCTGTGTGTGTGGGTGTCGTTTTTATTTTTCACGTGATGTTTCTGTGCCTCAATCTCGGTGATGAAACCACGAGATGGCATCTGTGCGTGCGAGTCTGTGTGTGTGTGTGTGCGAGCCTTCAACACTTCATGTGACGGCCTCAAAGTGCACCTAGCTTGGCACAAGCGTTCTGTGGTGATGTCACCGCCACGCAGCGGCAAAGGGCGGCTGTAGAGAACGCGAGTCGTGAGCGGTGGCAGAGTAGTTATCGCACTGTGCCGCTGCGAACCCGGCGAACCCGAGTTCAATCCCCGGCCGTGGCTAGCAGTCGCTCGCTAATGATATTTGAACCGGTCCTGGGCCTTGCGCAGGTTTGACCCGGCCTTTAAAAGTGGACGTGTGGTGCTGTGTGCAAGCGTTCGGCACTGGAGAAAACAAAGGCAGCATGGCGTGGTGCTGCCCCACGCCGTCACCTTCCGTGCCATCATTCCGGCCTTTGTAGCCTGCTCGCTGAGCGGCAATTGCCACCCCTCTCTCACGTCCCCCCTCCCCCCCCCCCACCACCAACAGTCTCCCAGGGGCTTACCCCAAGGGGGATGCGAGTGTGCGAGTGAGTTTACCTGCGAGCATCTCTTGCGCGTACCGAGCGAACGATTTAAAAAAAAATGTGTCTCCATATGTGAATAAGCGCGCGCGTGTGAATGAGCGCGCGTGTGCGTGCGTGTCCATCGTCGGGACGATGTAGCGTGCACTCTCTCCGCTCCGGAAACGCGTCGTCTGCCGAGGGGAGGAGCGATGTGGCGGGGCGCGTGTTTTATAATCTGCGGCCATTTACCTGTCCTTATTTAATTTTACCTTTGTACATAAATGCCTTTTTGGTTCTAAATGCCTTCCCCGACCCCACCCCGTGCCTCGCCCACAGCCCTCCACGAACACCACATACCTCCTACGCCCTTCAGTGCTGTCCACTGCAGGCGAGCTCACCTTAGGCGCGTGCGTGTGCTCTATGTCCCCCGGTGAGATCGCCTGGGATCAGTGCGCTCCCAGGTGAGCGCACCCGCAGGGCCGCTGTGTGCTCTGGATGCGCTTGCGGAAAGTGGGCAGCACTGTGTCCTCTCGCACAGAGGGACACCCCACCCCCCCCTACCCTCTGACTCACCAGGGCTGTGACCCCCGCAACATCTGACCTTGACCCCAGATGCCCCGTGGCTCATGGGAACACGAGATTATCTGCATCTCGTGCTCCTCTGGGCTTGAGCTTCGAGCCTCGGGTTCGAATCGTGGCTTCCGGGTTTCTATTGCGGCCTGAGTTTGAGCCACCCTGGTTAGTGAGCCTTGGGTTTGATAACTGGATTTTGAGATTTGGGATCGAGACCTGAAGCATAGCTGGGTTTCAGACCTGAGATTGGGTTTGAGACCTGGGACCTGGGTTTCTCACCTTGGAACCTGGGTTTGAGACCTGGGTTTCACACCTGGATTTCACACCTGAGACTTGGGTTTGAGACTTGGGTTTGAGACTTGGGTTTGAGACTTGGGTTTGAGACTTTGGTTTGAAACTTGGGTTTCAGACCTGAGGCCTGGGTTTGAGACCTGGGTTTGAGGCCTGGGTTTGAGACCTGGATTTCACACCTGAGGCCCGGGTTTCACACCTGAGACCTGGGTTTGAAAGCTGGGTTTGAGACCTGGGTTTCTCACCTGGGACCTGGGTTTGAGGCCTGGGTTTCACACCTGAGGCCTGGGTTTCACACCTGAGACCTGCGTTTGAGGCCTGGGTTTGAGACCTGGGTTTCTCACCTGGGACCTGGGTTTGAGGCCTGGGTTTCACACCTGAGACCTGCGTTTGAGGCCTGGGTTTGAGACCTGGGTTTGAGGCCTGGGTTTCACATCTGGGACCTGGGTTTGAAAGCTGGGCTCCTCCTTCAGGTCGCAAGTTGCACTGTGGAGGTCGGGGTGGGGCACGGCGAGGGTCAACGCGATCGCCCTCTTTTTACTTTGCGGTTTAATTCGTGACTATGGCGGCGGGTCGGTGATGATGTTTCGCGACGATGTTGATATAATAATTCATGACGTTGGCGATTATGATAACGCGAATTTCCACAAACTGTCGGTACTAACCCCCACCCACCCACCCACCCCTGCATTTGTTTACATGATCTACTGCTCCACCTTACTCACTATGGACAACACTCCGTGTCGGGGGAGGAGGGGGGGTGATCCATGCCCGCCCGCCCCCCCTCCCGCAAGATCCCCACTTAGGCCGGACACTGACCTCTAAACCTCACCGCTGTGTAATCTAATCCGCGTGGTTTCATTACCGATGTACGGTGACTGGGGATCGAACTGGGATCCTAAGGGCAGGGGTCAAAAGGGCAGCGTTCCTCCCCTCACCCCCCTCCCCGACTACCACGAAAGCCCCAATGAAGAGAGGCACTGGCCCCCTCTGATGGAGCTGCGTTGTGTTGTGCCCCGCTAGTATTGCTGCGTGTGTACATGCGTAGTGTGTGCGCGCGCTCGCTATGCGGACACGTGTTGCCTCTGCCCGCGCTATGCGAACATGCGTGTGTTGCCTGTACGCGCTCTATGCGAACACGTGTTGCCTCCGCGCGCTATGCGGACACGCCTGTTGCCTGTACGTGGGCTGTGTGTGTATTGGGTGCAGTATATATGTTGTGTGTGTGTGTGTGCAGTGTGCAGCTTTATACATTCAGGAGATTTTCTGTCAATCCACTGCCGGATGAGAGACACCTCCTCCGCCCTCCCACGCTGGGCAGGTCGTGGGAATTGATTTGGAGGCCGCAGTTTGACCCACACTCGTGGTCAGTGAGGGGGTCGGTCAAGGAGCAGCGGCCGCATTGGCCAACTTCTGCTGAAAATTAAACTTGTTTATGGTTCTAGATTTGAAGCTTTCGTGACTGCAAGGATTCATATTCTTAGGTTTTTTCGGTAAAGTCACGTAGGTGAAAAATTTAAATTAATAAAAGTAAAATAAAAATCAAATAAAAATCACGACGTTTCGGAGGCAACACAAGCTTCCGTCTTCAGGTGGAACCGTCACTTGATACAGCTATTGTGCTGTGACGGTTCCACCTGAAGACGGAAGCCTGTGTTGCCTCCGAAACGTCGTGATTTTTATTTTACTTTTATTAATTTTTATTTTTTATGGGTTTTTTTTACCAGCTAACGGCCCGCCGAGCTCGTGCGGCCGATTTTTTTCAGAAGCGACGTTGGCCACAAATGATCGCCCGACGAAATTGGCGGCCCATCATCGTCGCCGCCGCGTGCAAACGCACGGCAGCCAAATACTCCCAAAAACGCGTGACCTCGATTCTTCGATGTGTGAAGGGCAAACCCGGGGGACCCGGGGGAGAATCGACGTGTGACCACGGGGATGAAATGCAAACTCCGGTTAGGGGCAGGTCGGCCAACAAACAATAAAAAAATAAAACGATATTTTGTACAGCAGGCGTCAGGGTCCGGATCAAACCCACGGACCTCCTGCGTACCAGGCGAGGGAGGTAACATTTCGTCAGCGTGACGCCTTTACCGCCGGTCCGTAACGTAGCCGTGACGCGGTCTACACCGCCTGTTGCATTGCACCGTTCACGCGCGTGCAAGAGCTGCTTCCAGGCTTGGCACATGCTTGGCTTCGCTTGGCTTTTGAGATTCAAATTCAGGGGGTGATGTAGGTCGCAATTAGCCCGGGATACACGTGGCGAGTCGCGTGCGTAAGAATCACGCCACCCCACAGCAAACCCACCACCACAATCACACCGCGACAAGCACTGCGCACCACCACAATCACACCAACACATCACACCACAACAATCAATGCACAACACCACAATCACGCCACCACAATCACACCGCACTACCACCATCACACCACACCAATCACTGCACACCACCACCACAATTACACCACGAAAATCACACCACACCACGACAATCACACCAACACATCACACCACAACAACCAATGCACACCACCACCATCACACCACCAATCACTGCACACCACCACAATTACACCACCCCACGACAATCACACCACACCAATGAATGCGAACCACCACAATCGCACCACAATAACACCACACTACACCAATCACTGCACCCCACCACCAATCGCCCCATTCAGGACACGGCACACCAATCACTGCACCCCTCCACGATCGCACCACACCAATCACTGCACACCACCACGATCGCACCACACCACAACAATCGGTGCACACCACACCGCGACCTCGCACCACCTCGAGGTGGTCGGATCCAGCCGGGTCGATTTTCGTTTCGCGTGCCATTCGCAACGTCACGTGGCCCGTTGCGACCGCTAGAGGGACCTGCATTTGCCAGCTTGTAATTATTGCTGCTGCTGCTGTTGTTGTTGTGGTATCGAATTACGACATTTAATCGAATCGACAGGGTTACGAGTCGTTACATCCCCTGAGTTCGACACTCTGCAGTGGTACAAAGGAGCTAATTTAATAAAAGAGGCCAAGCGCCGGTCTCGGGTCGTGGATTTACAGCGCTCCGAATAGTGGAGAGCGCGGGTCGGGTTTAGGGGGTCTGAATGAGTTCAGGCTGAGATTGACGGCAGCTGTGTGTGTGTGTGTCTCTGTGTCACTGTGTGTCTTTGTGTCACTGTGTGTCTCTGTGTGTGTCTGTGTGTCTTTGTGTGTGTCTCTGTGTGTCACTGTTACTGTGTTTCTCTCTGTGTGTCTCTGTGTCACTGTGTGTCACTGTGTGTCTCTGTGTGTGTCTCTCTGTGTGTCTCTGTGTGTCTGTGTGTGTCACTGTGTGTCTTTGTGTCACTACGGGGAGCGGTGGTGCAGCGGTTAGCGCTGCGCTGCGAACCCGGCGACCCGAGTTCCATTCCCGCTCGCGGCCACCAACACCGGTGACGATTATCTGAACCGGTCCCGGGCCTCCCCTAGGTCGACTCGGCCTCAAATGACTACCTGGTATGGTGTATAATCACCACTGGGGAGACAAAGGCGGCCGGGCGTGGTGTTGGCCACCCACCCACCTCGTGCGCCGTGGCGGCCTTCATAGGTGCTGCTCGCTAACAGCACTTGCCCCAACAGTCTGTCGAGGCTACACGTGGGGTTGGGCATCTTTGTCTTGTCTTTGTGTCACTGAATCTCGCCACCCGTTTTGTCGTGCGGGGCGGGGCGGGGGGGGGCGACAACCCTCCCTGCCGCAGCGCCACGGGGCTCGCGTTTGAATCGCCTGTGAAATAGACGGGACGTGAATCCCAAAATCAACAGCGGTCTCGTGTCCTCGTGTGAGTTCAACCGCCGTGGTGATCAGCGGCTGCCGGTGCAAACCCGGGCCGCGATGTGCGGAAGAAGCTACAGACCCCGTGGCAAAGTAGCGCGCCACGAACGCACGCTCCGTGATCACCGGAGTGCCGGACTACGCTGTTCCCACCGCACCAACCACACCGCACCAACCACACCAACCACACTACACCAACCATACTGCACCACACTATGCACCCCACACCAACCAAACCGGACTGCACCATGCACGCCGCACGAACCATAGCGTACCACACCGTGCACACCACATCAACCACACCACACCAACCACACCAATCACACAAACTACACCACATCAACCACATCAACCACACCACACCAACCACACCACATCAACCACACCACCAACCACACCAATCACATCAACCACACCAATCACATCAACCACACCAATCACATCAACCACACCAATCACATCAACCACACCAATCACATCAACCACACCAATCACACAAACCACACCAATCACACAAACCACACCACATCAACCACACCACATCAACCACACCACATCAACCACACTACATCAACCACACCACACCAACCACACCAACCACACCAACCACATCAACGGCACCATGCACACAACCAATCGCACCGGACTCGATCGAGACGGCATCATCCGCACCACACCAACTGCTCCATCCCAACTCGGGTGGTGGTTGGGTCACACAACAAACACTGAGTCTAATTGAGTCTGCTCACTCCAGCGATGGCAACGTCGTTTATTACCGGTTCAGAGCGACACGTTGTGGTATGGTTCGTCTATTGTGTGGTGCGGTGCGTTGTCCAGGTGTGGTTCAGATGGTGTGTGTGTGTGGTTCGGTGTGTAGTCTAGGTGTGGTTGAGATGGTGTGTATGTATGTGTGGTGCGGTGTGTGGTGCAGATGGTGTGTGTGTATATGTGTGGTGTGTAGTCCAGGTGTGGTTGAGATGATGTGTGTGTGTGTGTGGTGATGTGTGGCTCTGCACGGTGTGGTTGAGATGGTGTGTGTGGTGCGGTATGTAGTCTAGGTGTGGTTGAGATGGTGTGTGTGTGTGTGGTGATGTGTGGCTCTGCACGGTGTGGTTGCAACGCGGTGTGGCTTGACGTTCCACGGCTCGTGACAGCGGCGGTAAGAAACGAAACCCTGAACGACGGCGGCAGCAGGGAAGTCGTCCCCTTTATCTGAAACGAATCTGGAAAACTGGAGCTGAGAGGGGGGGGGGTGGTGGTGGGGGGATCCGGGTCCCCTTGGGGTTCCTGAACCCCCTCGGGGGGGGGGGTCGTTCAGGGGCACGGGACCCTATTGGGGGCCCATGGGGGAGGGGGAGCCTTGGGGGTTGTTCAGTGTCCCTCTGCGTCTCCCACGATGGCGCCCGTTGCGTAGAAGTATGGGCTCAGCAGCATGGGGATGTGGTAGTGCTTGTGCCCCGCGCCGTGAGCCATGAACACCACCTGGGGGAAGGTGGGGGGGGGGCAGGTGAGAACTCTCGTATGCAAAAGCGAGTGAATGAATGGGCGAGTGAATGGGTGTGTGGGTGAGTGAATTATTGAATGGGTGTATGGGTGAATGAGTGAATTTGTGTGGGCGAGTGAATGAATTAGTGAGTGAATGGGTGTGTGGGTGAGAGTGAATGAACTAGTGAGTGAATGGGTGTGTGGTGAGAGTGAATGAATTAGTGAGTGAATGGGTGTGTGGGTAAGAGCTGAATGAATGGGTAAGTGAATGATTGAATGAGTGTTGGTGAGAGTGAATTAGTGAATGGGTGTGTGGGTGAATGAGTGAATTTATGTGGGTGAGTGAATGAATGAGTGAGTGAATGGGTGTGTGGGTGTGAGTGAATGATTGGGTGAGTGAATGGGTGTGTGGGTGAGAGCTGAATGAATGGGTAAGTGAATGATTGAATGAGTGTGTGGGTGAGAGTGAATTATTGAATGGGTGAGTGAAATAATTGGCGAGCGAGTGAATGGTGTGTGTGTGAGTGAATGATTGAATGGGGCGAGTGTGTGGGTGTGAGTGAGTGAGTGAATGGGTGATTAAGTGGGTGGGTGGCAGGACGATTGGGTGGGTTATTGATTTGAGTGGGTGGGGGGTGGTCAATTCAAGTTGATGTTTGTTGAACCAGGGTGGGAATGCAAAAGGTCAGGGTAGAAGTGTCATTTGCAACGGTGACCTGCCCCTGGACGGGGGGGGGGTCACCCAAAATGGCAAAAGCTCCACAAAATAAAATGTAAGGAAATTAAGGAAAGATAAATTGCACGGACATCAACCGACATTAAGTTGGAAATTGCATTACTTTCAGGAACTAATAAACGTGCATGTTCCATCAAGGTCCTTTCAAAGACGATGATGTTGATGGTTGTGATGTTGATGAGATGGTGGTGATGTTGATGGTGTTGATGTTGATGGTGTTGATGTTGGTGGTGGTGGTGTTGATGTTGATGGTGTTGATGTTGATGGTGGTGGTGGTGTTGATGTTGATGGTGTTGATGGAGATAGTGATGGTGGTGATGTTGATGGAGATGGTGGTGATGTTGATGGTGTTGATGGTGGTGGTGGTGTTAATGGTGGTGGTGTTGATGGTGTTGATGGTGTTGATGATGTTGATGATGTTGATGATGGTGTTGATGGTGGCGATGTTGATGATGTTGATGGTGTTGATGTTGATGGTGTTGTTGATGGTCGTGGTGTTGATGGTGTTGATGTTGATGGTGTTGATGGAGATAGTGATGGTGGTGATGTTGATGGAGATGGTGGTGATGTTGATGGTGTTGATGTTGATGGTGTTGGTGTTGATGGTGTTGGTGTTGATGGTGGTGGTGGTGTTAATGGTGGTGGTGTTGATGGTGTTGATGATGTTGATGGTGTTGATGATGTGTGTTGATGGTGTTGATGGTGGCGATGTTGTTGATGTTGATGATGTTGATGATGTGTGTTGATGGCGTTGATGTTGATGTTGGCGGTGCCACCACCCACCTCGGCCGCTTCGTGGAAGGGCGTGATGCCGGCCTTGGTCCAGTAGGCCTGCGTGTCGAAGCGCACCTTGTAGGTCCCCTCCGTGAAGTCCTTGTCGCCGATGAGATGGTGAGACTCGCCCGTCTTACCCGTCACCCTGACGGGGGAGCAAGACGGGGGAGCAAGACGGGGGGGAGGCCACGCACTTTTAAACCAATTATTTCAATCGTTCACACGCACACATTCACTTACTCTTTGGTCTCTTTCGGTAAAGTCACGTCGGTATAAAATAAAATAAATCACGACGTTTCGGGCGCAACACAAGCGTCCGCCGTCAGGTGTGTTGCGCCCGAAACCTCGTGATTTGATTTATTTCTACCCACGTGACTTTACCGAACGAACCACAGAGTATGGATTCCTGCAGTTACGAAAGCTTCAAATCGAGATTAATATTAACTTGCCACTCGCCCACCCAGCCAATGATTCACCAAATCGTTCGCTCACTCATTCGCTCGCTCACTCTTGCCGCTCACCCACTCACCCACCCGCCCAATCCCTCGCCTAATCGTTCATTCCTTCACTCGCTCGCTCGCTCACTCTTGCCGCTCACCCACTCATCCACCCGCCCAATCGCTCGCTCACTCACTCACTCGCTCACTCTTGCCGCTCACCCACTCACCCACCCGCCCAATCGCTCGCCTAATCGTTCACTCGCTCGCTCGCTCACTCACTCACTCACTCGCTCGCTCTTGCCGCTCACCCACTCACCCACCCGCCCAATCCCTCGCCTAATCGTTCATTCCTTCACTCGCTCGCTCGCTCACTCTTGCCGCTCACCCACTCATCCACCCGCCCAATCGCTCGCTCACTCACTCACTCGCTCACTCTTGCCGCTCACCCACTCACCCACCCGCCCAATCGCTCGCCTAATCGTTCACTCGCTCGCTCGCTCTTGCAAGTGAGACCGAGACCCGGGTCTCTCTCTCGAGTTCTCAATTCCAACTTTTAAGTAAAAGCTACTGGGTGTGGATCGAGTTGGTGGGGGTGGGGGGGGGGGTGTTGGTGGGCAGGGGGGGGGTGTTGGTGGGCAGTAGTTGGGGGGGGGGTTGGTGGGCAGGGGGGGGCAGCAGTAGTTGGGGGGTGTGGGGACAGTTCCACTCACCCGGTGGCCACCTCCTTCCAGGAGGCGTCCTCCTGCTTCTTCATCACGCTGAGTTTCACTCCGGCCGCGGGCTTCCCTTGCACCGAGTCGATCGCCTTCACCATGAGCGGGCACGAGTCCTTGACGCCGCCCTCGTGCGATTCGTGGCTTTTGTGATCCTGAGTCCGGGACGCGCACGCGCACTGGCTGTTAGCGAGCACCGATTCATCGTCGTCGTCGTAGCTGTAGCTGTCAAGCCCTTATCAGTTGCCCTAGCTTGCTACAGAGCAATTCAGAGACCTACACTAAACTACGGTATACACTACATTGTACACTACATTGTACACTACATTATACACTACATTATACACTACATTATACACTACATTATACACTACATTGTACACTACATTGTACACTACATTGTACACTACATTATACACTACATTGTACACTACATTGTACACTACATTGTACACTACATTGTACACTACATTATACACTACATTATACACTAAGCTACGGTATACACTACATTATACACTACATTATACACTCCACGCCACTATGCACTACGTTACTAAATAGCTGTCAACCCCTTATCCGTGCCCTAGCTTGCTACAGAGCAATTCAGAGACCCGATTGGTCAACCCCGTGCCCCTTTATACATCTCAACGTTCGTCCTGTACACTAAACTACGGTATACACTACATTGTACACTACATTGTACACTGCATTGTACACTACATTGTACACTACATTATACACTACATTGTAAACTACATTAAACACTACATTGTACACTACATTATACACTACATTGTACACTACATTGTACACTACATTATACACTACATTATACACTAAACTACGGTATACACTACATTATACACTACATTGTACACTACATTGTACACTACATTATACACTACATTATACACTAAACTACGGTATACACTACATTGTACACTACATTGTACACTACATTGTACACTACATTATACACTATATTGTACACTACATTGTACACTACATTATACACTAAACTACGGTATACACTACATTGTACACTACATTGTACACTACATTGTACACTACATTATACACTACATTATACACTACATTATACACTAAACTACGGTATACACTACATTGTACACTACATTGTACACTACATTATACACTACATTGTACACTACATTATACACTACATTATACACTACATTATACACTAAACTACGGTATACACTACATTGTACACTACATTGTACACTACATTATACACTACATTGTACACTACATTATACACTACATTATACACTACATTATACACTAAACTACGGTATACACTACATTATACACTACATTGTACACTACACGACACGATGCACTACGTTACTAAATAGCTGTCAACCCATTATCCGTGCCCTACCATGTTACAGACCAATCAGACACTTGTTTATCAGCCCTTGCCCCTTATAGATATGATTCTACAAGATCCCATCACACAAGGGGGAAACACAAACAAATACAATGTTGTTTCCCCGTATTGGAACGGCTGAACGCAGTATGGACCTGAAAACTCAATTTCCCTGTACAAAAATACGGGGTAAACCGTATGGGTTGATAGGTATACTACTATACACCACTACTATGCACTATACACTACACTACTATACACTACACTATACACCACTACTATGCACTATACACTACACTACTATACACTACACTACTATACACCACTACTATGCACTATACACTACACTACTATACACTACACTACTATACACCACTACTATGCACTATACACTACACTACTATACACTACACTACTATACACTACACGATACACTACACTACTATACACTACACTACTATACACCACTACTATGCACTATACACTACTATGCACTACACTACTATGCACTACACAACACACTACACAACACACTACACTATACACTACACTACTATACACCACTACTATACATTATACACTACTATACACGACACTTTACACGCCACTACTATACACTACACACTCCACTATACACGCCACTACTATACACTACACACTACACTATACACTCCACTACTATACACTACACACTACACTATACACCACTACTATGCACTACACTATGCACTACACTACTTTACACTACACTACTATGCACTACACTACTATACACTACACACGACATAACGTCACGAAGCCGTCTGGAACGCTCTCTTCCTTCCGATGTTGGGAGGCGACTGGGAGCCGTGGGCTTTTAAAATCATCGTCTCAGTCGACACACTCGTTTCTTTAGAGCTGCTTCTGTTGTTGTTGTTGTTGTGGTGTCTAGTTGTTGTTGTTGTTGTTGTTGTGTCCAGATTGTTGTCCTCCCCCCCCCGCACCTACGGCGTGCGCGGTTGGCTTACGTACGGCGCGAAAGAAGTTTAACAAACATGAACGCGCATTCGGTTGTTCGTGCCCGAATGCGCAACTACAGCACAGACCGCCGCCCATCGCTCAGTGGCGGAGACGTCACCACGGCGCTTGTACCATGCTAGGTGCACACACACACAGACACAAAGACAAAGATCCCCCGTACAGCCCGCAACAGACTTTTGGGGCAAGTGCCGTTCGCGAGCGGTACCCGTGACACGATCGGCCGGGCGTGGCCAACACCACGCCCGGCCGCCTTTGTCTCCCCAGCGGCGATGTTTCACACACCGCACCGGGTACTCATTTAAGGCTGAGTCGACCTAGAGGGGGTCGCCCGGGCCCGGTTGACAGCGCGGCGTAGCGCTGACCACCGCTCCCCCCACGCGCACAACACCCACGGATGGTGAAGTGGAGGTGAGTACGCTTGGGTGAGTGATGAGGTGTGATGATGAGGGGGAGGGGGTAGCGACGGCGTGGTCAGAAGGAGGTTTGGGGGACTGGTGAAGTGAGAGGAAGAGGGGAGATGAGGGGCGGTGGGAGCGAGCGCAGAGGCGAGGAGAGGCGAGGCGAGGGATGAGGGTTGCGCAATGAGGAGGTGATGACGGACGCGGTGGGGATGGCCGATGAGGAGGTGATGACGGGCGCGTTGAATTTCTTTCGCGCCGTACGTCGCCAACACCGCGCCAGCGAGAGACGCGGTCGGCTACGTACGGCGCGAAAGAAGTTCGGCATGCACACGAAGGTGATCACGGGAGGTGGTTTGGTGGTGATGGCGACGACGACGATGATGATGATGATGATGTGCACTTAATTCTAGATTTGAAGCTTTCGTGACTGCAAGGATTCATATTCTTAGGTTGTTTCGGTAAAGTCACGTAGGTAAAACATTAAAATTAATAAAAGTAAAATAAAATAAAACAAATAAAAAATCACGACGTTTCGGAGGCAACACAAGCTTCCGTCTTCAGGTGGAACCGTCACAGCTGAAGACGGAAGCTTGTGTTGCCTCCGAAACGTCGTGATTTTTTATTTTTTTATTTTTATTTTATTTAACTTTTATTAATTTAAATTTTTTACCTACGCGACTTTACCGAAAAAACCTAAGAAGAAGATGTGCACTTACATCATCAGCCCTGCAGAGGAGCGAGCTGGACGCGACCAAGACCAGGAGACACAGGAACCTCATCATGATGATGACGATGCGGACGACGAGGAGGAGGAGTGGTGATCAGTGTGAGGAGGATGAGGATGATGAGGCGGAGAGGGGAGGACCCCTGCTTTTTATTCGCTCCACTCTGGCTGAGGCAGCGAAATCGCGGAGTCAAAATGTTGACTCGGTGGTGGGTCAACAGTGGGGCGGGGGGGCGAGAAACACACTGAGACGCACACACTGACACACACACACTGACACACACACACACACTGACACACACACACTGACACACACTGAGACACACACACTGACACACACACACTGACACACACACTGACACACACACACTGACACATTGATACACACACTGACACATTGATACACACACTGACACATTGATACACACACTGACACACACACTGACACACACACACTGACACACACTGACACACACACACTGAGACACACACACTGACACACACACACTGACACACACACTGACACACACACACTGACACATTGATACACACACTGACACATTGATACACACACTGACACATTGATACACACACTGACACACACACTGACACACACACACTGAGACACACACACTGACACACACACGCTGACACACACTGAGACACACACACTGACACACACACACTGACACACACACTGACACACACACACTGACACATTGATACACACACTGACACATTGATACACACACTGACACACACACTGACACACACTGACACACACACACTGAGACACACACACTGACACACACACGCTGACACACACTGACACACACACACGGACACACACACACTGACACACACACTGACACACACACACTGACACATTGATACACACACTGACACATTGATACACACACTGACACACACACTGACACATTGATACACACACTGACACATTGATACACACACTGACACATTGATACACACACTGACACACACACTGACACATTGATACACACACTGACACATTGATACACACACTGACGATAGCTGTATCAAGTGATACAGCTATCGTGCTGTGACGGTTCCACCTGAAGACGGAAGCTTGTGTTGCCTCCGAAACGTCGTGATTTATTTTTAATTTTACTTTTATTAATTTAATTTTTTTACCTACGTGACTTTACCGAAAACACCTAAGAATATGAATCCTTGCAGTCACGAAAGCTTCAAATCTAGAATTAAGACACATTTATACCTGATGCGACCTAACCCCCCTTCCAAACCCCCCCCCCAAATGAAGATGCCTGCGCAGAGATTGGGAAGAGACGATCGGACGAGAGATGAAAAGCGCACGGCTCTCATTCACCCTGCGCTGGACTTCTTTCGCACCGTACGTCGCCAACCGTGGCCGCTCATCGCAAGTGCCGGGGTGATGGGAGCTGCACGCGGCAATAGGGGCACCGCCGCGGCCGCCACGACTGGCCACAACTTGCCACGAGTTGCCACGAGTTGCCACGAGTTGCCAAAACCTGCCACGAGTTTCCACAACTTGCCACAAGTTGCCAAAACCTGCCACGACTTTCCACGACTTGCCACAACTTGCCACAACTTGCCACGAGTTGCCACGAGTTGCCAAAACCTGCCACGAGTTTCCACGACTTGCCACAACTTGCCAAAACCTGCCACGACTTTCCACGACTTGCCACAACTTGCCACAACTTGCCACGAGTTGCCACGAGTTGCCAAAACCTGCCACGAGTTTCCACAACTTGCCACAAGTTGCCAAAACCTGCCACGACTTTCCACGACTTGCCACAACTTGCCACAACTTGCCACGAGTTGCCACGAGTTGCCAAAACCTGCCACGAGTTTCCACAACTTGCCACAAGTTGCCAAAACCTGCCACGACTTTCCACGATTTGCCACAACTTGCCACAACTTGCCACGAGTTGCCACGAGTTGCCAAAACCTGCCACGACTTTCCACAACTTGCCACAAGTTGCCAAAACCTGCCACGACTTTCCACGACTTGCCACAACTTGCCACGAGTTGCCACGAGTTGCCAACGAGAAATGGCGAGTTAGCTCAGGAGGGGGTTCGGCAATTGTTGCGGCTCTTGAAATACGGAGGGTTGTTTTGTGTGAGTCTATGGGTCTGGATGTGAGTCTATGGGTCTGGATGTGCATCTATATATTTCGGTGTGAGTCTATGTGTCTGGATGTGCGTCTATGGTTTTGTATGTGAATCGATATATATATATTTCGGTGTGAGTGTATGGGTCTGAATGTGAGTCTATGGTTTTGTATGTCAATCTATGGATGTACGCGTGAGTCTATAGATCTCTGTGCGAGTCTATGGTTCTGTATGTTGATATCTAGATCTGTGTCCATGGGTCTGTCTGTGAGTCTACGGATCTCAGTGTGACACTAGAGACCTGCATTCTTCATCGCGTGGCTGTTGTTGATGGTGAGCGCCACACCAGTGATGTGACACCGAAGTGGACGATGAGCCAGATGATTGATTGCTCCAGGAGGAGTCGCGGAGCAGTGAAATTAAACTAAAATCAAAAATGTAACTTTTTTTATTTTACCAGTTGTGTTGTGTTGCTCTTTTTGCAGAAGCGACCTGGCCACAATCGATAGCTCAACGAAGTGGCTCATCACCATCATCATCACGTGGAAATGTACAGCAGCCAAATACTCTAAACGCGCGATGTTGATTCTAAATGTGGAGGGAAAAACCGGAGGACCCGGAGAAAAATCCACGCGACGACAGAGAGAGAGAGACACGTAAACTCCAAATATACAGCAGCAGGCGTCATCAGGGTCGGGATCGAACCCACGACCTCCTGTAGACCAGGCGAGGTAGTTAACATCTCCTCGCCACAATGATGATGAGAGAGAGAGACACGCAAACTCCAAATATACAGCAGCAGGCGTCATCAGGGTCGAGATCGAACCCACGACCTCCTGTAGACCAGGCGAGGTAGTTAACATCTCCTCGCCACAATGATGATGAGAGAGAGAGACACGCAAACTCCAAATATACAGCAGCAGGCGTCATCAGGGTCGGGATCGAACCCACGACCTCCTGTAGACCAGGCGAGGTAGTTAACATCTCCTCGCCACCGTGATGATGATGCCGCCTCCGTGCATGTGACTCGTGCTTAGAGTCGTTCTCTGTTGTGTCGTTCTCTATCGAGTCGTTCTCTGTTGTGTCGTTCTCTATCGAGTCGTTCTCTGTTGTGTCGTTCACTATCGAATCGTTCTCTGTTGTGTCGTTCTCTATCGAGTCGTTCTCTGTTGTGTCGTTCTCTATCGAGTCGTTCTCTGTTGTGTCGTTCACTATCGAATCGTTCTCTGTTGTGTCGTTCTCTATCGAGTCGTTCTCTGTTGTGTCGTTCTCTATCGAGTCGTTCTCTGTTGTGTCGTTCACTATCGAATCGTTCTCTCTGTGTTCCATGACTCTGGTCTCGGTTGGTGACTCGCCGGATGTAGTTGCTACGTGTTTCCATTTGGGTGAAATAACGGGCCGATGCATAGGCGGACACAGAGGGTTGACCATGTCAGATTTGCGGTTCGGGTCAAGTGGACGCCCTGGGTAATACTGCTCGACAACATTCGTCAATTACACAGTGTGCCCGGAAAAGGGAGACACAAAATATAACAGGCGACGTTTCGGGAAATGACCCTGGATGGTGCATCGTTTGGGTTGCACGCCAACAATCGCACTCACGTGGCTTGCCATTACATTATCACCGTGTGCTCTTATGTGTCTCTGTGTGTCTCTATGTATCTATATGGGTCTCTATGTGTCTCTGTGTGCCTCTAGGCATCTCCATGTGTCTCTATGTGTCTCTATTAGTCTCTATTAGTCTCTATGTATATATGTGTCTCTATGGGTCTATATGTATATCTATGGGTCTCCATATGTCTGTATGTGCCTCTAGGTATCTCTATGTGTCTTTATGGGTCTCTATGTGTCTCTATCTGTCTCTATTAGTCTCTGTATCTATATGGGTCTCCATGTGTCTCTATGTGCCTATAGGTATCTCTATGTGTCTCTATTAGTTTTTATGTATCTATATGGGCTTCTATGTGTCTCTATTCGTCTCTATTAGTCTCTATGTATATATATGTGTCTCTATGGGTCTCTATCTGTCTCTATTAGTCTCTGTATCTATATGGGTCTCCATGTGTCTCTATGTGCCTATAGGTATCTCTATGAGTCTCTATGTGCCTATAGGTATATCTATGTGTCTCTATTAGTCTCTATGTATCTCTATGTGTCTCTATTAGTCTATATTAGTCTCTATGTGTCTCTATGTGCCTCTATGTATCTCTATGAGTCTCTATTAGTCTCTATGTATCTCTATGTGTCTCTATTAGTCTCTACGTATCTATATGGGCCTCTATGTGTCTCTGTGTGCCTCTAGGTATCTCTGTGTCTTTATTAGTCTCCATATATATCTATGTGTCTCTATGTATCTCTATGTGTCTCTATGTGTCTCTGTGTGCCTCTAGGTATCTCTGTGTCTTTATTAGTCTCCATATATATCTATGTGTCTCTATGTATCTCTATGTGTCTCTATGTGTCTCTGTGTGCCTCTAGGTATCTCTATGTGTCTTTATCAGTCTCTATGTATATCTACGGTTCTTTACGTACCTCTATGGGTTTGCCAGATACGGCTCGCATAGCCACAGCGAGGCTACTGGACTCTGGCTGTTTTGCACGTTTTTTTTTCTCCCATTAAAACGTTTCTGCCGATGTCGCCCGTGACCGCGAGTCGAACTCGAGCGGGCGATGTCCGCGGCCCCCCCCCCCGCGCCCCCCCCCACGCCCCCCCCCCCCCGCGGCCCCCCCTCGCGGCCCCCCTCATGGGGCGAGCGAATTCCCTACGCCACCACTCGCCCCTTGTCGCTTTTCTGTGTCAATTCTGCATCAGCACTCCGCACTTTTCGCCGAATTCGCAAAATTCTGGGCTTGGCTGGGGGGTGGGTGTGGGCTGGGGGGGTGGGGGGCGAGAGGGGGAGGGGCGGGGTGATAGGGGAGGTCACCTTATCAACCCCCCCCCACCCACCCACCTCCACCCACACGGAGCGTTTGGCAATTGTCAACGTCGCATCGACAGATCCATGCGACGTTCACAACGGCGCCACAATTCGTCCGAACAGCTCAGACAGAAGCGCGGATGGCTGAGACCCACAGGGCGAGCCACGTGTCTTTGAAACGGATTTGGCAGCACACGAGAGAGAGAGGGAGCAGCCTTCTCCAGCCAGACCCTCACTGGAGGGCGACGCAGTGGCCAGAGAGGCTGACGAGAGGGCGAGAGGCTGGGGACGGAGTGTCGCATCTCTGAACTTGGACCGAGTCGGGGCGACCTCCGGCGAAGAGGGAACCCGGTGGAGGCCGAAGACCCGCGGGGCGAGGAAGCCTCGCGGACAGAGCGGGGGTCAGACGGGGGTCAGACGGGGTCAGACGGGGGTCAGAGCGGGGGTCAGACGGGGGTCAGACGGAGATTGTCGTGGGGAGAGGCGCAGGGACACGTGGAGAGAGCTCAGTGTAGCAGCGTGGCCCGCTGGGATGGAGAGATTTGAGTGGGGGGGGGGGGCTGATTGGGATCCACAGAAGATGAAGAGGTGAGAGAGAGTGGGGGGGGGGGGGCTGGGTGAGATCCACAGAAGAGGTGAGAGAGAGTGGGGGGGGGGCTGGGTGAGATCCACAGAAGAGGTGAGAGAGAGTGGGGGGGGGGCTGGTTGGATGAAGAGGTGAGAGAGAGTGGGGGGGGGGGGTTGGGTGAGATCCAAAGAAGATGAAGAGGTGAGAGAGAGTGGGGGGGGGGGCTGGGTGAGATCCACAGAAGATGAAGAGGTGAGAGAGAGTGGGGGGGGGGGCTGGGTGAGATCCAAAGAAGATGAAGAGGTGAGAGAGAGTGGGGGGGGGGGCTGGGTGAGATCCAAAGAAGATGAAGAGGTGAGAGAGAGTGGGGGGGGGGGCTGGGTGAGATCCAAAGAAGATGAAGAGGTGAGAGAGAGTGGGGGGGGGGGGCTGGGTGAGATCCAAAGAAGATGAAGAGGTGAGAGAGAGTGGGGGGGGGGGGCTGGGTGAGATCTACAGAAGATGAAGATGTTAGAGAGAGTGGGGGGGGGGGGCTGGGTGAGATCTACAGAAGATGAAGAGGTGAGAGAGAGTGGGGGGGGGCTGGGTGAGATCCACTGAAGATGAAGAGGTGAGAGAGAGTGGGGGGGGGGGGGCTGGGTGAGATCTACAGAAGATGAAGATGTTAGAGAGAGTGGGGGGGGGGGCTACTGATGACTTCTTCAGCCGAGTCGGGTTCGCTGCATGGATGCGCTTGGCGGCCGCGATTGAACGATCACTGTCATCTCTGCTATCATCATCATCATCATCGAAGCATGATTGTTGCTCCTATGATCGTTGCGATATCACCGTCGCCATCATCATCATCATCACGGCTACCACCACCACCACCACGAGCTGACTACCACGCCACTCATGGCCACACACCACCGCACACCAAGCCATGCCCTCTCCACACACTCCACACCAAAGACAAAGATCGCCCGTGTAGCCTGTAACGGACTTTTGGGGCAAGTGCTGTTTAACGAGGAGCACCTATGAAGGTCCGCACGGCACCACGAGGGGGTGGCCAGCGCCACGCCCGGCCGCCTTTGTCTCCCCGGTGTCGACCTAGGGGAGTCCCAGGACCGGTTCAGATAATCGTCACCGATGTTGGTGGCCGTGAGCGGGAATCGACCTCGGGTCGCACATAGTTGGTAGCGCAACGCCCTAACCACTGCACCACCGCTCTTCATACCCCACACCACACACTCCCCCCCAGCCCCCCCCCCCTCAGCCCCCCCCCCCAGCCCCCAGCCCCCACCCCCCCCTGTTTGCTCACCTCGTGTGCCGTGGCCGTCCTTCAAGTTTCGGGTTAATGATGAACCCGTGACCCCGTAACCCCGGAGTCCAGCCAGGGCCCGGGTCTCCGATATCAGCAGAGAGGAGACGGGGGGGGGGGCAGGGAGGGGGCTCAGGGGGGGCGGGGAGGGGGGCGGGGGGCATTGCCCCCCCCTGCCCACTTTGAAACCCATAAAATCGGTATTTATTGAAAGGGGTGTTTATTGAAACCCATTTCATCTCGTTATCTTGTCCCATCGATTTTGATTCCTTAGGAAGCGGCCGCTAGCTCTCTATGGAAACATAATAAGAAACTTCAGTGAAAACATGTTTATCAGATAAACTACATGGAAAGTAACGTATTACCACGACTGCCGTCATTTATTATTAATGCATTGGCTCAGGCAAATCCCGACCCTGCTGACGAAACACTGTTAGTCAAAACCGGTTATTTTCCTCTAAACATCTGGCAACTTACTTTGGTTCAAGTGAGACTGACTCTGCTGATGAGACACTGTTAGTCAAAACCGGTTCCTTTCCCCTAAACATCTGGCAACTTACTTTGGTTCAAGCGAGACTGACTCTGCTGATGAGACACTGTTAGTCGAAACCGGTTCCTTTCCCCTAAACATCTGGCAACTTACTTTGGTTCAAGTGAGACTGACCATGCTGATGAGATACTGTTAGTCAAAACCGGTTCCTTTCCCCTAAACATCTGGCAACTTACTTTGGTTCAAGCGAGACTGACTCTGCTGATGAGACACTGTTAGTCAAAACCGGTTATTTTCCCCTAAACATCTGGCAACTTACTTTGGTTCAAGTGAAACTGATCCTGCTGATGAGACACTGTTAGTCAAAACCGGTTATTTTCCCCTAAACTTCTGGCAACTTACTTTGGTTCAAGTGGGACTGACCCTGCTGATGAAACACTGTTAGTCAAAACCGGTTCTTTTCCTCTAAACATCTGGCAACTTACTTTGTGTCAAGTGGGACTGATCCTGCTGATGAGACACTGTTAGTCAAAACCGGTTCTTTTCCCCTAAACATCTGGCAACTTACTTTGGTTCAAGTGAGACTGATCCTGCTGATGAGACACTGTTAGTCAAAACCGGTTCTTTGTAACACGACGTGAAGAAAGCGTTCATGGCTAACACCCCAGTAGCCGCATTCAGAACATGCTTCACATTTCAGCGTGGAGTCCCACGTGTCTCCTGCTGGGTGGACAGAGAAAAGAGGGGGGGGGGGGTTAAATAAATTTGCCCCCTTTTGTTTCAATTGCCGCGCCGGGAGATATGACTCGAACCGGTGACCTCAGTGCAAGCAGCCGTCTTCAGGTGGAGAACAGGTCTGTCGAGAAGGCGTTGTGGCCGAAACGTCGTGAGAATTATTTTATGATGTTTTCTTTTTATTATTTTATTATTTTCCTTCTACGTGACTTTACCGAAAGAACCAAGAAGACCTTAAATACTGGTTAAGGGGAGGGGGGAGGAGCTTATCTAAACGTGGCAGTCAGGGACTGGGAGAGTGGGCGGGGCTAGAAGGGAAGGTGGGCGGGGCTAGAAGGGGAGGTGGGCGGGGCTAGAAGGGGAGGTCCAAGTGAAGAACCTCCACAGGGGTTATGGCCGATGTTGGCTTCCAAAACCAAACAGTAGCAGCAGCGCTGTTAAACGCTATGGATGTCAACATCTCGGTCAAATAGACTGGTACCTGTCAAATAGGATGGTACAAATATGCGTAGTTAAATATTTTTTTACATGGTTAATGACATCTTTCCAATGATTGCTCAATTTGTACCCATCATCACGGCTGAAGATATGTACTCTCAGCGTGGCCACGCCCCCTTTCTGGAACCTACCAGCGGGTTCCTGGTGGACCCCTTCTGTGACCTTTCCCCCCTCAATCTTAATTTGGAGCTTTCGTGACTGCAATAATTAATATTTGGTTCTTTCGGTAAAGAATGCAATCTCTCTCTCAAATTTAGCATTCTCAGGAAGAATGTATTCAACCAGGTAGGGTGTTGACTGTTATGTTATCCGACTCTCTGTTGTATTACATTCCATTTCTAAGTCTACTAGATTTGTGTTTCTATTTCATTCATACCTGACGATGATTGCTTGCGTTGCAATGGAAACGTCGTATGCTAGTATTTAATTTATTATTTTATCTTTATACGTCACTTTACCGAAAGAACCAAAGATTCTTTCACCCCTCGTTCCCCCTCTCGTGTCGATCCTGACCCGCTCACGTCAGGACTACGCCGCAGATCCCCTAGTCTGCCAGCAGCCAGCGCTATGCCACTACACACGTGTAGCGGCATCGTTGAGCGCTGTGTGCGATTGTCACTCCTCGCAGCCTGTCTAAACACGCTTTAATGACATGTACCGTACTAGTAATGGCAGAACTCCACGACTCCAGCAAGTGGCCCCGAAGTTTGCAGTAAGGGGCCGTGGTGATTTACAGCCAACGTGAGTTTATCGTGGACAATTAGACCCAAGCCGAAACATAACATATACAAAATAACGTAAATTTTATTTTTTTAATGATAGAATATAGTATTGTCATCAGTATGACATAAGTATACCAAGTTTGCAGTCGATACCACATTGGGAAGTGGCTTAAAATCGATACGACAACAACAACAACAACAGAGTGAGTTAATAACAATCGTGTTAAAGGGCATCCCGTGATGTAGCTACTCAACCCGAGCTGTGAATGTTCTCTGCTGCGTGCATTGCCCTTGTACCGTTCGCCTTCTGGCGTCCTCCCGTCTGCCACTGGTGAGACGAGGCCATGAAGAAGGCTGCCTCTGGTGTAGACCAATCAGTCTCAAAGACAATGCACAGATAAGATCAGAGCGTGTTTGTTTGCATGTTCACAACGAGTCCTGTGAGTGGTTACTGCAGACTTCATTCCTTGCAAAAGCTGAACACCACCCGTTTACTTGCCAGAAAGGGTCAAACCTTTTTTCGTATTTTTTATTTCTCAAAGTTGTTTTTCACGCGTGGACCACTCGGCCGACGTAAACGGAAGCATCTCAATATTTATTTATTTGTACCGGAGGAATCCGATGGCCTATAGAGCTCTTTGTCATATTTCTGCGGAACCACACAGCCCCCACCCTGCCTGCCCCACCACCCCAAGCCTGGTGACAAAACGCGTTCACTTCTCACTCTAAGGCCACTAATACAAAACTATTAGCGGAAGATAAATATTTATTTTAAAAACTCTTTTTTTTTTACGCAGCTACAATGGGTTTCTTGTTTGTTTATGGTGGCGTTTACATCTTGTTGGGGTAGTTTAATCAGGGTGTTTTAGCTAAGTTAATTTTTTAAAAATTAAATATCATGTACGTAAAATAGAAATGAATGTCCAAAACAAACGGGTAGAATTAACGAACGTCGTTATTTCCGGAAAAATCGGCGCTTGCATCACAGCGGGGTAAACCGGTTTTCTTTCAATCGGTTACCGGTAATGCAAAAAAAACGAATTTGACAACCCAAATGTGAACGATCGTGGACGTTGATTGCTCCGAGCGCGGACACTTTCGATTCGCGGCCACGAGGCGGCGCCACGGGGACAGAGGGAGGGAGGAGAGAGGGAGGGGAGATGGGAGAGAGGGAGGGAGAGAGGAGATGGGAGAGAGAGAGGGGAGATGGGAGAGTGAGGGAGGGGAGATGTGAGAGAGAGAGTGAGGGAGGGGAGAGAGATGGAGTGAATTTTTTTTTTTACAAATATTACATAGAAAACAAGGGGAACATAGGCATAGAGAGGTGGGTAGAGAGAGAGGGGGTAGAGAGAGAGGGGGTAGAGAGAGAGGGGGTAGAGAGAGAGGGGGTAGAGAGAGAGGGAAGTGGTAAGAAGGAGGAGAGCAGAGCGTGACATCTTTTGTGAAATCTTTCATTTAAAAAGCAAAGCATTGCATTTTTTTTTAAACGAATTGATGAACGAAGCAAAGTGCCGACTACACCGAGCATCTTCTTGTTTCCGCTGATCGTAAAACAAAAAGAGATGGGAGAGAGGAGGAGATGGGTGGAGTGCAAGAGCCTGGACTTGTTGTTCAAGGTCCTCAAAAACATCCTCCTAAAGTTCAGCCTCCACTTCTCCCCGACGGTCCTCATCTTTGGTTACCCGAATGGCGACGGACCCCAACATCTTCAGGGGCTGGTCAACGTGCTCGTCGGCTACGCCAAGCTCGCCATATACAGGGCGAGGAAGGTGGCCCTGGAGGGGAAACGTCCGGCCAGCAGCCTGGGCATCTTCCGCGCTCTGATCGGAGCCAGGGTGTGTGGGCTAGAGTTCCGCCATGCGCTGATGACCCACGCCGTGCCGGCAGTCGAAACGTCGTGATAATTTTATTGTTTTATATTTTTATTATTTTATTGTTTCCCTTCTACGTGACTTTACCGAAAGAACCAAGAATATGAATCCCTGCAGTCACGAAAGCTTTACATCGAAATCTTTAAATTCGTTCAGAGGCACGGGAAGCCACTGACAATCCGGGAAGGCAGCCGAAGCACCGCGCCAAAAATCTCTCCAAGCTCTGTCGTCCTACATGTGGGCCGTCTGGACAGTTCCAGGATGTAATGAGAGGAGGAAAAAAACGTGCTGGAGAACTGACGTACACGTTAGTATGTGTATGTGTGTATGTACTGTATGTATGTGTGTGTATGTGCTTATGGCCTCCCCTAGGTCGACTCAGCCTCAAATGAGTACCTGGTGCGGTGTGTAAACATCGCCACTAGGGAGACAAAGGCGGTCGGGCGTGGTGCTGGCCACCCACCCCCTCGTGTACCGTTCCGGCCTTCATAGGTGCTCGCTAACAGCACTTGCCTCTACAGTCTGTTAAGGCTATACAGGGGATCTTTGTCTTTGTATGTGCGTATGTGTGTGTGGGGAGCGGTGGTGTAGCGGTTAGCGCGCTGCTCTACGAACCTGGGGACCCGGGTTCGATTCCCGCTCACGGCCAACATCAGTGACGATTATCTGAACCGGTCCAGGGCCTCCCCTAGGTCGACTCAGCCTCAAATGAGTACCTGGTGCGGTGCGTAAACATCGCCACTGGGGAGACAAAGGCAGCTGGGCGTGGTGTTGGCCACCCACCCCCTCGTGTGCCGTGCCGACCTCCATTGGTGCTCGCTAACAGCACTTGCCCCTCCAGTCTGTTAAGGCTATACGGGGGAGATCTTGGTCTTTGTCTTTGTATATGGAGACCTTTCGCACCGTATTTAGCCCACTCGATGTGTGGGGGAAGGCCAACAAACCTAATCACACGCAAAAAACAGCTCGAAAGAAATGAGTTTCGATTTAAAGCTTTCGTGACTGCAGGGATTCATCGTATTGGTTCTTTCGGTAAAGTCACGTAGAAGGGAAGTAATAAAATAAAAAAAACATAATAAAACAATTCTCACGACGTTTCGGCCACAACGCAAGCAGCCGTCCTCAGGTGAAAACCAGGTCTGTCGAGGCGACAGACCTGGTTTGCGACGCTGTCGCCTCGACAGACCTGGTTTTCACCTGAGGACGGCTGCTTGCGTTGTGGCCGAAACGTCGTGAGAATTGTTTTATTATGTTTTATTTGTATTATTTTATTACTTCCCTTCTACGTGACTTTACCGAAAGAACCAAGAAGAGAAATGAGTTTTCAACCGAGATTTAAAAGCTCCAGTGGCTTCATAATATGCGGAAGGCGGAAGAGCGTTCCAGACGGCCCGCAGAAGCGTGCGATGCGGTGACCGGCGTTGTCCGGTGGCTGAGCCAAAAGCCTCTGCTGCTGCTGCGAGGATGACCGGAGATCGCGTGAATGGGACATTTTGGAATTGAAAAGTAAAATAAAAACTAAGACATGTTTTTATTTTACAGGGTGAGCTATACAGATCTTTTAAAATCCTTTATATTAAGTTCGCTTGCTTGCTTAGGACCGTGCAAATCTTTCGGTCGTTTTTTAACCCACTTCCCGTGATCCAATCGAGCTGACATTTTCCACACAGACTCGTTGTGCCAGACAATTAATGTTCGTGAAAATTTTTTTCCAAAATTTTACACTTTTTAGGACAAAAATATTCTATTTAATTACCAATTGCTTAATGGTGCAATGCAATCATCTGACCAGTAGGTGGCAGCCATCTCAAGCCAGAGGACGAGAGGACTCTAGCCGCCACGCATATAAAGGATTTAGAGTGAAAAACTTTTTTTTACAGGTTATACTTATTTTCAGAATTGATCTGGCCACAAATGATAGCTCAACCCAGTGGATTGTCACGTGGGCATTTCCAGCAGCCAAAAACTCTAAACGCGTGATCATTTGTGGCAGCCAGGTTGCTTCTGAAAAAAGAGCTTTACAGCTCAGTGCGGCCTTATCTGGCAAAAGGAAAAAACATATTTATAGTTTAAACACGTGGAATTGTTGTTGTTGTTGTTATTTACACTGGAGAAGAATTAGCCGATGGAGCTGCAGCACGAAGGGCAACCCACAACGGTGGCCCAACCCACCGCCTGCCCGCCCCAATTAGCACCAGGGGGGGGGACTCCGTTTCTGGCTGAGTGAATCTAGGGGAGGACCCTCACACCTTGGTCGAAACCTCGGCGGTGCGGCCCAAAGGGGACTCTGTTTCTGGCTGAGTGGATCTAGGGGAAGGACCCTCACAGTGGTCGAAACCTCAGCGGTGCGGCCCAGGGGGGGATTCCGTTTCTGGCTGAGTGGATCTAGGGGGAGGACCCTCACAGTGGTCGAGACCCGGCGGTGCGGCCCAAAGGGGACTCTGTTTCTGGCTGAGTGGATCTAGGGGAAGGACCCTCACAGTGGTCGAAACCTCAGCGGTGCGGCCCAGGGGGGGATTCCGTTTCTGGCTGAGTGGATCTAGGGGGAGGACCCTCACAGTGGTCGAGATCTCGGCGCTGCATCTCACGCGGCAGACGCGAGAGGGCAGCGTTGAGGCAGCAGCGGGGGGGGGGGGGTAGGAGTCGAGTCACGTGGGGCGAGAGTGGGGGGGGGGGCAACAGGGGGAGTGGGGAGCTGCGAGGAGGGACGGGTGGACATGACGAGGTGGGGGGGGGCGTGACGAGGTGGGGGGGGACGTCACGAGGTGGGGGGGGACGTGACGAGGTGGGGGGGTGACGAGGTGGGGGGGGACGTGACGAGGTGGGGGGGTGACGAGGTGGGGGGGGACGTGACGAGGTGGGGGGGGGACGAGGTGGGGGGGGGATGACGTAACGAGGTGGGGGGGGGAGACGAGGTGGGGGGGGACGTGACGAGGTGGGGGGGGACGTCACGAGGTGGGGGGGGGGGCGATGAGGGGGATACAAAGACGGATTGGGGAGGCGTCACAGCAAGCGC
Organism: Lampetra fluviatilis; assembly: GCF_964198595.1. NCBI lineage: Eukaryota > Metazoa > Chordata > Hyperoartia > Petromyzontiformes > Petromyzontidae > Lampetra > Lampetra fluviatilis. The sequence goes on from NC_136328.1 coordinate 5,094,885, forward strand.
GGTTCGCCGCTAGTTACCACGTTACCCAATTAACCCGTGGTCATCGGTTACCCCGACGGTTACCAAATGATCATCAATTACCCCGTGACCCATGCATAACCCAATTACCAACGGTCACACCGTTACCCGTGGTTACCATCGGCAACCCCGTTATCTAAATGGTTACCCCCGTTACCCGTGGTTACCTTCAGCTACCCCGTTATCTAAATGGTTACCCCGTTACCCGTGGTTACCATCGGCTACCCCGTTATATAGTTACCCCGTTACCCGCTCGTCTCCCTGGTGCGCAGTTACCATCGCAGAGACGTGGGGTACAAATACCCCTCTAGCATACGTGCTCTGAAGAAGGGGCATTGCCCGAAACGTCGCCTGTTATATTTTCCATTTCCGGGCCGCAGTGTTATTGACGAATGTGTTGGGGCAGCTTTCATTTATTTATTATTGTTGTTAATATTTCTTGTTAATGTTTTAATTTGTAATTATTTGCTTTTTTATTGTTTTATTATTATTGTTTAGTATTTGTAGTTTTCATTTGTCGTAACTATTTGCTATCATTTTTGTTATTTTTATTTGTGCTCCTCTCCGGGACGACCGATGCAGTCAGTCCTCGTCTCGAGCACATGGGGAGATTGAGAGGTGGCGCAGTGGTTAGCGCCCTGGGTACTCCGAACGCGGCAACCCGAGTTCGACTCCCGGCAGCAGCAACAGCAGCAGCAGCGAGTGACATCTGAACGGCTGCTGGTGCCCCCCCGTTTACCCCCCATGAACCCCGTAGTTCCTCGTTACCGCGTTACCCAATTAACCCGTTACCATTGGTTACCCCGTTACCGGCGGTCACCAAATGATCATCAATTACCCCGTTACCCATGCATATCCAATTACCCCCGGTTGCACCGTTACCCTTGGTTACCATCGGCCACCCCGTTATCGATGGTTATCCCGTTAGCCGCGGTTACCACGCGATCCATTGTTACGCCGTTAAACGTGGTTACCCGTTACCCATGACAACCGCGTTACCCACTGTCACCCGCGCTCCCTGGGTTTCCTCGTTGCCCCTGGTTACTCTCGGTAACCCCTGGTTACCCCGTTACCCTTGGTTACCGTCCCTCACGTGCTGTGTGGCGCTCAATGAGATCGCGGCCACGCGGTTGATTTTTTTTTGTGAATGGCGACCGTGGGAACCGGATCCCAGGCACCCCGCGCGCGGTGCCCTCTGATTGGCCGGGGGAGCCGTGACGTCACGCAGGTGCGGGTCACGTCGGGGCGCGCCGCGTCCCCACGTGACCCCCCCCCCTCGATCACCCCCCCCCCACCCCTCGCCCGGCTTGTGCTGCTCACGTGACAACATCCCCCGTGGCGGCGCGTGCACGGCGGCGCGCGGGGGGGAGGGGGGGAAAGGGAAGGGGGGGAAAGGGAAGGGGGGGATGGCGGGAGGGGGCTTTGGAGGAGGGGGGTGAGGGAGGATTGTGAGGGGGGAGGGATTGGGAGGGAGGGTGGATTGTGGGGGGGAGGGGGGAATGTGGGGGGGGGGGCTGGGGGATGAGCAGGGAAGGGGGATTTGGAGGGGGGTTGGGGGAGGATGGCGGGAGAGGATGGGGGGGATGGAGGGAGGGGGGAGAGAGAATGGGGGGTGGAGGGAGGGGGGATGTTGGGGGGATGGAGGGAGGGGGGATGTTGGGGGGATGGAGGGAGGGGGGATGTTGGGGGGATGGAGGGAGGGGGGATGTTGGGGGGATGGAGGGAGGGGGGATGTTGGGGGGTTCCCCAACTTTCACTGGCGGCCCTGCCCAGCTAGCTGCAGGAGTCGAGGAGGAGGGTTTGGATGGTCCGCGATGAATGTCGACGATGGCGCGACGACGTCATCGTGATCGTTTCGGACGATGTGGATGGACGACGACGACGATGATGACGACGACGACGATGACGACGATGATGATGACGACGATGACGACGACGATGACGATGATGACGACGACGACGATGATGACGATGATGATGACGACGATGATGATGATGACGACGACGATGATGACGACGACGATGATGGATGACGACGACGATGATGATGATGACGATGATGACGACGACGATGACGACGACGACGATGATGATGACGGACCCTTGGTGGATCGCGTTGTGTGCCCCGCGTGAGACCCTGGCACGGCAACGAGGAGCGGTGGCCCATCGCGCTGCCACCCCTGCGTCGACTCGGCCTTAAATGCGTACCCGGTGCGGTGTGTAAACGTCGCCAACCGGGGAGACAAAGGCGGCCGGGCGTGGTGTTGCCCACCCCCTCGTGTGCCCTGCCGGCCTTCATAGGCGCTACTCGTCAACAGCACTTGCCCCGACAGTCTGTTACAGGCTACGCGGGTGATTTCGATTTAAAGCTTTCGTGACTGCAGGGATTCATCTTCTTGGATCTTTCGGTAAAGTCATCACGTAGAAGGGAAGTAATAAAATAATAAAAATAAAACACAATAAAATAATTCTCACGACTTTCGATTTAAAGCTTTCGTGACTGCAGGGATTCATCTTCTTGGATCTTTCGGTAAAGTCATCACGTAGAAGGGAAGTAATAAAATAATAAAAATAAAACATAAAATAATTCTCACGACGTTTCGGCCACAACGCAAGCAGCCGTCCTCAGGTGAAGACCAGGTCTGTCGGGGAGACAGCTTCTCCCCGACAGACATAAAATAATTCCCACGAAACGTCGTGAGAATTATTTTATTATGTTTTATTTTTATTAATTTATTACTTCCCTTCTACGTGATGACTTTACCGAAAGAACCAAGAAGATGAATCCCTGCAGTCACGAAAGCTTTAAATCGAAAGTCGTGAGAATTATTTTATTATGATAAATTTTTATTATTTCATTACTTCCCTTCTACGTGATGACTTTACCGAAAGAACCAAGAAGATACACGGGTGATCTTTATTTTTTTGTCGGCGGGCACAACGGCGGAGCGCGCAGGTGATGATGCCATCGTCTGGCAGTCGCCCCCGAACCCTAAGGCGTTAACTCCTCGCCAGCAGCCGCGGGCTTGACACTTCACGTGGCCTCACAGGTGCCGGTCACGTGGCCTGGAGCACACGCCGCGGTGACGTCACCGTCACCTCTGTGGCGAACGAACGGCGTTTGTGATGGTGTGTGTGTGATGGTGTGTGTGTGTGTGATGGTGTGTGTGTGTGATGGTGTGTGTGATGGTGCGTGTGTGTGAGATGGTGTGTGTGTGTGATGGTGTGTGTGTGATGGTGTGTGTGTGATGGTGTGTGTGTGTGATGGTGTGTGTGTGTGTGTGATGGTGTGTGCGTGATGGTGTGTGTGTGATGGTGTGTGTGTGATGGTGTGCGTGTGATGGTGTGTGTGATGGTGTGTGTGTGATGGTGTGTGTGTGATGGTGTGTGTGATGGTGTGTGTGTGATGGTGTGTGTGATGGTGTGTGTGTGCTGGTGTGTGTATGATGGTGTGTGTGTGTGATGGTGTGTGTGTGATGGTGTGTGTGATGGTGTGTGTGTGATGGTGTGTGTGTGATGGTGTGTGTGTGATGGGGTCTGTGTGATGGTGTGTGTGTGATGGTGTGTGTGTGATGGTGTGTGTGATGGTGTGTGTGTGATGGTCTGTGTGTGTGATGGTGTGTGTGTGATGGTGTGTGATGGTGTGTGTGATGGTGTGTGTGTGTGATGGTGTATGTGTGATGGTGTGTGTGTGATGGTGTGTGATGGTGTGTGTGAAGGTGTGTGTGATGGTGTGTGTGAAGGTGTGTAATGTGGTGTGTGTGTGTGATGGTGTGTGTGTGAAGGTGTGTGATGTGGTGTGTGTGTGATGGTGTTTGTGTGATGGTGTGTGTGATGGTGTGTGTGTGATGGTGTGTGTGTGTGATGGTGTGTGTGTGTGTGATGGTGTGTGTGATGGTGTGTGTGTGATGGGGTCTGTGTGATGGTGTGTGTGTTGGTGTGTGTGATGGTGTGTGTGATGGTGTGTGTGATGGTGTGTGTGTGATGGTGTGTGTGATGGTGCATGTGTGTGATGGTGTGTGTGTGATGGTGCATGTGTGTGATGGTGCGTGTGTGTGATGGTGCATCTGTGTGATGGTGTGTGATGGTGCGTGTGTGATGGTGTGTGTGTGATGGTGCGTGTGTGTGATGGTGCGTATGTGTGATGGTGCATGTGTGTGATGGTGTGTGTGTGATGGTGTGTGTGATGGTGTATGATGGTGAATGTGTGTGATGGTGTGTGATGGTGCGTGTGTGTGATGGTGCATGTGTGTGATGGTGCGTGTGTGTGTGATGGTGTGTTGGTGCCTACAGCGAACTGGCTGCCTTCCCAGACAACTCCCGTCTCCACCCCCCTCGCCGTCTCTCCCCCTCCGTCTCGCACCACCCCCTCCTCCCCGTCTCACAACGCCTCCTCCCTCCCCCCTCCCCTTTGTCTCAAACCCCCCCTCCCCGTCTCTCTCCCCGTCCTCTCTCCCCCCTCCTCACTGTCTCATCCCTCCCACTTCCCTCTTGTCTCTCCCCCTCTGTCCGCCCTCTGCCACACCCCCCCCCCCAGTCTCTAGCCCCTACCCCTCGGTCTTTCCCACTTCACCTCTCTGTCTCACCCTGTCTCACCCCCCCCCCTCTCTGTCTCACCCTGTCTCACCCCCCCCAGTATCCCCCCCTCTCTGTCTCACCCCCCCCCCCCGTCTCCCTCTGTCTCCCCCCACTCTCTCCCCCCTCTCTGTCTCACCCCCCCTCTCCCCCCTCTCTGTCTCACCCCCCCTCTCCCCCCTCTCCGTCTCACCCCCCCCCTCTCTCCCCCCCCCCTGTCTCCCCCCCTCCCGTCTCCCCCCCTCTCTGTCTCATCCTCCCCCTCCCCCCTCTCCCCCCCCCCGTCTCCCTCTCCCCCTATCTCATCCCCCTCTCGCTGTCTCCCCCCCCCACTTTGTCTCAGACCCCTCCCTCTCCCCTCTGTCAAATTAATAAAACATGAAAACACTAATAGCGAATATTAAGGCTCGCGTAATAATCAACGTTTTGCGGGTACACGAATGCAAATGCGATGCAAATGTTACGATCATCATCATCATCAATGAGCCATTGTCTATCTACTGCTCGATCAAGGCCTCCACCACCCCCCCACGCCCTCGCTGGCATCCATCCGCCGAGCGGCCGATCTTTCAATCGCTCCATCTCCGCGGTGGTCGTTCCGTTCCCCCCCCCACTCCCCTCCGCCACTTTGGTTTTGCGTTCCGTCGCTAGCCTCGACCACGGGGGCATCGAACGAAGGGGGAACTCGCTCCAGTCGACGAAGCCTCGTCGGGTTGTCGTCACACCGCTACGATGACAGATGGCTGGAGAAGCTGCGGGGGGAAAAGGAAAACACAAAATAATATTACTAGTTTCGATTTAAAGCTTTCGTGACTGCAGGGATTCATCTTCTTGGTTCTTTCGGTAAAGTCACATAGAAGGGAAGCAATAAAATAATAAAAATAAAACATAATAAAACAATTCTTATAATTCAATAAAATAAAAATAAAACATAATAAAATAATTATTATTTTATTATGTTTTATTATTTTATTGCTTCCCTTCTACGTGACTTTACCGAAAGAACCAAGAAGATGAATATTACTAGTGACGAATAATTACTAGTGACTGCATTTCCCATAAATATGCAAAATTGCTCTTGATATGCAAATTATTTTGTCAAGGCGCTCTTCCCCCCTCCATCCCAGCTTAAATAGTCGCTCCAAGCCTGGGGTGTGTCATTCAGACTCTGTCTTCTCGACAGACCTGTTCTCCACCTGAGGACGGCTGCTTGCGTTGTGGCCGAAACGTCGTGAGAATTGTATTTTATTATGTTTTATTTTTATTATTTTATTATTTCCATTCTACGTGATGACTTTACCGAAAGAACCAAGAAGATGAATCCCTGCAGTCACGAAAGCTTTACATCGAAACTTACTAGTGACGAATTGGCCACGTTCTGTTTACGTGACAACCCTTACCAGTTGGCTGTGTCGGGTGGTGGCGGGTTTTAACGACACACATATTTACGCGATCTAACTAAAAAAAAAACTCATCAATAATAAGAATCGTCAACTAAACCACACCTCCCCCCCCCAAAAAAAAATATTTTCGACGAAAATCAGGAAAGCACAGGTTGTGTTCTTCGTACTCAGGAGTCCATGAACGAGTTCACCGTGGCCACGTGCGGCTCTTGGCCCAGCCGTCCAACAAAGACGCTTTCAGACGCGCCTCTGTGGCCGTCTGGAACGTTCTTCCGATGTTAGGAAGCCACGAGGAGCTATGCACTTTTAAATCATCTCGATCTCCACTATGCACTGCACTGCACTACTATACACTACACTATACACTACACTTTTGGCTGACCATCGAACAAAGACGCTCACCACATCGCGCGGCGCTTTCAGACGCGCCTCAGTGGCCGTCTGGAACGCGCTCTTCCCCCCGATATGGGGAAGCCGCCACTGGAGCTTTTAAATCACCTGGATTGGAAACACATTTCTATAGAACTGCTTGTTCTGGTTCGTTTGTTTTCATCCCCCGCACCTCCGATTGGCACGGGTGACTACGTGCGGTGCGAAAGAAGTTCAACATACGTACGTACAGACATGTGCAACGCGTAGAATTCCACTGAGAGACAGACAGAGAGAGAGAGGAGGAACGCGCGTGCATTGGAGAACAGACGCAGGTCCATAATGACACCCAGACTGTTTACAAACATCGGTGGAAGTGAGCTTCTACACGACAAATACAGACCCTGAAAGTGCTTTGGTGTGATGAAGCGCCATTGCCCGAAACGTCGCCCATTATATTTTGTCAATCAAGACCACACAGCGTTATTGAGGAACGCGTGTTGTTGTTGTTGTGGTTAATTTACCATTCAATGTTACGGTAACGTTTTGACCCGCCCTACCGGACATATATGAACAGGGGAGCTTCATAGCTCATCGGATTTCTCCAAGTATAAATAAATATTTTGATTCTAACATGGTGGGCTGCTTGGGAATTGCCGTTGCTGTAGGTTTTGGGGCTGGCTGCTGCCAGGTGTCCAAGAGATGGCAATGGATTCTTGAATCTATCCGTGCGGAGCTTTGATCAAGTGTGGCGTACCACAATCTTAATTTAGGAGCTTTCGTGACTGCAGGAATTATTCTTTGGTTCTTTTCGGTTAAGTCACGTCTAAAAATAAAATAATAAATTAAAATAACATATTACGACGTTTCGATTGCAACACAAGCAATCATCATCAGGCATAAAAGAAATAGCAACAAAAATCTAACTAGAAAACTATAGACAGACATACAAGCAGACAGACATCACAACGGCACACAGAGAGAGGAGTAAGCTGACAACGCGGCACGGGCACGCAAGCCTGAAAATTAGGAGACAGGCACACGAAAATTAAATAACCTAGTAAAATATCGAAATGTGATGTAATAAAACACAGAGTCGGTTAACACACAATTAACGCATAGCCTGGTTGTGGCGTACCACACTTGGGTGTGAAGTTGTCAATACATATTCTCATCCTGAATTGTTCTTTTGCACCGCTGCCAACTGTCAACGCTGCAGCAGCATCACCAAATAATTTGTTTACGAAGAAGGCCGGAGGTCAGAGGTGAAGAGCAGTGACCGAGTGGGCCAGCCAGAGAATGCGACGCATCCGAGAGGACACCCACGGAGGAGACGGAGCGATGCTCTGAGATCAGCTTCCTCGTGTGTGCGTGTACGTACGTACGTTGAACTTCCTTTGCACCGTGTGTAGCCCAACCGTGCTAATCGGAGGTGCGGGGTGGATTAAGGACAAGCTAACACACACAAAGCCGTTGTAATGAAATGAGTTTGTCAATTTCGATTTAAAGCTTTCGTGACAGCAGGGATTCATCTTCTTGGTTCTTTCGGTAAAGTCACGTAGACTTTACCGAAAGAACCAAGAAGAGTTTGTCAATCTTGATGATGATTTAAAAGTGCATTGCTCCAAGTGGCTTCATAACATCAGAAGGAAGAGCGTTCCAGACGGTCGCAGGAGCGCGTCTGAAAGCGCGCTCGGGTGCATGGTGCAGAGTGGTGGTGCCGCAGTGGATAACGCACTGCGCTACAAATCCAGCGACCCGAGTTCGATTCCCGCTTACGGCCACCAACAGCAGTGACAAACGTTGGACTCAGGTCCAAAGCAGAGGTCGCAAACGAGTTTTGATTCCTTACCCGTACCCGTACCCGGCCGCACCAGAGTCGCAAACGGGTACCCGTACCCGGCCGGGTATGGGTACCCGTACCCTACCCGAAAGGAGTAACAAACGGTTACTCACCGGTGATTCACGGGTATCGGGTAGGGTACGGGTATCGGGTAGGGTACGGGTATCGGGTACCCGGTTGCGACCTCTGGTCCTAAGCCTCCCTTAGATCGACTCGGCCTCAAATGAGAACCTGGTGCGGTGTGTCAACATCGCCACGAGGGGAGACGAAGGCAGCCAGGCGTGATGCTGGCCACCATACCAAGGTCCCACTGAGCTACGTAGATTTTTTTCAAAAGTGAGCTGGCTTTCACCAATGATAGTTCAACGAAGTGGCTTATCGTGTACATTGACAGGTTTCGTGAGCGACATCAACAGCGGTGCTTCTTCCAGCTGTGGATGGGCCATGGATAACAATGCCCGGGCCCTTCGCCCAGCAGTGGATAGACCAAGGATCATGATGTCGAGGCGATATTCCAGCAGTGGATACGACCGTAAGTAAAGCTGCCGAGGCTTTAATCCGGCAGCGTATTACGGTGAATGGGAGGCCTTCATCCAGCAGTGGAGAAACCATGCCGAGTGATGTAGGGGAACCTTCGTCCAGTTGTCTTATGATGAGTGGGGAGCAGTCATCCAGTAGTGGATCGATCATAGTTCATGATGATGTTGAGGCCTTGATCATTTGATCAGGGGAGTGGATTATGCCACGTGTCATGACGAATGGGGAGGCCTCAGCCTAGCAAGTGAACGGACCCACAGCTTTCGTGACTGCAGGGATTCATCTTCTTGGTTCTTTCGGTAAAGTCACGTAGAAGGGAAATAATAAAATAATAAAAATAAAACAATAAAATTCTCACGACGATGTCCAAGTACTGTGTGTGTTCAATGTAGACATGATTCCCTGCAAAAGGTTTCTGTTTGGTTTTTGAACATCTTAACACCTGATTTAAAGCTTTCGTGACTGCAGGGATTAATATTCTTGGTTCTTTCGGTAGTAAAGTCACGTAGAAGGGAAATAATAAAATAATAAAAATTTAATACAATTCTCACGACGTTTCGATTGCAACACAAGCAATCAAACATCAGGTGTGAAAACCGCCGCTTTTTTAAAAATTGTCTTGCTGTGGTTTTCACGTCTGATGATGATTGCTTGTGTTGCAATCGAAACGTCGTGAGAATTATTTAATTGGTTTATTTTTATTATTTTATTATTTTCATTCTACGTGACTTTACCGAAAGAACCAAGAAGATGAGACCCAAGGCTGCCAACGCGTACCGATCCACCCCGTATTCTTGTACAGGATTATTTGGGGTTGCAGGTCCATACAGCGTCCAGCCGTTTCAATACGGGCAACATAATGTTTCATCTTCTTAGTTCTTTCGGTAAAGTCACGTAGAAGGAAAATAATAAAATAATAAAAGTACAAATTTGTGATAAATATTTTATTTTATTATGTTTTATTTTTATTATTTTCCTTCTACGTGACTTTACCGAAAGAGCCAAGAAGATGAATCCCTGCAGTCACGAAAGCTTTAAATCGAAACGTAATGTTTGTCTATTTGTTTGTGTTTCTCCCTTGTGATGGGACTTTGTAGAATGAACGTTGAGATTTATAGGGGCACGGTGTCACCAATAAGATCTCTAAATTGGTCCGTGATAAGGGTTTGACAGTGTATAGTGTCGTGTAAAGTAGTGTCGTGTATAGTAATGTAGTTTCTAATAGTGTAGTGTATAGTATCATACCTTACACTATGAGACCTCCTTTACCAGTGGCAAAATATAGTAACAGGTTTTTACCATTTGACCTGGTACAAAAACTGACACCTTTATAAAAGGCATCATGTTTGCAATAGCCACAACACAAGCAGTCAAAATGCAAACAAAAAGAAACAACTCTTTTTGTTTGCATTTTGACTGCTTGTGTTGACTGCTTGTTCTAGATTTGAAGCTTTCGTGACTGCAAGGATTCATATTCTTAGGTTTTTTCGGTAAAGTCACGTAGGTAAAAAATTTAAATATATGAAAGTAAAATAAAAAAAAATCACGACGTTTCGGAGGCAACACAAGCTTCCGTTTTCAGGTGGAACCGTCACAGCACGATAGCTGTATCAGCTATCGTGATTTTTATTTTATTTAACTTTTATTAATTAATTTTTTTTACCTACGTGACTTTACCGAAAAAACCTAAGAAATTGACTGCTTGTGTTGTGGTTATTGCAAACATGATGCCTTGTATAAAGGTGTCAGTTTTAGTACCAGTTGAAAGGGTAAAAACATGTTACTACAGTATCATACCCGTCAACCCGTACGGTTTACCCCGTATTCTTGTCCAGCGAAATTGAGTTCTGGTCCATACGGCGTACACAGCCGTTTCAACACGGGCAAAAACATGTTTTATTTGCGTTTCTCCCTTGTGATGGTGTGACTTTGCAGGATGAACGTTGATATCTATACGGGACACGGGTTGACAAGTGTCTGAATTGGTCTGTAACGTGGTGGGGCACGGATAAGGGGTTGACAGCTATTTAGTAACGTAGTGCATCGTGTCGTGGAGTGTATAATGTAGTGTACAATGTAGTGTACAATGTAGTGTATAATGGAGTGTATAATGTAGTGTACAATGTAGTGTATACCGTAGTGTACAATGTAGTGTATACCGTAGTTTAGTGTATAATGTAGTGTATAATGTAGTGTACAATGTAGTGCATCGTGTCGTGGAGTGTACAATGTAGTGTATACCGTAGTTTAGTGTATAATTTAGTGTATAATGTAGTGTATAATGTAGTGTATACCGTAGTTTAGTGTACAGGACGAACGTTGAGATGTATAAAGGGACACGGGTTGACCAAGGTCTCCGAATTGGTCTGTAATAAGGTAGGGAGGGCACTGATAATAAGGGGTTGACAGTTCATGTAACCCCACAATGATGATGCTGCAGAGGCTGCAACTCGGCAAGTGGATAGGCCGTTTCGCTCATGACGGCGGCGAATTAGCATCACTTCAGCCGTGGCGGAAACAACCGCGGCTCGCCATGGACCGGCGTCGAGAAGCCAGTGGGTCCCGATGACAACGAACGATCAAGGGCTGCCTTTGGCGTCATCTAGCAGTGGAGTTTCCTGCAGGAGGCTATCGTGACGGAGCGCCTCGAAAACACCCTCCCGCCCCGCGCCGCCGCGAAGGCGGAGTGGAGGAGCCCGCGCGCGGCGTTTATATAGCAGAGGCCCCCCCTCTCCCCCCACACGGGGGGGGGGTGTGGGCGGGACCCTCCACGCGAACCCCCCGCGCGCTCATTGGACGAACGCGTTGGTCAACCGCGGGTCGCCTCGGGCTGCGCGCTCCGATTGGTTGGGCCGCTCGTCGATGGCCACGCCCACTCGCCACCCCCCTCTCCCTCCCCACGCGCCCGCACGGTTAGCCCCGCCCCCAACCGAGCGACGCCATTTTGAAGCGAGGGAGCGGGAGAAAGGAGGTTGGAGGTTTTGGAACAGCTGAGAGCGCCGGGGGCAGTGCGGGCAGCACCGCCGGGCAGCACCGCCGGGCAGCGCCGCGTGGAACGCGGGCAGCACCGCGGGCAGCGGCGGGCAGCACAGCCGGGCAGCACAGCCGGGCAGCACAGCCGGGGGCAGTACCGCGGGCAGCACAGCCGGGCAGCACCGCGGGCAGCACAGTGGGCAGCGGCGGGCAGCACCGCCGGGCAGCACCAGAGAACCCGGGACGAGAAACTCTGGGCCGGATCCAGAACCTGGGGCGGCGGCGGGGGGGGGACAACGGGACCACGGGCTCGAGGCACAAGCAAGGAACCAGGACCCCCCCCCCCCCGCCGCCACCGCTGCTGCTGCAAGACCAGGGACCCCCCCCCCCCCCTGGCGAGCGGGGTCCTGCGAACCAACATCTCGCGACTCGGGGAACGGAGATCGGGACCAGAGCCACCCCGGGCACGGGGGGGTGTCCCCCCGAATCTGGTGATCGGGACTTGGGAGCGAGGTTCGTAGCGAGGAGGACTTCTGATGCCCGAACCCGGGACCCGCATCGCAACAGCCCGGAGGAGAAGGGCGCTCCTGGGTTAGAGGACCGCGCGGAGAAGGGCGCACACGAGGGGGGTGGGGTGGGGGGTGGGTAGCCGTCGGAACGCAACCGCGGACTGGGATCCGAAGGAACCCCCACAGCACCGTTGAGGACCGATCCCGGAACGTCGGCCGTCACCGGGGGGGAGGGGGGTGTGTGAGCTCTCTAACCGGGCTGTCTGGAGTCGGACAGCGCTGGGGGTAGTGGGGGTCTTATTTGAACCCCAGATAAACCCCCTCGATTGAACCGCCGCGTCCCCGCGATGCACGCGCGACGCTCGGGGTACTGCTGCTCCTGAGGCCGGGAGAGACCCCCCGGGACCCCCCCCCCACCCCCCGGGGAGACCCCGTGAAGGGGACCCACCCCCCCCGGGGAGACCCCGTGAAGGGGACTCTGGATGCCGGCGCGAGGCTCTGCGAGGCCGCCCCACAGCAGGACCCCCATGCCTCCCCCGCGCGGCTGCGAGCCCCCATTGGCGCGGACTCGGACGAGAGCGACCAGAGGGGTGAGTCAACCACAACACAACCACCACAACCCCCACCACAACCACCACAACCCCCACCACAACCACCACCACAACCACAACCATCACCACAACCACCACAACCATCACCACAACCACCACCCCCACAACCACCCCCACATCCACCTCCACAACCACCACAACCCCCACCACAACCACCACCACCCCCACAACCACCATCACAACCACCATCACAACCACCACCGCAACCACCACCACACGCGCCTCGCGACCACCCCCACAACTACCACCACCCCCACAACCACCCCCATCATCACCCCCACAACCACCACCACCACAACCACCATCACCCCCACAACCCCCACCACCCCCACTCCCACCACGCTTCTCGCGACCACCCCCCACAACCACCTTCCCACCCCCCTAAAAAAATCCCAGACCCCCCGTAAATGTTGTGTACCCCCCCCCTGACCCCTGAGACTGAACCCCAAATGCTGTCCCCTCGGATCCCCGCTCGGGAGGGTCCCACGAGGCCGCCGCGTCCCCTTGAACCCCCCCGACTTCCCTGACCCCTGAGGCGGACGCGACCCAGACAGACGGGGAGGGGTCTGTCTGCTGGGTCGATAGGGGTGTGCGTGGTGCCTGTGTGTGTGATGCCTGTGTGTGTGGTGTGGGTGTGTAGGGTGTGTGGTGCCTGTGTGATGCCTGTGTGTGTGTGTAGGGTGTGTGTGGTGTGTGTAGGGTGTGTGTGTGTGGTGCCTGTGTGTGTGTGTTGCCTGTGTGTGGGGTGTGTGTGTAGGGTGTGTGTGGTGTCTGTGTGTGGGTTGTGTGGTGTCTGTGTGTGGTGTCTGTGCGTGGTTCTCTGTAGGGTGTGTGTGTGTGGTTCTGTGTGTAGGGTGTGTGTCTGTGGTTCTGTGTTTAGGGTGTGTGTGGTGTCTGTGTGTGGGTTGTGTGGTGTCTGTGTGTAGGGTGTGTGGTGTGTATGTAGGGTGTGTGTGTGTGGTTCTGTGTGTGGGGTGTGTGGTGTCTGTGTGTAGGGTGTGTGTGTGTGGTGTGTATGTAGGATGTGTGTGTGTGGTTCTGTGTGTAGGGTGTGTGTCAGTGGTTCTGTGTGTAGGGTGTGTGTGGTGTCTGTGTGTGGTTCTGTGTGTAGGGTGTGTGTGGTTCTGTGTAGGGTGTGTGTGTGTGGTGTGTATGTAGGGTGTGTGTCTGTGGTTCTGTGTGTAGGGTGTGTGTGGTGTCTGTGTGTGGGGTGCCTGTGTGTGTGGTTCTGTGTGTGGTGTGTGTGTGGTGTGTGTTTCCATGCTTAGGGTGTGTATCGCCCTGTGTGTAGTAGGGTGTGCGTGGTGCCTGCGTGCGGGGCTGTGTGTGTGGGGCGTGTGCTTTTGGCTGTGTGCGGGGTGTAGGTCTGGCTGTGTGGGAGGGTGTGTGCGCCTTGATTGGGGTTACGTCAGTCCATGCGTGTCTAGACGTTACCCGGCGCGTGGGCTTGAAGGGGGTGGGGTGAGATGGTGGTGGTGGGGGGTGGTTAAGGGGTGTGCACAGTGTGGGTGTGGGGAGCCACCGCAGTTTGATTCCCGCTCACGCGGCCGAACACTGCGCTGGTCCTGGGCCTCCCCTAGGTTGACTCGGCCTCAAATGAGTTCCTGGTGCGGTGTGCAGTAAGCATCGCCACTAGGGGAGACAAAGGCGGCCGGGCGTGGTGCTGGCCACTCCACACAACCCCCGTTGCGTGCGGCGCCGGCCTTCATAGGTGCTGCTCGCTAACAGCACTTGCCCCTACACAGTCTTGGGATCACGTGAGGTGTTGGAAGGCTGGCCTTCCTCCTGGCAAGAGGTCACGGGACAGGGCCCCCTGGCCTCCAGGTGTTATGGGTTGACCGATCGAGGTAGGAGACTGGGAAGATTGCACCACCTGCGTCAACCTCTGCGGAGTTTTATCCACCCGGCGGCCTGCGCTCGTTGTTGTGAGCATCGTTTCTCTGCCCCTCCGTTGATGCGGTTGGATGGCGACTGCCTCCAACGCCCAGACAAAGACGAAGGTCCCCCGTGTAGCCTTTAACAGGCTGTTGGGGCAAGTGCTGTTAGCGAGCACCTATGAAGGCCGGCACGGCACACGAGGGGGTGGGTTGACAAAACCACGCCCGGCCGCCTTTGTCTCCCCAGTGACGATGTTTACACATCGCACCAGGTACTCATTTGAGGCTGAGTCGACCTAGGGGAGGCCCGGGACCGGTTCAGATAATCGTCACTGGTGTTGGCCATGAGCGGGAATCGAACCCGGATAGCCAGGTTCATAGCGCAGCACGCTAATCGCTACACTACCGCTCCCCCACACTCACACACACACCCCAGACACACACCCCCCAGATATACACCCACTCACACACCCAGACACACACCCACACACCCCAGACACACACCAACCAACATACACCTAGACACACACACTTCCTCACATCCATACACCCAAACCCTCAAATCCACACACACACCCTCACACACACACACCCTCACACACACCCCTTACACACACACACACCCTCACACACACACCCTCACACGCCCAGACACCCACACACTCCCAGACACCCACACACTCCCTCGCATCCATATACTCAAATCCTCACATACACACACCCCACACACACACACTCACAAACCCACCCACTCACACACCCACCCACTCACACATCCACCCACACCTACCCACACACCCCCAGACACCCACACACCCCCACACACACACACCCTCACACACATCCACCCACACCTACCCACACCCGCCCAGACACCCACACCCGCCCAGACACCCACACACTCCCAGACATCCACACACCCCACACACACACACACCCACCCACTCACACACCCACCTAACCCACCCACCCAGACACCCACCCAGACACCCACACACACCCAGACACCCACACACTCACTCACCCAGACACCCACACACACCCAGACACCCACACACGCCCAGACACCCACACACCCCACACACACACCCACCCACTCACACACACACATACACCCACCCACCCAGACACCCACACACCCACCCAGACACCCACACACCCACCCAGACACCCACACACCCAGACAACCACACACTCACTCGCATCCACACACCCCACACACACCCACCCACTCACAAACCTACTCACACACCAACCCACACACTCACACACCCACCCACTCACACACCCGCCCACCCACTCACAAACCTACTCACACACCCACCCACTCACCCACCCACAACACGCCCAGACACAACGAACCGCCACCACCCACGCACCACACTCGCACACCCCCTCAGCATCTTGATGGTGGTGGTGATGATGGTAACGATGTTGCTGGTGATGATGGTAACGATGTTGCTGCTTATGTTTAATGGCGATGACGCCGATAATGTGGTTGTTGATGTATCAGGTGGTGTTGCAGCTGTTATCCTCCTGCCGATGTTCCGGTGATGTTGTTTGGCTGATGTTGTTGATGTTTACTGCCGACTTTGCTCTGGATGCCGTTGGCGACGATGGCGATGTTGCCTGCAACGTTTTTTTTTGCCGGCGGAAAGAAATTGTGCTGTCCGATGGCGATGGACCTTGGCTGGCTCGCCGGGAAACAGAGGCTTCTGTGTGGGCTCCGGCGCAGACAGAGCCGGCGGGGGCCGGGGTTAAATGAGTTCAGTCTGGCAGCCTCCGCGCATGCGCACTCGCACGATTCACAGGCACAGAGATTCATAGAGATATATACATAGAGATATGTATATAGATATATACATATAGATACATACATAGATATATACATAGAGATATAGACAGACACAGAGATACATAGAGATACATAGAGATATATACATAGAGATATACACAGAGTTACATAGAGATATATACATAGAGATATAGACAGAGACACACAGATACATAGAGATACATAGAGATATAGACAGACACAGAGATACATAGAGATATATAGAGATATACACAGAGATACATAGAGATAGATAGATATATAGACAGACACAGATATACATAGAGATACATAGAGATATACACAGAGATACATAGAGATATATATAGATATACATAGAGATACATATATATACAGAGATATAGACAGAGACACAGAGATACATAGAGATATATAGACAGAGACACACAGAGACACACAGAGATACATAGAGATATATACATAGAGATATAGACAGAGACACACAGAGATACATAGAGATGCATAGAGATATAGACAGACACAGAGATACATAGAGATATATAGAGATATACACAGAGATACATAGAGATAGATACATAGAGATATGTATGTATAGATATATACGTAGAGATACATAGAGATATACACAGATTCATAGAGATATATACATAGAGATATATATATAGATATATACATAGAGATACATAGAGATATATACATAGAGATATGTATAGATATACATAGAGATACATACATGGAGATATAGACAGAGACACAGAGATACATAGAGATATATACATAGAGATATGTATATATAGATATACATAGAGATACGCACAGAGATACATATACATAGAGATATAGACAGACACAGAGATACATAGAGATAGATGCATAGAGATAGATACATAGAGATATGGACAGAGATACATATACACAGATACATAGAGATATACACAGGGATACATAGAGATATATACATAGACAATATACATAGAGATGTACACATAGAGATACATAGAGACATATACATAGAGATACACACATAGAGATACATAGAGATATACACAGGGATACATAGAGATATATACATAGACAATATACATAGAGATGTACACATAGAGATACATAGAGACATATACATAGAGATACACACATAGAGATACATTGAGATATACACAGAGAGATATATACATAGAGACACAGCTACAGAGATGTACACACATACAGACACATACACATAAGAGACGTGTAGATGTACACACAGAGAGATATACACAGATACGGAAATACAGATATGCACACACACAAATGTTAACATACGTAGATACTGTATACACACACGCGTGTCTTCTACGTGTGTTCCTGTATGCGAACACATGATATATTTTCACCCCGATGGTTTGTTAAGGCGAGACGTGGGATCTGTGTGTGTATCCAGTATCATTGTGTGTGTGTGTACCATGCTCCAGTGTGTGTGTGTACCATGCTCCAGTGTGTGTGTGTGTGTACCATGCTCCTGTGTGTGTGTGTGTACCATGCTCCAGTGTGTGTGTATGTGTACCATGCTCCAGTGTGTGTGTGTGTACCATGCTCCTGTGTGTGTGTGTGTACCATGCTCCAGTGTGTGTGTGTACCATGCTCCTGTGTGTGTGTGTGTGTACCATGCTCCAGTGTGTGTGTGTGTACCATGCTCCAGTGTGTGTGTGTACCATGCTCCAGTGTGTGTGTGTGTACCATGCTCCTGTGTGTGTGTGTACCATGCTCCTGTGTGTGTGTGTGTACCATGCTCCAGTGTGTGTGTGTGTGTACCATGCTCCAGTGTGTGTGTGTGTACCATGCTCCAGTGTGTGTGTGTACCATGCTCCAGTGTGTGTGTGTACCATGCTCCAGTGTGTGTGTGTACCATGCTCCTGTGTGTGTGTGTGTACCATGCTCCAGTGTGTGTGTGTACCATGCTCCAGTGTGTGTGTGTACCATGCTCCAGTGTGTGTGTGTACCATGCTCCTGTGTGTGTGTGTACCATGCTCCTGTGTGTGTGTGTGTACCATGCTCCTGTGTGTGTGTGTGTACCATGCTCCTGTGTGTGTGTGTACCATGCCCCTGTGTGTGTGTGTACCATGCTCCAGTGTGTGTGTGTGTACCATGCTCCTGTGTGTGTGTGTGTACCATGCTCCTGTGTGTGTGTGTGTGTACCATGCCCCTGTGTGTGTGTGTGTACCATGCTCCAGTGTGTGTGTGTACCATGCCCCTGTGTGTGTGTGCCATGCTCCAGTGTGTGTGTGTGTACCATGCTCCAGTGTGTGTGTGTGTACCATGCTCCTGTGTGTGTGTACCATGCTCCAGTGTGTGTGTGTGTACCATGCTCCAGTGTGTGTGTGTGTGTGTACCATGCTCCTGTGTGTGTGTGTGTACCATGCTCCAGTGTGTGTGTGTGTGTACCATGCTCCTGTGTGTGTGTGTACCATGCCCCTGTGTGTGTGTGTACCATGCTCCTGTGTGTGTGTGTAGCATGCTCCTGTGTATGTGTGTGTACCATGCTCCAGTGTGTGTGTGTAGCACGCTCCTGTGTGTGTGTGTGTACCATGCTCCTGTGTGTGTGTGTGGACCATGCTCATTTGTGTGTGTGTGTGGACCATGCTCATTTGTGTGTGTGTACCATGCTCCTGTGTGTGTGTGTGTGCCATGCTCCTGTGTGTGTGTGTACCATGCTCCTGTGTGTGTGTGTGTACCATGCTCCTGTGTGTGTGTGTGTACCATGCTCATTTGTGTGTGTGTGTGGACCATGCTCATTTGTGTGTGTGTACCATGCTCCTGTGTGTGTGTGTACCATGCTCCTGTGTGTGTGTGGACCATGCTCATTTGTGTGTGTGTGGACCATGCTCATTTGTGTGTGTGTACCATGCTCCTGTGTGTGTGTGTGTACCATGCTCCTGTGTGTGTGTACCATGCTCCTGTGTGTGTGTGTACCATGCTCCTGTGTGTGTGTGTACCATGCTCATTTGTGTGTGTGTGTGTACCATGCTCCTGTGTGTGTGTGTACCATGCTCCTGTATGTGTGTGTACCATGCTCCTGTATGTGTGTGTACCATGCTCATTTGTGTGTGTGTGTGTACCATGCTCCTGTGTGTGTGTGTGTACCATGCTCCTGTGTGTGTGTGTACCATGCTCCTGTATGTGTGTGTACCATGCTCATTTGTGTGTGTGTGTGTACCATGCTCCTGTGTGTGTGTGTACCATGCCCCTGTGTGTGTGTAATATAATACACTCCAACGGGCAAAGTCTGAAATGAGCCCTCACCTCGAGCGCAATGGGCATGTTTATCCTGCAGAGGATTATGGATCATGTCGGCAGAATATAAGAGGCACGCGTTACGCCTGGACTCTCAGAATTACAGAGACCCATAGACTCCCATAGAGACCCATAGACTCCCATAAAGACCCATAGACTCCCATAGAGACCCATATACTCCCATAAAGACCCATAGACTCCCATAGAGACCCATAGACTCCCATTGAGGCCCATATACTCGCACATAGACCCATAGACTTCCATAGAGACCCACACACTCTTATAGAGATCCATAGACTCCCTTAGACCCATATACCCTCATAGAGACCCATAGATTGCCATAGAGACCCATAGATTGCCATAGAGACCCATAGACTCTCATAGAGACCCATAGACTCACATAGAGACCCATAGACTCCCATAGAGATCCATAGAATCTATGAGACTCATCGACTCACATAGAGACCCATAGACTCCCATTGAGGCCCATATACTCGCACACAGACCCATATACTTCCATAGAGACCCACACACTCTTATAGAGTTCCATAGACTCCCTTAGACCCATATACCCTCATAGAGACCCATAGATTGCCATAGAGACCCATAGACTCTCATAGAGACCCATAGACTCACATAGAGACCCATAGGCTCACATAGAGACCCATAGACTCCTATAGAGACCCATAGACTCCCATAGAGACCCATAGACTCTCATAGAGACACATAGACTCTCATTGAGACCCATAGACTCCCATAGAGACTCGTGGACTCGCACGGAGACCCATAGACTTCCATAGGGACCCATAGACTCACATAGAGACCCATAGACTCGCACGGAGACCCATAGACTTCCATAGAGACCCACACACTCTTATAGAGATCCATAGACTCCCTTACACCCATATACCCTCATAGAGACCCGTAGACTCCCATAGAGACCCGTAGACTCCCATAGAGACCCATAGACTCCCATAGAGACACATAGACTTACATAGAGACCCGTAGACTCCCATAGAGACCCATAGACTCCCATAGAGACACATAGACTCTCATAGAGAGCCATATACTCCCATAGAGACCCTTAGACTCACATAGAACCGGTCCTGGGGCTGCCCTAGGTCAACACAGCCTTAAATGAGTACCCGGTGCAGTTTGTCAACATGAGCACTGGGGAGACAAAGGCGGCCGTGTCGGCCTCCATAGGCAGTGCTCGCAAACAGAACTTGCCCCAGTAGTCAAGGCGTACGGTAAGGGGGGGGGCGATCTTTGTGTACGTGAGTGAGAGTCGGCGGGGTGGGAGGGTGGGTGCAGGGCGAATGCGAAAGTCTAGACGTTGAGTCATCACGGTGTGACCCCCTGCCAAAATAAAGGCTCCCATGACGGGGAGGGTAGGCCTCCCCCCCCTCTTCCTCTTGCCAGAATAAAAGCCCTCGTCACGGGGCTTGACCCGCTTGCCAAAATAAAGGCCCTGTCAGCACGGATTGGCTACCTCTCCAGAATAGAAGTCCCCTCGTCACGAGGCTTGACCCGCTTGCCAAAATAAAGGCCCTCTTAGCACGGATTGGCTACCTCTCCAGAATAGAAGTCCCCTCGTCACGGGGCTTGACCCGCTTGCCAAAATAAAGGCCCTCTTAGCACGGATTGGCTACCTCTCCAGAATAGAAGTCCCCTCGTCACGATGCTTGACCCGCTTGCCAAAATAAAGGCCCTCTTAGCACGGATTGGCTACCTCTCCAGAATAGAAGTCCCCTCGTCACGGGATGGACCCGCTTGCCAAAATAAAGGCCCTCTCAGCACGGATTGGCTACCTCTCCAGAATAGAAGTCCCCTCGTCACGGGGCTTGACCCGCTTGCCAAAATAAAGGCCCTTTCAGGATGGAATGGCTCTCCAGAATAGAAGTCCCCTCGTCACGGGATGGACCCGCTTGCCAAAATAAAGGCCGCCCCGTCGGCCGGGTGCCGTCTGTCTGCCAAACATCAAAGGCTGGCATCAGCTGTTTCGACTCCCCCCGCCTGGCAGAATAAAAGTCTACGTCGCAGAGTGGCCCCCTGCCAAATTAAAGCCCCCCCCCCCCGCCGCCAATCTCCCATCTTAAGTCAAGGTCTCTCTCCCCTGGGGGCAGGAAACATCTGCCCAAACCACCGTGGGAGGTCGTCGATCGTCCTGCACAGACCCCTCCTGCATCCCTCTCGTCCGTCTGTCTGCAACGACCTTGCCGCACCCCCACAGCCAACCGCGCTGTCGAGTCCCTGTCCCCTTGTCAGAGGTCGCAAACGGGTTTTGATTCCTTACCCGTAGCCGGCCGTACCAGGGTCGCAAACGGGTACCCGTACCCGGCCGTACCCTACCCGTACCCTTCCCGTACTCGGCCGGGTACGGGTAGGGTACGGGTATCGGGTACCCGATTGCGACCTCTGGGATGAAGCCATGTTGCAGGCGCGGGTGGGTTGATTCTAGGAACTTGAATTGTGAGAAGAGACAAGACGTTGGGAAATGAGTGACAAACGGTGACTCACCAGTGACTCACCCGTACCCGGTCGCACCAGGGTCGCAAACGGCTACCCGTACCCGGCCGGGTACGGGTAGCCGGGTATCGGGTAGGGTACGGGTATCGGGTACCCGGTTGCGACCTCTGCCCCTTGCTCAAGAGGCTCCGGCTTCACTCTGCCGTGCCCTGCTGCATCACCTCTGGCCGACCGTGCTAATCGTCGGCATCCTCGTCATCATTTTAACACGCGGGCTTTCGCCGTAACGCAGGTAAACATTTTGTTTTGCGCTATCGAACCCAAGAAGAGCTCTATGATGGATCATCTTTGTCGGCCGTGATGAATCCACTGTTGGCTTAAGGCCCCCCCCCGCCCCCCCCAATGCTTAAAGTCACCTCTCGCGATGGTGGGGGGTGCGCGCCATCGGTGGCTAGGAGATGTTCACGACCTCGCCCGGTGTACTGGAGGTCGTGGACATTCGGCGTTTGTTGTCGCGTGGATTTTTCTCCGGGTCCTCCCTTTTTCCACTCCACACTCAGGATCATCATGATGTGATGGTGTGTCGGTGATGGTGTAACGATGATGGCTTAACGGTGATGTTGTGTCGGTGATGGTGTAACAGTGATGGTGTGGCAGTAATGATGTCTGTCGGTGGTGTAACAGTGACGGTTAACCGTGACGGTGTAATGGTGACGGTGTAACGGTGACGGTGTGACGGTGTAATGGTGACGGTGTGATGGTGACGGTGTGACGGTGACGGTGTAATGGTGACGGTGTGACGGTGATGGTGTGACGGTGTAACGGTGACGGTGTAATGGTGACGGTGACATGGTGACATGGTGACGGTGTAATGGTGAGGGTGTAATGGTGATGGTGTAATGGTGATGGTGTAATGGTGATGGTTATGACGGTGTAACGGTGACGGTGTGACGGTGACGGTGTGATGGTGACGGTGTGGTGTGGTTTGGCGTGGTGCGGTGTGCACAGGGGTGGTGTGTGTGCCGCCACGGAGGCTGGTGCTGCTGATGGCCGGCGTGGCTGCCATGGTGTTCCTGCCCTGCTCACTGCTCCACCACCACCACCACCACCTCCTCCTCGACAGCCGCCCCACACCCCCACTGCTCACGCACACCATGGTAACCGTAGTAACGCGCACACTCCATCGCGGCCGCGGTGACGCACAAACACCACGGTAACCGTGGGAGTGCCGTGCTCGCCGTGGTAACGCACGCTGCGTGGTATCGTAATCGCGACGGTGACACGCAACGCCGTGACGACGCACGCCGCCACGCTCGCCACGCGACGCGGACAACGCAACATGCGACGTCCCTGTTAGTGGGGTCGTGATGCTGATGATGCTGATGATGCTGCTGATGATGATACTGCTCGTGCTGATGATGATGCCTATGATATTGATGGTGATCCTGCTGATGATGATGATCATGCTGCTGATGATGATCATGCTGCTGTGTGTGCGTGTGTCTCACAGGGTAGTGGCCTGTGGCCTGCTGACCGAGCAGCCTCGCAAACCGCAAGTTCTCATCAGGTGACTGGTCCCACGTCACACCCTCAACGTCACCCCCTACGTCACGTCAACAACATCATACCCCCACAACATCACACCCGCAACGTCACCCCCTACGTCACGTCAACAACATCATACCCCCACAACATCACACCCGCAACGTCACCCCCTACGTCACGTCAACAACATCATACCCCCACAACATCACACCCGCAACGTCACCCCCTACGTCACGTCAACAACATCATACCCCCACAACATCACACCCGCAACGTCACCCCCTACGTCACGTCAACAACATCATACCCCCACAACATCACACCCGCAACGTCACCCCCTACGTCACGTCAACAACATCATACCCCCACAACATCACACCCGCAACGTCACCCCCTACGTCACGTCAACAACATCATACCCCCACAACATCACACCCGCAACGTCACCCCCTACGTCACGTCAACAACATCATACCCCCACAACATCACACCCGCAACGTCACCCCCTACGTCACGTCAACAACATCATACCCCCACAACATCACACCCGCAACGTCACCCCCTACGTCACGTCAACAACATCATACCCCCACAACATCACACCCGCAACGTCACCCCCTACGTCACGTCAACAACATCATACCCCCACAACATCACACCCGCAACGTCACCCCCTACGTCACGTCAACAACATCATACCCCCACAACATCACACCATAACATCACACCCACTCCATACCTCCCAAGGACGGACCCGCAATGTCACACCGACAACATCACCTCCCCGCAACGTCACACCCGCACCCTCACACCCTCAACGTCACCATTCAAAGTCACCCCCCCAACGTCACCCCCCCAACGTCACCCCCCCCAACGTCACCCCCCCCAACGTCACACTCTCCAAGGTCACACCCTCAAGGTCACCACTCATAGTCAGTGCAGCAGAGGTTCAGTGATGGGGTTGTTGTTGTTGTTGTTGTTGTTTTTATTGATTTCAATGTCTCTCTGTGTTCTATCTTCTCCTCTCTCTGTTTTCCTCTTCACTTCTCCCCACCCCCCCCTCTCCCCCACCCCCCCTCTCTCCCCCCCCACCCTCTGCCCCCCCCCCCCCACTCTCCTCACCCCCCCCCTCGCCACCGTCGCCCCCACCAGCCCCTGGTGTGCGGCGGGGCCTCTGCGACGGGGGGCCCCCCGGCCGCCCGCGACCCCTTCGCCCGCCCGGGCGGGGGGCTCAAGTACCCGTACAGCTCCTCCGAGGTGGACCTGCCCCCCACGATCGCGCTCTCGGACGGCGAGGAGCCGCCCCCCTACAAGGGCCCCTGCTCCCTGCGCCTTCGCAACCACGAGCAGCAGCTGGAGATCAACCGCGAGGCCATCCGGCCGCCCCCCAACCGCACCGTCTTCGACAGCGACTACTGGCCGCACTTCCGGCCCCCCTCCTGCCGAGCGGGGGTCTCGGCGGGGGGGGCTCGCGGCGGCGACGGGGGGGGGGGGCCCCCCGCGGGGGCTGTCGCTGCCGCCGCCGCCCTCCTACAGCGAGGCGCTGAGACACTGCCTCATGCCGCACGCCGTTACCGCGACCGCCGGCGTCGGCGCCAAGGCGGCAGCGGGCCCCGCCGCGGGCACGGGCGCCGTTGCCGTCGCCGCCGCCGGCTGCGCGACCAGCGGGGCTGCCGGCACGAAGCCCGGCGCGGGCGCCGCCGCCGGCAACAGCGACGGCGCGACCGGGCAAGAGACGGCGGTCGTGGTGGTGGTGGTAGGGGTGGGGGTGGGGGGCGGCCAACCGCAGACTAACGTCAGGGGACGCACGGCTTGACGGGAGAACGGAGACGGACGGGCCGACGGACTGGTGCGGACGCACGCACGCACGCACGCGGGGTCGACATCCGTAGGCCACGCTGCAACGCGGCCGTTGTGGGTCCGGGGGCGGAAGGGGAAAGGAGAGCGGCGGTGACGGCCGCGGTGACGGCTGCGGTGACGGCGGTGCCAAAGAGGGAGGGCGGAAGCAGGAGGAACTGACGGGCGCGGGAGAGCGCGTGAAGCGGGCGAGAGAGCGACGCGGCGGCGAGGATTTGGACCGGTCATTGCGGGGAGAGCGGGGAAGAGGGGGGGGGGGGGCGCCCAAGGCGGACCGCTCGCCTCGCTCGCGCCGATCGCTTTTAGTGCCAGTGCTGGACTCGCGGAGGACGGAGAAGATGAGAGAAATAATAAGAAATATCTATATCTCTATAATAGTAACGAGCAGAGATTCTATATATATACGTCTAGCGACACTCGCCCGGCCGTTGGCGCGGCCGGGAGATGTTCCAAAGTGCTTTTAGGGGTCAGGCAAAAGTTTCACAAAAGCACACAGCCACCGGGGGAGGTGGTGGCTCACCACCCGGTGCTCACCACCCGGCGCTCACCACTCGGCGCTCATCAC
Organism: Lampetra fluviatilis; assembly: GCF_964198595.1. Lineage (NCBI taxonomy): Eukaryota > Metazoa > Chordata > Hyperoartia > Petromyzontiformes > Petromyzontidae > Lampetra > Lampetra fluviatilis. The sequence goes on from NC_136328.1 coordinate 5,121,122, forward strand.
CCGCCACTCACCGTCACTCACCGTCGCTCACCACCCGGCGTTCACCGTCGCTCACCACTCGCCGCTCACCACCCGCCACTCACCGTCACTCACCGTCGCTCACCACCCGGCGCTCACCGTCACTCACCACCCGGCGCTCACCACCCGGCGCTCACCGTCGCTCACCACTCGCCGCTCACCACTCGGCGCTCACCACCCGCCACTCACCGTCACTCACCGTCGCTCACCACCCGGCGCTCACCACTCGGCGCTCACCACTCGGCGCTCACCGCCAACGCGAGGAACGCCGATCACCGTTCTGTTACCATGATGATGATGATTATTGCCATCGTCATTATTACCTGTCGTCGTCGGTTTTCGTTGTTATATTTTAGGTTCTGTCAGTACCAAGGGCGTTGTGGCAGAAGATTATTTAATTTGCTATTGCTGTTATTTTATGTTATTTTATTATACTAGATAATTTGTTAACGAGGAGGAGATGGGGGGGGAGGGGGAGGCGGGGCAGGCGTTGGGGGGGGGGGTCAAGCAGTTGCACTAAATCTGGGGGGCACGATCGGGGACTGGGCGTGTGCGTGTGTGTCTGTGTGCACACCTGTGTGTGTGTGCAGGTGTGTGTGTCTGTGTGCACACCTGTGTGCAGGTGTGTGTGTGTCTGTACACACCTGTGTGTAGATGTGTGTGTGTCTGTGCGCACCTGTGCGTGTGTGTGTGTGCAGGTGTGTGTGTGTGTGCAGGTGTGTGTGCAGGGGTGTGTGCAGGTGTGTGTGTGTCTGTACACACCTGTGTGTAGGTGAGTGTGTGTGTGTGCGTGTGTGTGTCTGTACACACCTGTGTGTGTGTCTGTACACACCTGTGTGTAGGTGAGTGTGTGTGTGTGCGTGTGTGTGTCTGTACACACCTGTGTGTGTGTCTGTACACACCTGTGTGTGTGTGTCTGCACACCTGTGTGTGTGTGTCTGCACACCTGTGTGTGTGTGCGTGTGGAGAGAGCGGTGGTGCAGCGGTTAGCGCTACGCTGCGCTCCGAACCCGGCGACCCGAGTCCAATTGCCCGCTCAGGGCCAACACCGGTAACGATTATCTGAACCGGTCCTGGGCCTCCCCTAGGTCGACTCGGTCTCAAATGAGTACCTGCTGCGGTGTGTAAACATCGCCACTGGGGAGACAAAGGCGGCCGGGTGTGGTGTTGGCCACCCACACCTCCTCGTGTGCCGTGCCGGCCTTCATAGGTGCTGCTAGCTAACAGCACTTGCCCCTACAGTCTGTCAAGGCTACACGGGGGGGGGGGGGGGGTCTCTTTGTCTATGATTGCGAGTGCAGGTGTTTGTATTCGTACGTGTGTGTTCGTGTGTACGTGTGTTCGTGTGTACGTACGTGTGTGTGTACGTACGTGTGTGTGTACTGTGTGTACTGTGTGTGTGTAATGTGTGCTGTGTGTGTGTACTGTGTGTGTGTGTACTGTGTGTGTGCTGTGTGTGTACTGTGTGTGTGTATGTGTGTGTGTGTACTGTGTGTACTGTGTGTACTGTGTGTGTGTACTGTGTGTACTGTGTGTACTGTGTGTGTGTGCTGTGTGTACTGTGTGTGTGTACTGTGTGTGTGTACTGTGTGTACTGTGTGTACTGTGTGTGTGTACTGTGTGTGTACTGTGTGTGTGCGTACTGTGTGTGTGCGTACTGTGTGTGTGTGTACTGTGTGTGTGTACTGTGTGTGTGTGTACTGTGTGTGTACTGTGTGTGTACTGTGTGTGTGTGTACTGTGTGTGTGTGTACTGTGTGTGTGTACTGTGTGTACTGTATGTGTACTGTATGTAACTGGTCGTCCAGGTGCAGTGCTCTCGCACGACCGGCGGTGGCGGCACGCACGCGCGGGGAGAGACGCGGTCAGGGTCCACGCAGCTGCAGCAGCAGCTGCAGCAGCAGCAGGGGCTCGGCACAGGGGTCCGGGGGGGGGGGGTCCCAGCACAGAGGGGGGGGGGGTCCCAGCACAGAGGGGGGGGGGGTCCCAGCACAGAGGGGGTGGGAGTCCCAGCACAGAGGGGGGGGGGGGGGTCCCAGCACAGAGGGGGGGGGGGGTGGGGGTCCCAGCACAGAAGGGGGGAGGTCCTAGCACAGGGGGGGGGGGGTGGGGGTCCCAGCATAGAGGGACAGAGGGGGGTGGGACCCAGCACCGAGGGGGGGGGTGGCATAGGGGGTCCCAGCACAGCAGGGGGTTGTGTGTGTGTAGGGGGGGGGAGGGGGGGTCTGGCCTCACCGCTGGGGTGAGGTTGGGACAGCGTACAGAGACCCCCCTCACCCCCCCTTCACCCCCCCCCCGACCCAAATGCCCTCCCGGGGCAGGTGACGCAGAGAGATCGAAGGGGAGGAGGAGGAGAGAGTTTCTGGATCTTCCATAGTGAACTGTGGACACATATTTATTGCCATTGACGTTCACAAAACTCGAGACTTTGACTTCGTTTTTTTATTTTCATCGTTCGTTTTTGTACGAGGGAGTCTGCGCTCGTCACCACCACCACCCCCCACCACCCCACCACCACCCCCCACCCCTTCTCCGTCGCGTCAAGGTGTTCGGGGTCGTGGTCGGGGTCTTGGGTCATTCGCCGCTCCATCCCTCCACCTGATGGGGGGGGCCAGGGCGGAGGGGGGTGGGGCGTTGACCCCTCGGATCTGGGGTGACCGCGCGTTGCTCCACCCAGTGAACCATTAAAAGTGCGTCAAAGACGTTTCCACCTCGTAGTGATGTGATTATGTCACGCGCGCGCGTGTGTGTGTGTCTGTGTGTGTGTCTGTGTGTGTGTGTCTGTGTGTGTGTGTGTCTGTGTGTGTGTGTGTCTGTGTGTGTGTGTGTCTGTGTGTGTGTGTCTGTGTGTGTGTGTGTCTGTCTGTGTGTGTGTGTCTGTGTGTGTGTGTCTGTGTGTGTGTCTGTGTGTGTGTGTGTCTTTCCTGGCATTCGATTCGCACGTGTGGCTACGCACGGTGCGAAAGAAGTTGGACGGGCATTCCTCGGTGCTCGCTGACAGCACTTGCACCACGAGGATGTTCAGGATGTGGGGGGGGGGTATGTGTTCGTGTTCGTGGCGAATGGGGGATGTTGTGTGCGAGTGTGTAGAGATGCCAGACTTTTACTGGTAGGAACGAAGTGAACCAGCCTACAATAGATTATATCGTCCGTCCCTCCGTCTGATGTCCGATTAGGTGTAGCAGCATCGCCCCCTACTGCAAACACTTGGCAGGACCCTACAACAACCTTTAGACTCAGTGAGGCTTTCCTGGCTAAACAAGTGTAACATTCCCTTATAATTCCCTGAGATAGTGTTTAATTAAAACATTTAAATTAAAAATTAACTCATTTCCTGAGATAGTTTTTAATTAAAACATTTAAATTAAAAATTAACTCACAGCGGCCTAAAGCCTACAGCTAGGCCTAAAGCCTAGAACTAGGCCTCAAACTCTCCCTTCGTATCGTATTTGTTCGTTCCTACCAGCCCACCCCGCAGGGACCTGTTTATTCTAAGACTAAAGTTTTATTTCACCGTTATGGGACCTCCTTTGCCAGTACCCAAAATACGAGAATAGGTTTTCCCCCTTTTTCTAGTGACAAAACAGGTGTTGAGATAGTAATAGGTTTTTACCCTTTCAACTGGTACAAAACTGACACCTTTATACAAGGCATCATGTTTGCAATAACCACAACACAAGCAGTCAAAATGCAAACAAAAAGAAACAACTCTGATAATGATAAGCACTATCCTTGAAGTTAGTCTCCATTGGTGTTGGACCAGATGACACCAAAAGGCGTATAACTTAAAAACAGCGCACTATCAGAGTATTGAGAGCTCGGGGTAAGCATTTACACGATGTTTGCACTAACCACACCACAATATTATGATAATATCATCAGAGTTGTTTCTTTTTGTTTGCATCTTGACTACTTGTGTTGTGGTTATTGCAAACATGATGCCTTGTATAAAGGTGTCAGTTTTGTCCCAGTTTAAAGGGTAAACACCTATTACTATGCATTGAAGGATGTTGGACACGGTCCCATCGGCAAGCTCCTCCGGGCAGGCGAGGCTGCGTTGGCTGGGTCACGTAGTCCCGCATCTCAAGCCACCGCATGCCCACGCAGCTTTCGATAGGTCGGATAGAGGGGTGCTCAGCGGGCGTGGCACGGACTGGAGAAGAGATGGAGTGATGGGTGAGTGGGTGACACGTGCTAGAGAAGAGATGGAGTGATGGGTGAGTGGGTGGGTGAGTGGGTGACACGGGCTAGAGAAGAGATGGAGTGATGGGTGAGTGGGTGACACGGGCTAGAGAAGAGATGGAGTGATGGGTGAGTGGGTGGGTGAGTGGGTGACACGGGCTAGAGAAGTAATGGAGTGATGGGTGAGTGGGTGGGTGAGTAGGTGAGTGGGTGGGTGAGTGGGTGGGTGAGTGGGTGGGTGAGTGGGTGAGTGGTTGACACGGGCTAGAGAAGAGATGGAGTGATGGGTGAGTGGGTGGGTGAGTGGGTGACACGGGCTAGAGAAGAGATGGAGTGATGTGGTACAGGAGGACGTGGAGCTGAGTGGACTTGCTGATGAGTGGTACCAGCGGTGTCAAGATCGGCCTCTGTGGAGGAGGCTCGTGAAGGACGCTGCTGCTGCTGCTGCTGGGCAGTTGGAGGCAGTCGCCCTCCAGCAACAACGTAGGGCAGAGGAGCGACGCTCACAACAACGAGCGGAGTGCTGGGCGCCTAAAACGCAATGAGTGGGCACGGTGGGGTGCACGAGGCGGTGCATTTGCCGGTCATCTCAGTTCCCGTCAACTCGTGACACCTGGGACCGTCCTGCCAGCAGCAAGCGGCCTCCACGCTTCACGTGGATTCAAAGTGCACCTAGCCTGGCACAAGCTCTGCGGTGACGTGTGCGAGTGTTGGGGTGACTGTGGCCTCAGTGGATTTTGTCTCTCGCGTATTCTAGGATGGTGCAGGTGGGGCCAGGTGAGCCTGTGGCACATCTGAACCGCGCCATCCCCCCGCCCCGCACGGCACGGGTGGTTTTCCACTGACTGTTTGCCAAGCCGAGCCGGAACGCAACCGTGCTATGGCTGGCCTTGCACCGCGCCCGAGTCTGGCGTATTGATTCAATTTTTTTTGTCGGGCGCAAGTTGCATCATGGGTCGGTGCACATTGTCTCCTCGTGACGTGCATTGCGTGTGACGTCAGCCGAGGGCGCCGTGAGGAAACTCCGTCACTACGCCATCTGTGTGTGTATATATGCATGTGTGTGTGTTGAACTTCTTTCGTACCGTATGTAACCAACCGCGCTCATCTACGCGACGTCTCGGCCTAGGCAGCGTCTCGACCTACGCAATGTCTCGACCTACGCAATGTCTCGACCTACGCAACGTCTCGACCTACGCAATGTCTCGACCTACGCAATGTCTCGACCTACGCAACGTCTCGACCTACGCAATGTCTCAATCTACGCAACGTCTCGACCTACGCAACGTCTCGACCTACGCAACGTCTCGACCTACGCAATGTCTCGACCTACGCAAGGTCTCGACCTACGCAACGTCTCGACTCAATTAATTGCGTGTGATGTCAGCGGCACGGCTCGGCTCGGCTCCTGCAGTGGAAAAACAACAACTTGGCATCCTCGGGAGCTTGCTCCACGCAGGTAGTGACCCGATGGGAGTGGGGCGGGCAGTGACGTCATCGGGTTGGTCCAGATCGGACGAGGGGGGGGGGGTCTTGCCTAGTCGCCTCTTCATCAGTGCCAGCTGTCCAGCTGCCTGCCGCATGCGGCAAATGGAGCTGCGAGAGAGGAGGTGGATTGGGGGCCGGATGGGTCGACACTTGCAACGCGCCGGCAGCCAAAGGATTCATACTCTTAGGTCACGTAGGTAAAAAATAAAATTAATAGAAACAAAATAAAATAAAAATCACGACGTTTCGGAGGCAACACAAGCTTCCGTCTTCAGGTGGAACCGTCACAGCACGCTTGCTGTATCAAATATACAGCAGGCGTCAGGGGGGGGGGATTGGGATCGAACCCACGACCTCCTGTATACCTGGCGAGGTAGTTAACGTCTCACCACCGTCTCGATCCTCTGGGCGAATTGTTGCGTTCCAGGCCCGCGAGGAGGGAGGCCTTCATTCAGCAGTGGATCGAGCACAGCTGCTGCTGTTGCTGGTGGTGGTGATGATGATGAAGTTGGGCAACCCTTGGCTGCGCTCCTGTCTGAACTGTCGCATCGGTGAGCGGTGAGCGCCCTCTGGCGGCCCGTGCCCACCAGACCGGTGCAAGCTTCGTAACACAATTCTAGATTTGAAGCTTTCGTGACTGCAAGGATTCATACTCTAAGGTTATTTCGGTAAAGTCACGTAGGTAAAAATTTTAAATTAATAAAAGTAAAATAAAACAAATTAAAAAATTCACGACGTTTCGGAAGCAACACAAGCCTCCGTCTTCAGGTGGAACCGTCACAGCCACGACAGCTGTATCAAGTAAATGAGAGATCACAAGAAATACCACCCCGTATATATAATGGTTGAGGGGGGAAGGGCCAGGAACGGCACACTTTTTTATTAATATGGTAAGAAAAAAACCTAAGAGTATACTTCGTAACACACTTTAGGAGTGTAACCCCCCCCCCGTTCTTCACTGCAAGGCTCGCGGGTCACTGGTTGCCCCTGGTGGTCTTTAGTGGAGCCCCCGACACAAAACACGTGACTTCTCCCCCCCATCATCGTCATCGTGCTGTTGTCAAACCCCCAATGGTTTCAAAATGATGTGTGCGGGCACCCTCACACAGGCTGATGTCTTCATAGCTGGTCAACCCCTGATCAGCGCCCTCTACCTTGTTACAGACCAATTCAGAGACACTATTGGTCACCCCGTGCCCCTTATGCGTCTCAACGTTCATCCTGCAAAGTCGTGCCGTCACAAGGGAGACACACAAATAGAACTAAATTATGTTACTAAACAAAAACTTTTACTGGTTGGAACCTCCTGGTTACACCAGCCCACAGGGGATTATTGTGTCCGTCCGTCCGTCGTGGAGGGAGGGGCTGGGTGGGGAGGGAGGGGCTGGGTGGGGAGGGGAGGGAGGGTGGGGAGGGGCTTGGTGGGGAGGGGTTTGGTGGGGAGGGTGGGGAGGGGCTGGGTGAGGAGGGTGGTGGCAGGGGAGGGGGTGGGGAGGGTGGTGGGAGGGGAGGGGAGGGTGGGGAGGGTGGTGGGAGGGGTGGGGCTGGGTGGGGAGGGGCTGGTCACCCCGTGGTGCCCTTATAAAACTCAACGTTTAACCTACTCACGCCGGCTTGTGCTCGCCCTCACAGTCGGCCATATTTGCGGAAAACACCACGCCGCCGTTGACCCTGGCCATTGACCGAGCAACCCAACGTTCCTACCAAGCTCAATTATGTTACTAAACAAAAACATGTTTTTACGTATTCATTTTGATTTTAATTGGTGTCAACGATGCTACTTATGCCACTGTCTGCGACCTTCATGCTAACGCTGCTGCTGCTTGACACGTGGATGCACACACACACACGTGATGCACACACTCGCCGTGTTGTAAATAAACAACGGCGTCGCTACTTTCGCCTTCTTCGCCGCAGGAGGTAACGCTGTCAGGGCGTGTGTTTGTGTTTGGGAAACACCGCGTGTGGAGGAAGTGTCACCTCTATGATCTGTACCGAGATCAAATGTGTCGGCTGGCTACGGGGACCGCTGCTCTCCGTGCCTGCTGTTACGGGGATTGAGCGTTCCCCCCTCGCACGCGCCGGGTTTTCTCCGGGTGCTCCGGTTTCACGCGGTACGTACGTAGCCAACCGTGCTGATCGGAGGTGCGGGGGAAAGGGCACACCAAACTAAACGCGAACAGCGAAGTTCTAAACGAACTCGTTTCCAATCACGTAATGAATACCGCTAACCTGATTTGCGTCGCCCAGACCCACACTTATGTCCCACATTCATGACCACTCTCAATACAACACACACACACACACAACGCAGGACCCCCTTGAAAGTGTAGCGTCCTAGGTAATTCAACGGACATCTGTGAAAAAAGCTTCATTGCTCATCGGATTCCTCCAGTTTAATTACAGATTCTAATTCGGATTCATTAAAATATAATGGGACCTTTATTACCACTATAAAAATACAATAACAGATGTTACCCTTTCTGGCAATATAACAGTTGTGTTAAGATGTTAAACACCAAACAGAAATATTTTGCAAGCAATCGTCTCTGCGTTAACCACACAGGGTACTGGTGGTGAACATGCGAAATGTTTCTGTTTTGATGAAGAGTTCCGCGGTTTGGTTCGCAACTCATCTTCTTGGTTCTTTCGGTAAAGTCACGTAGAAGGGAAATAATAAAAAAATAAAACAATAACTTCAGACGCTGTCTTCCCGACAGACCTGTTCTTCACCTGAGGACGGCTGATTGCGTTGTGGCCGAAACGTCGTGAGAATTATTTTATCATGTTTTATTTTTATTATTTTATTATTTCCCTTCTACGTGACGACTTTACCGAAAGAGCCAAGAAAATGAAATATCTCGTTCGTAAGTAAGTGCGTACGTTCGGAAGTCGATGTCACGGCTGCTCGTGACATCGGAATTCTCTCCACGCCACCGACAATTTCTCATCGGCACCAGGGGGCAGCACCATTCCCCGCCCGCCCTGCCTCGGCTGGAAAAGGAAACGGATTTGTGAGCGTCCGACCAAACTTTGCGTGGCCGGAAGAAAATAAGTAATATTAAAAAAAAATAAGTAATATAATTTTTTTTTTAAACACGCTTTTATGAAATGTATCGTACTAGTGATGGAAGAACTCCACGACGCCAGGAAGTGGCCCCCGAAGCCAGAGGTGTGGACTCGAGTCATGTGACTTGGACTCGAGTCAGACTCGAGTCATGAATTTGATGACTTGCGACTCGACTTGGACTTGCATAACAATGACTTTGTCCCACCTATGAGGTGTGGACTCGAGTCATGTGACTTGGACTCGAGTCAGACTCGAGTCATGAATTTGATGACTTGCGACTCGACTTGGACTTGCATAACAATGACTTTGTCCCACCTCTGCCCGAAGCTTGCCGTAACGTAAGGGGTCCGTGGCCAATTACAGCCAACGTCAGTTGAGCGTGGACAATTAGACCCAAGCCGAAACATAGCATATAAAAAATTATGTTTAACATTTTTTTTTTAATGATAGAATATAGTTTTGTCATCAGTATGACACACGTATACCAAGTTTGCAGTCGATACCACATTGGGAAGTGGGTTAAAATTGAGTTACAATATTTGAAGATACAACAACAACGACAACAACAACAGACAGATTTCGATTTAAAGCTTTCGTGACTGCAGGGATTCATCTTCTTGGTTCGTTCGGTAAAGTCACGTAGAAGGGAAATAATAATAGTGTAGTGTATAGTGTAGTGTATAGTAGTGTATAGTAGTGTATAGTGTAGTGTATAGTAGTGTATAGTGTAGTTTATCGTGTAGTGTATAGTAGTGTATAGTGTAGTGTATAGTGTAGTGTATAGTAGTGTATAGTGTAGTGTATAGTGTAGTGTATAGTGTAGTGTATAGTAATGTATAGTGTAGTGTATAGTAGTGTATAGTAGTGTATAGTGTAGTGTATAGTAGTGTATTGTAGTGTATAGTGTAGTGTATAGTGTAGTGAATAGTGTAGTGTATAGTGTAGTGTATAGTAGTATAGTGTATAGTAGTGTATAGTGTAGTGTATAGTGTAGTGTATAGTGTAGTGTATAGTAGTGTATAGTGTAGTGTATAGTGTAGTGTATAGTGTCGTGTATAGTACAAGACGGTGGTGAGGCCGGCGCTGCTGTATGGGGCCGAGTGCTGGGGCACAAGAAAGAGGATCAGGCCATGGCAGTCACAGAGATGAGGATGTTGTGGTGGATGTTGGGCTTAACAAGGAAGGGCTGGACGGTGAAAAATTAACCCGTAAAAACAAAGTTTTTCACTCTAAATCCTTTATATGCGTGGCGGCTAGAGTCCTCTCGTCCTCTGGCTTGAGATGGCTGCCACCTATGGGTCAGATGATTGTCTGCCAGCATTAAGCAATTGGTAATTAAATATTTAATTTTTTTTCCCTAAACAGTGTAAAATTTTGGAATTTTTTTTCTCACGAAAATGTCAGCTCGATTGGATCACGGGAAGTGGGTTAAAAAACGACCGAAAGATTTGCACGGTCGGAAGCAAGCAAGCAAGCACGCCAGCACGCAAGCAAGCAAGCAAGCGAACTTAATATAAAGGATTTAAAAATGAAGAAGTGGGAGGAAGACTCAATATGGTAGAAATCACAGAGAAGATGAGCGAGCGAGAGAGAAAAGGCTCTGGTGTGGTTCGATCATGCGGAGAGACAGCAGGAAAAGTACGTGGGTCAGAAGGTGGCAAGCGATGCAAGTTGGAAGGGAAGAGATCAAGAGGAAGGCAGAAGAAGAGGTGGGGGGGGCGCAGAACCGGCCCTAGACCTTTGGGGGCCCTAAGCAAAATTTGGTTGGAGGCCCCTTTGATGTATGATTTTTTTCACCCACGAGCTAGCAGTGACTATAGGGGGCCCTCTGCTGGCCACGGGGCCCTTTGCAATTGCAATGGTCGCTTAGTGGCTGGGCCGGCTCTGGGGGGGGCGATGCGGTGCGATCGAACCGTGGTGGCCCAAAGGAGTGTAAAGAGAGATGGTGCAGGACAGGGCAGCGTGGAGAAGGTTGGCAAGGACATGGGACATCCCCACGTGCGTGGGGCCAATCGCGTGGAAGTAGAAGAAGAGGAGGAGTCGTTGGTGACCATCAACTCGCGACGCTTAAGAACAACGTTTTAATTTCAACCTGGCCCGCCACGGTGGCTAGGAGATGTTAACTACCTCGCCTGGTGTACAGGAGGTCGTGGGTTCTACCCCGACCCTTGACGCCTGCTGTGTATTTGGAGTTTGTGTGTCTCTCTCATCATCATCACGGTGGCTAGGAGATTTTAACTACCTCGCCTGGTCTACAGGAGGTCGTGGGTTCGATCCCGACCCTTGACGCCTGCTGTGTATTTGGAGTTTGTGTGTCTCTCATCATCATCACGGTGGCTAGGAGATGTTAACTACCTCGCCTGGTCTACAGGAGGTCGTGGGTTCGATCGCGACCCTGACGACTGCTGCTGTATATTTGGAGTTTGCGTGTCTCTCTCTCTCATCATCATCACGGTGGCTAGGAGATGTTAACTACCTCGCCTGGTCTACAGGAGGTCGTGGGTTCGATTGGGACCCTGACGCCTGCTGCTGTATATTTAGAGTTTGCGTGTCTCTCTCTCATAATCATCACGGTGGCTAGGAGATGTTAACTACCTCGCCTGGTATACAGGAGGTCGTGGGTTCGATCCCGACCCTTGACGCCTGCTGTGTATTTGGAGTTTGTGTGTCTCTCATCATCATCACGGTGGCTAGGAGATGTTAACTACCTCGCCTGGTATACAGGAGGTCGTGGGTTCGATCGCGACCCTTGACGCCTGCTGTGTATTTGGAGTTTGTGTGTCTCTCATCATCATCACGGGGGCTAGGAGATGTTAACTACCTCGCCTGGTCTACTGGAGGTCTTGGCCTGCTGTATATTTGGAGTTTGCGTGTCTCTCTCTCATCATCATCACCCTCCCCACTCAGCCCCTCCCCACCCAGCCCCTCTCTGCACGACGGACACAATAATCCCCTGTGGGCTGGTGTAACCAGGAGGTTCCTACCAATATCAAGAGCTCCGGTTGTCTAAATCTACGGTGCGTCAGTGGATCTCTGTGTAAGTCGCTGGTGACCCTGGGGCTGAGATCATCAACTCGCTGAGGCAATCAGCAGCTATAACCGAGTCCTCTGAGGTCACCCGGCCGCCCTGATGGGATGATGTTCGGTGCCCGATTTATTGACGGTATTACTGGTAGGAACCTCCTGGTTACACCAGCCCACAGGGGATTATTGTGTTCGTCCGTCGTGCAGGGAGGGGCTGGGTGGGGAGGGAGGGGCTGGGTTGATGATGTTGGGGTGATGGTGCTGATGATGTTGATGATGTGGGTGATGTTGGGGTGATGCTGATGATGGTGGTGATGTTGATGTGATGGTGCTGATGTGTGGATGATGTTGGGGTGATGGTGCTGATGTGTGGATGATGTTGGGGTGATGGTGCTGATGATGTGGGTGATGTTGGGGTGATGGTGTTGATGATGTGGGTGATGTTGGGGTGATGGTGTTGATGATGTGGGTGATGTTGGGGTGATGGTGCTGATGTGTTGATGATGTTGGGGTGATGGTGCTGATGTGTTGATGGTGGTGATGATGTGGATGATGTTGATGATTTTGGTGATGGTGGTGATGTGTGGATGATGTTGATGATGATGGTGTTGATGATGTGGGTGATGTTGATGATGTTGGTGATGGTGGTGATGTGTGGATGATGTTGATGATGATGTTGGGGTGATGGTGCTGATGTGTTGATGTTTGGGCTACGTAGCATCGAATCTGTTGAACCCTAAGAAACCCTTGTGAGGGGGCCCCGCCTCTTTGCGAGTCACGTGCTCGACCTGCCACTCACCCGGATGTAAATCTAAAAATAGCACCAGGGTGGGGCTACACGCTGACGTCAGATATCACGTGGTCCATCCAGCCGATGAGGGCGGGGCTTCATTTGCTCGGATCTGACGTCACTGCTCGCGTGACGCTACTTCCTCCACCGTGACCACGCCTCTTCCACCGATTAATCGATTACATCAAAAAGAGAAAATCTATTCCAATATTCATATCGATTAAGCCCTCGCCCACCACGATGCAATTTAATTGACTTGTGCGCTTAACATCGATTACGTTCGATTCGTTACCCGCGCATCCAATTGCAGTATATTCGTCGCAAAGTGAATGGGGAGGAATCGATTATTGAACGAGTAATATTAATCGAATCAAGGGGGGTGGGAGGAGATGGGTGAAAAACGACCCCTCCCCCCCCCACGGTGCCGCCCTCCCAGCATGCCTCGCGCGCAAGGGTTGCGGCTCGTGCCCCGCCCTATTTCACCATCGCCCCTCCCCCTTCCATCTCTGACCACGCCCCCTCTGACAATCGCCCCCCCCCCTCACCCCGCGTCCAGTTGCTGCTGCTGCTGGTGGCACGTGCCCTGCTAAGCGATGGGAGGAGAGAGGGGGAGGGGTGGAGGAGAAGGGAAGGGTGGGGTGGGAGAGGCGGGGCTTGGCGGCGAGTGGGCGGAGCTTGCGCGGTGGGCGTGGCTTGGCTGCGAGAAGGGGGCGTGGTTTGGCTGCGAGTGGGCGGAGCTTGCACGGTGGGCGTGGTTTGGCTGCGAGAAGGGGGCTGTCTTGGCTGCGAGTGGGCGGAGCTTGCGCGGTGGGCGTGGCTTGGCTGCGAGAAGGGGGCGTGTCTTGGCTGCGAGTGGGCGGAGCTTGCGCGGTGGGCGTGACCTGGCTGCGAGAAGGGGGAGTGGCTTAGCTGTGAGCGGGCGGAGCTTGCGCGGTGGGCGTGGCTTGGTTGTGAGAAGGGGGCGTGGCTTGGCTGCGAGTGGGCGGAGCTTGTGTGGTGGGCGTGGCCCCCTCCCCCTCTATATAAAAGTGGCGCGCCGGGGGCTCGCGGCTCCCGCCTCCCCCTCGCAAGAGAGCGAGAGAGAGAGAAAAAATTAATTATAACATCACCGCAATTAGCCCGATTAATTAACACCCCCCCACCACCACCACCACCAACCTCACAAACCCAATTACCGTCAAACCGCAATCGTCGTCGCGTGAGGGAGAGTCTCGCGCGGGCGCGGGATTTTTTTTTCTTTTTACCCCGCGGCCGTGTTTGTCTCTCCCCCCCCCCCACCACCATCACCACCACCACACCGCCCCCCCAACCAGAACCGTCCGCGCGGCTAACCCCCCTCACAACCTCCTCAGGCTACCGTCGCCACCACCACCGTCGCCGCCGTCGCCGCCGCCGTCACCGCCGCCTCTCATAACGGTCGCACCCCGCGGGCCGGGCTAGGCCGGGGGGGGGGAGGAGGAGGGCGACAGGGAAGGTAGGAGGAGGAGGAGAAGATTGCCGCCATGGGCTGTTTCGACAGCAAGACCGAAGACCAGCGGACGGACGAGAAGGCGCAGAGGGAGGCCAACAAGAAAATCGAGAGACAGCTCGCGCGGGAGAAGCAGCAGTACCGCGCCACGCATCGCCTCCTACTGCTGGGTGAGGCCGCCGCCACCACCACTACAACTATCACTACCACTACTACCACCACCATCACTACCACAACCACTACCACTACTACCACCACTATCACTACCACTACTACCACCACCATCACCACTATCACTACCACCACTACCACCACCACTACCACCATTACTACCACCACAACCACCACTACCACCACTACTACCACCACCACTACCACAACCACCACTACCACCACTACCACCACAACCACCCCCACTACCACCACAACCACCCCCACTACCGCCACTACCACCCCAACCACTACCACAACCCTCACTACCACCACAACCACCACTACCCCGGGCCACTCACCACCACAACAACCTCCACTACCACCACAACAACCCCCACTACCACAACCACTACCACCACCACAACCACAACCCCCACTACCACCACTACCACCACAACCACAACCCTCACTACCACCACAACCACCACTACCCCGGGCCACTCACCACCACAACAACCCCCACTACCACCACAACAACCCCCACTACCACCACCACCACCCTCGCCACTACTACCACCACCACCACTACCACCACCACCACTACCACCACCACCACAACCCCCACTACCACCACAACAACCCTCACTACCACAACCACCCCCACTACCACCACCACAACCCCCACTACCACCACAACCACCCCCACCACCACCACAACCACCACCACAACCACCACTACGCCGGGCCACTCACCACCATAACAACCCCCACTACCACCACCACAACCACCACTACCACCACCACCCCAGGCCACTCACCACCACCACCACAACCCCCACTACCACCAAAACCACCCCCACCACTACCACAACCCTCACCACCACAACCACCACTACCCCGGGCCACTCACCACCACAACAACCCCCACTACCACCATCACAACTACCACCACCACCTCAGGCCACTCACCACCACCACCACCACAACCCCCACTACCACCACAACCCTCACTACCACAATCACCCCCACTACCACCACCACCACAACCCCACCACCACATCCACAACCACCCCCACCACTACCACAACCCTCACTACCACCACAACCCTCACTACCACAACCATCCCGGGCCACCACCACCACCACAACAACCCCCACTACCACCACCATAACCCTCACTACCACAACCACCACTACCACAATCCTCACTACCACAACCACCCCAGGCCACTCACCCCCACTACCACAACAACCCCCACTACCACAATCACCACCACAACCCCCACTACCACCACACCATCCCCCACTACCACAACCCTCACTACCACCACCACAACCACCACTACGCCGGGCCACTCACCACCACAACAACCTCCACTACCACCATCACAACTACCACCACCACCACCTCAGGCCACTCACCACCACCACCACCACCACAACCCCCACTACCACCACAACCCTCACTACCACAATCACCCCCACTACCACCACCACCACAACCCCACCACCACATCCACAACCACCCCCACCACTACCACAACCCTCACTACCACCACAACCCTCACTACCACAACCATCCCGGGCCACCACCACCACCACAACAACCCCCACTACCACCACCATAACCCTCACTACCACAACCACCACTACCACAATCCTCACTACCACAACCACCCCAGGCCACTCACCCCCACTACCACAACAACCCCCACTACCACAATCACCACCACAACCCCCACTACCACCACACCATCCCCCACTACCACAACCCTCACTACCACCACCACAACCACCACTACGCCGGGCCACTCACCACCACAACAACCTCCACTACCACCATCACAACTACCACCACCACCTCAGGCCACTCACCACCACCACCACCACCACAACCCCCACTACCACCACAACCCTCACTACCACAATCACCCCCACTACCACCACCACCACAACCCCTCCACCACAACCACCCCCACCACTACCACAACCCTCACTACCACCACCACTACCACAACCCTCACTACCACCACAACCCTCACTACAACCACCACCACCACCACAACCCTCACTACCACAACCACCCCGGGCCACTCACCACCACCACCTCGTGGGGGAGGGGCAGCACACGACAGTACACATGGACTGCACGACAGTATAGTACTGGTACAGTACTAGCCAACACGCAGTACAGTAGTATTCTGGTTGGTGGTGGTAGTTATTTGCTTGTAGTGTTACTGGCAGTACACAGTGGTGGTGTACTGCAGTACACAGTGGTGGTGTACTGCAGTACACAGTAGTGGTGTACTGCAGTACACAGTAATGGTGTACTGCAGTACACAGTGGTGGTGTACTGCAGTACACAGTAGTGGTGTACTGCAGTACACAGTGGTGGTGTACTGCAGTACACAGTAGTGTACTGCAGTACACAGTGGTGGTGTACTGCAGTACACAGTAGTGGTGTACTGCAGTACACAGTAGTGGTGTACTGCAGTACACAGTAGTGGTGTACTGCAGTACACAGTAGTGTACTGCAGTACACAGTAGTAGTTATACTGCAGTACACAGTAGTAGTGTACTGCAGTACACAGTAGTAGTTATACTGCAGTACACAGTGGTGGTGTACTGCAGTACACAGTAGTAGTTATACTGCAGTACACAGTGGTGGTGTACTGCAGTACACAGTAGTAGTTATACTGCAGTACACAGTGGTGGTGTACTGCAGTACACAGTAGTAGTTATACTGCAGTACACAGTGGTGGTGTACTGCAGTACACAGTAGTAGTTATACTGCAGTACACAGTAGTAGTTATACTGCAGTACACAGTAGTAGTTATACTGCAGTACACAGTAGTGGTGTACTGCAGTACACAGTGGTAGTGTACTGCAGTACACAGTAGTGGTGTACTGCAGTACACAGTAGTGGTGTACTGCAGTACACAGTAGTAGTTATACTGCAGTACACAGTAGTGGTGTACTGCAGTACACAGTGGTGGTGTACTGCAGTACACAGTAGTGGTGTACTGCAGTACACAGTAGTGGTGTACTGCAGTACACAGTGGTGGTGTACTGCAGTACACAGTAGTGTACTGCAGTACACAGTGGTGGTGTACTGCAGTACACAGTAGTGGTGTACTGCAGTACACAGTAGTGGTGTACTGCAGTACACAGTAGTGGTGTACTGCAGTACACAGTAGTGGTGTACTGCAGTACACAGTAGTAGTTATACTGCAGTACACAGTAGTAGTGTACTGCAGTACACAGTAGTAGTTATACTGCAGTACACAGTGGTGGTGTACTGCAGTACACAGTAGTAGTTATACTGCAGTACACAGTGGTGGTGTACTGCAGTACACAGTAGTAGTTATACTGCAGTACACAGTGGTGGTGTACTGCAGTACACAGTAGTAGTTATACTGCAGTACACAGTGGTGGTGTACTGCAGTACACAGTAGTAGTTATACTGCAGTACACAGTAGTAGTTATACTGCAGTACACAGTAGTAGTTATACTGCAGTACACAGTAGTGGTGTACTGCAGTACACAGTGGTAGTGTACTGCAGTACACAGTGGTGGTGTACTGCAGTACACAGTAGTAGTTATACTGCAGTACACAGTGGTGGTGTACTGCAGTACACAGTAGTAGTTATACTGCAGTACACAGTGGTGGTGTACTGCAGTACACAGTAGTAGTTATACTGCAGTACACAGTAGTAGTTATACTGCAGTACACAGTAGTAGTTATACTGCAGTACACAGTAATGGTGTACTGCAGTACACAATGGTGGTGTACTGCAGTACACAGTAGTAGTTATACTGCAGTACACAGTGGTAGTGTACTGCAGTACACAGTAGTAGTTATACTGCAGTACACAATGATGGTGTACTGCAGTACACAGTAGTAGTTATACTGCAGTACACAATGATGGTGTACTGCAGTACACAATGATGGTGTACTGCAGTACACAGTAGTAGTTATACTGCAGTACACAATGATGGTGTACTGCAGTACACAGTAGTAGTTATACTGCAGTACACAGTGGTGGTGTGCTGCAGTACACAATGGTGGTGTACTGCAGTACACAGTAGTAGTTATACTGCAGTACACAGTAGTAGTTATACTGCAGTACACAATGGTGGTGTACTGCAGTACACAGTAGTAGTTATACTGCAGTACACAATGATGGTGTACTGCAGTACACAATGATGGTGTACTGCAGTACACAGTAGTAGTTATACTGCAGTACACAGTGATGGTGTACTGCAGTACACAGTAGTAGTTATACTGCAGTACACAGTGGTGGTGTACTGCAGTACACAATGATGGTGTACTGCAGTACACAGTAGTAGTTATACTGCAGTACACAGTGATGGTGTACTGCAGTACACAGTAGTAGTTATACTGCAGTACACAGTGGTGGTGTACTGCAGTACACAATGATGGTGTACTGCAGTACACAGTAGTAGTTATACTGCAGTACACAATGATGGTGTACTGCAGTACGCAATGATGGTGTACTGCAGTACACAGTAGTAGTTATACTGCAGTACACAGTGATGGTGTACTGCAGTACACAGTGGTAGTTATACTGCAGTACACAGTGGTGGTGTGCTGCAGTACACAGTGGTAGTTATACTGCAGTACACAGTGGTGGTGTACTGCAGTACACAGTGATGGTGTACTGCAGTACACAGTAGTAGTTATACTGCAGTACACAATGATGGTGTACTGCAGTACGCAATGATGGTGTACTGCAGTACACAGTAGTAGTTATACTGCAGTACACAGTGATGGTGTACTGCAGTACACAGTAGTAGTTATACTGCAGTACACAGTGGTGGTGTACTGCAGTACACAATGATGGTGTACTGCAGTACACAGTAGTAGTTATACTGCAGTACACAGTGGTAGTGTACTGCAGTACACAGTAGTAGTTATACTGCAGTACACAGTAGTGGTGTACTGCAGTACACAGTAGTGGTGTACTGCAGTACACAGTGATGGTGTACTGCAGTACACAGTAGTAGTTATACTGCAGTACACAGTGATGGTGTACTGCAGTACACAGTAGTAGTTATACTGCAGTACACAGTAGTAGTTATACTGCAGTACACAATGATGGTGTACTGCAGTACACAATGATGGTGTACTGCAGTACACAGTAGTAGTTATACTGCAGTACACAGTAGTAGTTATACTGCAGTACACAATGATGGTGTACTGCAGTACACAGTAGTAGTTATACTGCAGTACACAGTGGTGGTGTACTGCAGTACACAGTAGTAGTTATACTGCAGTACACAGTGGTGGTGTACTGCAGTACACAGTGATGGTGTACTGCAGTACACAGTAGTAGTTATACTGCAGTACACAGTAGTAGTGTACTGCAGTACACAGTAGTAGTTATACTGCAGTACGCAGTGATGGTGTACTGCAGTACACAGTAGTAGTTATACTGCAGTACACAATGATGGTGTACTGCAGTACACAGTAGTAGTTATACTGCAGTACACAATGATGGTGTACTGCAGTACACAATGATGGTGTACTGCAGTACACAGTAGTAGTTATACTGACAGTACACAATGGTGGTGTACTGCAGTACACAGTAGTGGTGTGCTGCAGTACACAGTGGTGGTGTACTGCAGTACACAGTGGTGGTGTAGCAGTACACAGTGGTGGTGTAGCAGTACACAGTGGTGGTGTACTGCAGTACACAGTAGTAGTTATACTGACAGTACACAATGATGGTGTACTGCAGTACACAGTGGTGGTGTACTGCAGTACACAGTAGTAGTGGTGTACTGCAGTACACAGTGGTGGTGTACTGGCAGTACACAGTGGTGGTGTACTAGCAGTACACAGTGGTAGTGGTGTACTGCAGTACACAGTGGTGGTGTACTGGCAGTACACAGTGGTGGTGTACTGCAGTACATAGTAATAGTGATGTACTGCAGTACACAGTGGTGGTGTACTGCAGTACACAGTAGTGGTGTACGGCAGTACACAGTGGTGGTGTACTGCAGTACACAGTAGTGGTGTACTGCAGTACATAGTAATAGTGATGTACTGCAGTACACAGTGGTGGTGTACTGCAGTACACAGTAGTGGTGTACGGCAGTACACAGTGGTGGTGTACTGCAGTGCACAGTGGTGGTGTACTGCAGTGCACAGTGGTGGTAGTGTACTGCAGTACACAGCGGTGGTGTAGCAGTACACAGCGGTGGTGTACTGCAGTACACAGTGGTGGTGTACTGGCAGTACACGGTAGTGGTGTTCTGCAGTACACAGTGGTGGTGGTGTACTGCAGTACACAGCGGTGGTGTAGCAGTACACAGCGGTGGTGTACTGCAGTACACAGCGGTGGTGTAGCAGTACACAGCGGTGGTGTACTGCAGTACACGGTGGTGGTGTACTGCAGTACACAGTGGTGGTGTACTGCAGTACACAGCGGTGGTGTAGCAGTACACAGCGGTGGTGTACTGCAGTACACAGCGGTGGTGTACTGCAGTACACAGCGGTGGGGTAGCAGTACACAGCGGTGGTGTAGCAGTACACAGCGGTGGTGTACTGCAGTACACAGCGGTGGTGTACTGCAGTACACAGCGGTGGTGTAGCAGTACACAGCGGTGGTGTACTGCAGTACATAGTGGTGGTATAGCAGTACATATTGTTGGTGTACTGACAGTACACAGTGGTGGTGTACTGACAGTACACAGTGGTGGTGTACTGCAGTACACAGTGGTGGTGTACTGCAGTGTGCAAAAATCGCGGCTGGCCACTGGTGGTGTACTGCAGTACACTGGTGGTGTACTGCAGTACACAGTAGTGGTGGTGTACTGCAGTACACAGTAGTGGTGGTGTACTGCAGTACACAGTAGTGGTGGTGTACTGCAGTACACAGTAGTGGTGGTGTACTGCAGTACACAGTAGTGGTGGTGTACTGACAGTACACCACCACGCTGTATATCAACATTAGTGTGTATACACAGGGCTGTGGTGTGTTAACTACACATCAGTACTGTCGTGTAATACAAAGCAGTACTATCTGTACGCACCCACAGTACACGGCAGCAGTACACGGCAGCAGTACACGGCAGCAGTACACGTCAGCAGCACACATCACTTGCCTGTCACAGTACGCACCACCTTTGTACCCACTGTTTTCACGGGGGTAGGGGGGGGGCTACCCAGCAGCAGCACACACCACGTGGAACACAGAAGCAGTACAAATGGCTGAACACTCACACCGGCACACAAAGATCCCCCGTGTAGCCTGTAGCAGACTGTTGGGGCAAGTGCTGTTAGCGAGTAGCACATGTGAAGGCCGGCACGGCACACGAGGGGTGGGGTGGCCAGCACCACCACGCCCGGCCGCCTTTGACTCTTCCCAGCCGCGATTTTTGCACAGCGCACCAGGTACTCATTTGAGGCTGAGTCGACCTAGGGCAGGTCCAGGACGGGTTCCGTTGATCGTCACCGGTGTTGTGCCGTGAGCGGGATTCGAACCCGGGTGGCGAGGTTCACAGGCACACGCAAACATAACAACAACCAGCAGCACAACACAGTACATACAAACCGGTACAGCGACAACTCTCACGCAGTACAAACCGGTACAGCGACAACACTCACACAGTACAAACCGGTACAGCGACAACACTCATGCAGTACAAACCGGTACAGCGACAACACTCATGCAGTACAAACCGGTACAGCCACAACACTCACACAGTACAAACCGGTACAGCCACAACACTCGCACAGTACAAACCGGTACAGCCACAACACTCGCACAGTACAAACCGGTACAGCCACAACACTCACACAGTACAAACCGGTACAGCCACAACGCTCATGCAGTACAAACCGGTACAGCCACAACACTCGCACAGTACAAACCGGTACAGCCACAACACTCACACAGTACAAACCGGTACAGCCACAACACTCATGCAGTACAAACCGGTACAGCCACAACACTCATGCAGTACAAACCGGTACAGCCACAACTCTCACGCAGTACAAACCGGTACAGCCACAACACTCGCACAGTACAAACCGGTACAGCCACAACACTCGCACAGTACAAACCGGTACAGCCACAACACTCGCACAGTACAAACCGGTACAGCCACAACACTCACACAGTACAAACCGGTACAGCCACAACACTCATGCAGTACAAACCGGTACAGCCACAACACTCGCACAGTACAAACCGGTACAGCCACAACACTCACACAGTACAAACCAGTACAGCCACAACACTCATGCAGTACAAACCGGTACAGCCACAACACTCATGCAGTACAAACCGGTACAGCCACAACTCTCACGCAGTACAAACCGGTACAGCCACAACACTCGCACAGTACAAACCGGTACAGCCACAACACTCGCACAGTACAAACCGGTACAGCCACAACACTCATGCAGTACAAACCGGTACAGCGACAACTCTCACACAGTACAAACCGGTACAGCGACAACACTCGCACAGTACAAACCGGTACAGCGACAACACTCGCACAGTACAAACCGGTACAGCGACAACTCTCACGCAGTACAAACCGGTACAGCCACAACACTCGCACAGTACAAACCGGTACAGCCACAACACTCGCACAGTACAAACCGGTACAGCGACAACTCTCACGCAGTACAAACCGGTACAGCCACAACACTCGCACAGTACAAACCGGTACAGCCACAACACTCGCACAGTACAAACCGGTACAGCCACAACACTCATGCAGTACAAACCGGTACAGCGACAACTCTCACACAGTACAAACCGGTACAGCGACAACACTCACACAGTACAAACCGGTACAGCGACAACTCTCGCACAGTACAAACCGGTACAGCCACAACACTCACGCAGTACAAACCGGTACAGCCACAACACTCGCACAGTACAAACCGGTACAGCCACAACACTCGCACAGTACAAACCGGTACAGCGACAACACTCACACAGTACAAACCGGTACAGCGACAACTCTCACGCAGTACAAACCGGTACAGCGACAACACTCACACAGTACACACCGGTACAGCCACAACACTCACACAGTACAAACCGGTACGGCCACAGCACTCACGCAGTACACACCGGTACAGCCACAACACTCACACAGTACAAACCGGTACAGCGACAACACTCACACAGTACACACCGGTACAGCCACAACACTCACGCAGTACAAACCGGTACAGCCACAACACTCACGCAGTACAAACCGGTACAGCCACAACACTCGCACAGTACAAACCGGTACCGCCACAGCACTCACACAGTACAAACCGGTACAGCCACAGCACTCATGCAGTACAAACCGGTACAGCCACAACACTCACGCAGTACAAACCGGTACAGCCACAACACTCGCACAGTACAAACCGGTACAGCCACAGCACTCATGCAGTACAAACCGGTACAGCCACAACACTCGCACAGTACAAACCGGTACAGCCACAGCACTCATGCAGTACAAACCGGTACAGCCACAACACTCACGCAGTACAAACCGGTACAGCCACAACACTCACGCAGTACAAACCGGTACCGCCACAGCACTCACACAGTACAAACCGGTACAGCCACAGCACTCATGCAGTACAAACCGGTACAGCCACAGCACCCACACAGTACAAACCGGGACAGCCACAGCACCCACACAGTACAAACCGGGACAGCCACAGCACTCACACAGTACAAACCGGTACAGCCACAGCACTCACGCAGTACAAACCGGTACGGCCACAACACTCACACAGTACAAACCGGTACAGCCACAGCACTCACGCAGTACAAACCGGTACAGCCACAACACTCACACAGTACAAACCGGTACAGCCACAGCACTCACGCAGTACAAACCGGTACAGCAACAACACTCACACAGTACAAACCGGTACGGCCACAACACTCACACAGTACAAACCGGTACAGCCACAGCACTCACGCAGTACAAACCGGTACGGCCACACCACTCGCGCAGTACAAACTGGTACAGCCACAACACTCACACAGTACAAACCGGTACAGCCACAGCACTCACGCAGTACAAACCGGTACAGCAACAACACTCACACAGTACAAACCGGTACGGCCACAACACTCACACAGTACAAACCGGTACAGCCACAGCACTCACGCAGCACTAACCACGACACTCAAATCGTCCACCAGCACAAGCTCTCGCAACACACGCGCGCACACAGGCGCACAACACTGACAGCACGACACCTCGTGAACATCACACGAGGCACCACCACCACCACCACACACGACACTCACAACGACCACAGGCACGGAATCCCACACATCCATCCGTACACAGTGCGATTTGACACACAAGGCATATGCCACCTATGCGCACACGTGCACATACGGTGCGTGTACACTTAAGACGCATACAACAACTGACACACATACAAACGACCGACCGTGCAACACACACACACACACAATGTACACAACACGCACTGGCATACACACACACACGTACAGTACTGCGTACAGCAACCGTACACTGCCAGCCACCCACAACAGCCGTGCATGCAGCAGATAATCACACTCGGAAACGCAACACGAATGAAACAGCCGCCTACACAACACAGAGGCGCATGAACCACACACACACTGCACACACACGCACTGCACTCACACACTACACAAACACACACCCACACTGCACACACACCCACTGCACACACACCCACCGCGCACACACACTGCACATACACCCACTGCACCCACACTGCAACCACACTATACACACCCACACCGCACACACACACTGCACACACACACTGCACACACACCCACTGCACACACACCCACACTGCAACCACACTATACACACACACACCCACTGCACACACCCACACTGCACACACACCCACACTGCACACACACCCACACTGTGCACACCCACACTGCAGACACACAACCACACTGCACACCCCCACACTGCACACCCACACTGCACACTCACACTGCACACACTGCACACATCCACACACACCCATACTGCAAACACACACAGCCACACTGCACTCGCACACACCCACACACACACACTGCACACACCCACACTGCAGACACACACCCACACTGCACACCCATACTGCAGACACACACCCACACTGCACACACACATGCACACTCAACACTGCACAGACACCCACACTGCACAGACAGACACCCACACTGTACTCACACACACCCACACTGCACACTCACACAAACACTGCGCACACCCACACTGCACACACCCATACTACACACACATCCACACTGCACACACCCATACTACACACACATCCACACTGCACACACCCATACTACACACACACCCACACTGCACACACCCATACTACACACACACCCACACTGCACACACCCATACTACACACACACCCACACTGCACACACCCATACTACACGCACACCCACACTGCACACACCCATACTACACACACATCCACACTGCACACACCCATACTACACACACACCCACACTGCACACACCCATACTACACACACACCCACACTGCACACACCCACACTACACACACACCCACACTGCACACACCCATACTACACACACACCCACACTGCACACACCCATACTACACACACATCCACACTGCACACACCCATACTACACGCACACCCACACTGCACACACCCATACTACACACACATCCACACTGCACACACCCATACTACACGCACACCCACACTGCACACACCCATACTACACACACACCCACACTGCACACACCCACACTACACACACACCCACACTGCACACACCCATACTACACACACACCCACACTGCACACACCCATACTACACACACATCCACACTGCACACACCCATACTACACACACACACCCACACTGCACACACCCATACTACACACACACACCCACACTGCACACACCCATACTACACACACACCCACACTGCACACACCCATACTACACACACACCCACACTGCACACACCCATACTACACACACATCCACACTGCACACACCCATACTACACACACACACCCACACTGCACACACCCATACTACACACACACCCACACTGCACACACCCATACTACACACACATCCACACTGCACACACCCATACTACACACACACACACACTGCACACACCCATACTACACACACACCCACACTGCACACACCCATACTACACACACATCCACACTGCACACACCCATACTACACTCACATCCACACTGCACACACCCATACTACACACACACCCACACTACACACACACCCACACTGCACACACCCATACTACACACACACCCACACTGCACTCACACCCACACTGCACACACACACCCACACTGCACACACCCATACTACACACACACCCACACTGCACACACACCCACACTGCACACACCCATACTACACACACACCCACACTGCACACACCCATACTACACACACACCCACACTGCACACACCCATACTACACACACACCCACACTGCACACACCCATACTACACACACATCCACACTGCACACACCCATACTACACTCACATCCACACTGCACACACCCATACTACACTCACATCCACACTGCACACACCCATACTACACACACACCCACACTGCACACACCCATACTACACACGCATCCACACTGCACACACCCATACTACACACACACACCCACACTGCACACACCCACACTACACACACATCCACACTGCACTCACACCCACACTGCACACACCCACACTGCACACACCCACACTGCACACACCCATACTACACACACACCCACACTGCACACACCCATACTACACACACATCCACACTGCACACACCCATACTACACTCACATCCACACTGCACACACCTATACTACACTCACATCCACACTGCACACACCCATACTACACACACACCCACACTGCACACACCCATACTACACACGCATCCACACTGCACACACCCATACTACACACACATCCCCACTGCACACACCCATACTACACACACATCCACACTGCACACACCCATACTACACACACATCCCCACTGCACACACACACACAACGTTAACACAACACTCGTCCAACAAACACCCATACAGTTGGAGAAACAACGCTACACTCGTACACGGACGTCGACACAATTAGGGCACCCGTACAACACCCATTACAGTATAAACACAACACACCCTCAAAACAGACGCACGCAGATACACACACACACCACCCATAAACAGATACCGGCACAACACTCGTACACACAAACAACAGCTATCCTGCCGCGCACACCACACACACTACACACACACCACACACACCACACACACACACGCAAAACAGACACACACAAAACAGACACACACACTACACACACACTACACACACACCACACACACTACACACACACCACACACACTACACACACACCACACACATACACACACACAAAACAGACACACACACAACACTTGTACAAACAACAACAGCCATCCTGCCGCACACACACCAAACAAACACCACACACACACCACACACACACACACCACACACACACCCCCCGACCTCCCACAAGCCTAGGAGACAGAGGCCTGGTCACCTCGTCTTTCTCTCCTCTTCTCATCTACCTCGTTGCCCATCTATCCCCTCCTTGCTCCTCTCGCTCACACGCTCCCCCACCCCCCCCCCCCTATCGTCTTCCCCTCCTCGCCACTTCCTCTCCCGGCCATCTCTTCCTCCTCTCTTTCCTACCCCCCCCCACTCCCATCCCCTCTTCCTTTCCCGTCCTCCTCCACTCGTCGACCTCTCCTCTTCCTCATCGCCCTCCTATTCCACCCTCTTCCTTCTCCTCCTTTCGGTAATCCCCTCCGCAACTTATTTTACCTCCTCCCTGACTCTTCATCGCCTCTCCCCGGCGGCTCCTCGCATCCCTTGTCCTTCTTCCTCGCCGCGTGCCACTCTCCTCTGCCTCCTCCTCGACCTCCTCTTGCTCCACACTTCCCCCTTCTCATCCTCCTCTCTTCCTTCTCTCCTCGGTACTCTCCCCGCTTTATGCTCTCGTCGCATTCTTTATCATCTACTCTTATCATCATCATCATCGTCGTCGTCGCATTATCTTCTCTCTTGCTCTTCAGCCTGCTGTCCTTCCTACCCTCATCTTCCTCCTCCTCATCCTAATGTCTCCACCTCTCTCCTCAGCTCTTCGCCTCTCCTCCACATCGTCATCCTCATCATCCTCATCATCGTGCCCAGACCGTGACGCTTTCTTTGTGCGCGTGTTTGTTTGTCTCCCGAAGGGGCGGGCGAGTCGGGCAAGAGCACCATCGTGAAACAGATGAGGATCCTACACGTGGACGGGTTCGACCCCGAGTGAGTGGTTCACCTCCCTCACCCGGCCGTTCACTCGCCACCACCATCCTCGCCACTGCCATCCTCATTATCTTCTTCACCACCACCATTCTCACCATCCTCGCCACTGCCATCCTCATCATCTTCACCACCACCATTCTCACCGTTGCCACCATTCTCACCATCCTCACCACCACCATTCTCACCGTCGCCACCATTCTTACCATTCTCACCATCCTCACCATCACCATTCTCACCATCCTCACCGTCACCATTCTCACCATCCTCACCATCACCATTCTCAGCATCCTCGCCGCTACCGTCTTCACCATCCGCACCACCACAATCCTCACCCCCATCCTCACCACTGCCATCTTTACCATCACCATTCTCATCATCCTCACCACCACCATCCTCACCACTGCCATCACCACCACCGCCATCACCACCACCGCCATCCTCGCCATCACCACCACCGCCATCACCGCCACCGCCATCACCGCCACCGCCATCACCACCACCGCCATCACCACCACCACCATCGCCATCAATATGTGCACGAAGCGGGGCTGTAAGAGGCGGTAGTAGTGGACTCAAACATGGTGGGTTTCGTGTTGTTTTCTTTTGCCCGCGTATGCCGCCCATTGTAAGTGCACACGTGAGCTGTGTGTGCACGTGCTGCGCCTGTCCGTGTCTTGTGTACGTGCGTGGTGTACACGCGTGTGCGTAGAGGATGCTGCGCGTAGCCACGTGTACCCGTACTGTGTGTGTGTGCGAGGTGGCATTCGCAACCTTACGTGCAGGGAGCGCTTGTGTAGCGGCTAACGTGCCGCGCTACGAACCTGGCCACCCGGGTTCGATTCCCGCTCACGGCCAACACCAGTGACGATTATCTGAACTGGTCCTGGGCCTCCCCCTAGGTCGACTCGGCCTCAAATGAGTACCTGGTGCGGTGTACAAACATTGTCACTAGGGAAGACAAAGGCGGCCGGGCGTGATGCTGGCCACCCACCCCCTCGTGTGCCGTGCCGCGCCTACATAGGTGCTGCTCGCTAACAGCACTTGCCCCAAGTCTGTTACAGGCTATAGGGGGGTTGGGGGATCTTTGTCTTTGTACGCATCAGCTGTGCCGTGTGCACGTTCAACTTGTCGCGAGAGGGAAAACAAAAGAGTTGGGATTGACGGGGCGTTTCACTTTTCACACTGCCCAATGTGTTGGTGCTGACAGTAGTGACGTCACCCGACGCCACGTGCTCTCCGCCCCGTCCCCCCCAAGTTTTCTTTTGGGCGGGGAAACACGCGGAAGTGATGTCATCGGGGAAGTCATCGCTTCCAGGTTTTTGGGATGATTCGACAACACACGCCGGCAGTGCTACGATTATCCGAACCGGTCCTGGGCCCTCTCCATAGGTCGACTCGGCCTCAAATGAGTGTAGGTTTTTAGTAAACATCGCCACTGGGGAGACAAAGGCGGCCGGGCGTGGTGTTGGCCACCCAAGCGTGCCTCGTGTGCTGCGCCAACCTTCATAGGTGCTGCTCGCTAACAGCACTTGCCCCAACAGTCTGTGACAGGCTATATGGGGGGTCTTTGTCTTTTGTGTGTGTTGGCACAGTAGGGGGCACATCTTTGCGCATCTGCCATTCATCTCAGTCAACCCATGGCACCTGGGTCTGTCCCGTGACCTCGTGCCGGCAGCGAAACTTCGATAGCCCTAACGTGCACCTGGCCTGGCACGGGCGCCCTGTTGACGTCACCGTCACTTGGTGGCGAATGCCGGGCGTTGTTGTGGGTGTCTCCACGTGTGGGGTGTCTACTCGTGTGCGTGTGTGAGAAGCGGTGCTGTAGTGGTTAGCGCGCTGCGCTACGAACCCGGCGACACGATTTTGATTGCCGCTCAAGGCCAACACCAGTCGATGATTATCTGAACCGGTCCTGGGCCTCCCCTAGGACGACTCAGCCTCAAATGAGTACCTGGTGCGGTGTGTAAACATCGCCACTGGGGAGACGAAGGCGGTCTGGCGTGGTGCTGGCCGCCCATCCCCTCGTGTGCCGTGCCGACCTTCATAGGTGCTCGCTAACAGCACTTGCCCCTACAGTCTGTTAAAGGCTATACGGGGGATCTTTGTTTTTTTTTTAGTGTATGGGTGTAACGATTCGCCACTCTTCTTCTTGGTTCTTTCGGTAAAGTCACGTAGAAGAGAAATAATAAAATAATAAAAATAAACATAATAAAATAATTCTCACGACGTTTCGGCCACAACGCAAGCAGCCGTCCTCAGGTGAAGCGTCTCCCCGACAGACCTGTTCTTCACCTGAGGACGGCTGCTTGCGTTGTGGCCGAAACGTCGTGAGAATTATTTTATAATGTTTTATTTTTATTATTTTATTACTTCCCTTCTACGTGATGACTTTACCGAAAGAACCAAGAAGATGAATCCCTGCAGTCACGAAAGCTTTAAATCGAAAAAGATTCGCCACTCGTTTGATTCCCATCGCGAATCGACTCTCTTCCGTCTCGTTTGTATTGTTAGCGGTGACTTTCTCTCTGTGTGTGCGTCGTCCGGTCTGTGTAAGCCGTGGTGGGTAGCATGCCCCCAACGTCACATGGGTAGTGGGCAGCGTCGATTCCACCGCGCACGATTCGCCGTGCCGGGGAGTTTGATCGCCGATCGATGGCTCGACGCCGTGCAGCGGCTTACGGGGCGCCAACGATTCATCGCGGCGAGCTCTTCTAGCGTACAGATTGCAGCACGGTTGTTGTTACGTTAATTGATTCGAGCGCGCGTGCGGAATCGACGCGCGCTTCGATTCGCACGCGCGCGCGTTAAAAGTTAATGCGATCCACGCAAGGCACGGTCGTGTACGCTCACCGCTCTGTCAATACGGTGGGAAAATCCGCTGGCTGTCACTCCACAGGGGTGATGTGACCATGCTTCACAGCTGTCAACCCCCTTCTCGGTGCCCTACCTTGTTACAGATCAATTGAGACCTTGTTGGTCACCCCCGTGCCAGCATGAATCTCGACGTTCGTCCTTCAAAGTCCCATCGTGACGAGGGAGAAACACACAAGCAAATAGACACAAAATGTGATTAACACGTAGGCTTTCTTTTTCGATTTAAAGCTTTCGTGACTGCAGGGATTCATCTTCTTGGTTCTTTCGGTAAAGTCACGTAGAAGGGAAATAATACAATAATAAAAATAAAACATAATAAAATACAATTCTCACGACGTTTCGGCGACAACGCAAGCAGCCGTCCTCAGGTGAAGACCAGGTCTGTTCAGACGCTGTCTCCCCGACAGACCTGTTCTTCACCTGAGGACGGCTGCTTGCGTTGTGGCCGAAACGTCGTGAGAATTGTATTTTATTATGTTTTATTTTTATTGTTTTATTATTTCCCTTCTACGTGACTTTACCGAAAGAACCAAGAAGACGTAGGCTTTCGCGTCCGATATCATCCATAATAGAGAGTTTTTTTTATGGGTTAGATCGCGTAAATATTAACGTGTCGTTAAACTCCGCCACCACCCGACACAGCCAATTGGTAAGGGTTGCCACGTAAACAATCCCATTGATTACTAGTTTACGTGACAACTCTGACTAATTGGCTGTGTCGGGTGGTGGCGGGTTTCACGCCACATATTTAAGCGATCTAACCCAAAAAAAAAACTATGTTATGAAAAGCATGATTATTTTTTGCCCGTGTTTAAACGGCTGTACGCCGTCTGGGTTCATAATCAACGTTTTTGGGTCGGATCGCGTTATTTAAAAAATTTGTCGTAACCCTCCACCACCCGACACGGCCAATCAGCAAAAAAAGTGTCACGTTGACGAAAGACAAATAGTTCACTGCTTTAGCCCACCGATGTGTTAAAGAGTGAAACCACAACATTTACAATTTTTGAGTACGACGTTTTGCTGGTTATTGCTTCCAGCATCATCGGGCGAATTGCCGCGAAAGCCTACGTGTTAAACTGACGCCGTATGGACATGAAAAATATATTTCCCTGTACAAGAATATGGGGTAAAAAAAACCGTGTGGGTTGACAGGTGTGATACTTCACCACGCAAGTCACTACGGGTTTGTGAAGGCAGTGGCTGCTGCGTGGGAGTTCGGTGGGGTTAGTGGGATGTGGTCGGATACGTGCAGGTACCGCTCGCCCGCTGATGTTAGCCGTGGCCGGGAATTGAACTCAAGTGGCCGTGTTCGCCGGGTCAATAGTGCAGTGCACTCGCCACTAAGCCAATCGCTGTGTGTCTATTTCTATTTTATGCCTCTGTATGTTTATATCTGCGAGAGAGTTTATTGGTGTGTCTGTGTGGTGCTGGCCACCCCCACCACCCCCTCGTGTGCCGTCATAGACGCTACACGCTAGCAGCACTTGCCCCAAACAGTCTGTTAAGGCTATACGGGGAGATCTTTGTCTTTTGTATGTTTATCTATGTGTGTATGTGTTGGGAGCGGTGGCGCACTGGTTAGCGTGCTGCGTTGCGAGCAATGGCGACCCGAGGTTGACCCGCCCGAATATCCGAACCGGTTTTGGTGTCGTGTATAAAATATCAGCACTGGGGGAGTCAAAGGCACTCGCACGTGGTGCTGGCCACCCCACACCCCCCTCGTGTGCCGTGTCGACCTTCACAGTTGTTCGCGAACAACGCTTGCCCCGACAGTCTGTTCAGGCTTTACGGGGGGTGGGGGGGATCTTTGTCCTAGATTTGAAGCTTTCGTGACTGCAAGGATTCATATTCTTAGGTTTTTTCGGTAAAGTCACGTAAAATTAATAAAAGTAAAAAAAAATCACGACGTTTCGGAGGCAACACAAGCTTCCGTCTTCAGGTGGAACCGTCACAGCGCGATCTTTGTCGTTGTAATTATATGCACGTGACTGTATTCCTGTCTATGTATATAATTATGTGTGTGTATGTACAACATGTGTCGGTGTGCGCGTATCGTACGACACACTGGATTAAAAACAAAAAGCGTTGCCGAGGACCGGTGTCCAGAAATCGCTCAAGTGCCACATTCACTCGTGGGCCAGGAACTGAACTGTGTTGGGGGTGTCCTGGTGCGCTGAACTACCGTGGCCACCCAACCCCCTTGCGTGGACAAGAAATTACAACGATTCGCGAATGAAACCGCGACCCGGAATCGTCGCGAATTGTTACTCCGATAACCCCGCGCTCGGACCGCATAGATTTTTCCACTATGGCCTGTGGTGCTGGTGGTGCTGGTGGTGCAGACTTTTTGTATAACTCCCATCTACCCCCACCATTTTCCCCTTGCCTATGGCACGGTCTGCTTGTGCTCGCACGAGCAGCCAAGCTTCAGCCCGCCCGGCCGCTGTCAAGTGTCCAGATGTGGCTAACTTCGCCCGCTTATATCAGCAGCAGCAGCAGCAATGTCATCGGCATTACCATGATCAATCCACTGTTAGATGAATGCCTCTCACCCCCCCCCCCCCCCCCAAGCCGCCACCTTCTCTCAGCGCGATCCTGCGATGCAAAAATCCACCAACGCGCTGATGCTGCCGATTCCGTTGTTCCGTCTCCTTGGTGGGACGTACTCTGGGGTTAGTTTCCTTCCTTGTGGCCGCCACCAGTCCCGTCGTTTAGGGTCGCCCTGCAGTTGCGACTGCGGTCGCCAATCTCGGACCATGGACCCAATAGTAACGCCACTGGCTGCTCCAATCATTCGCTTGAGGTTCTATGTGTGAGGCTGTAAGTCTTTGGGTCTCTACGTGAGTCTATGGTTGTCTAAGTCGGTGTAGGAATCTCTATGAGACTCTACCTCCCAAACCGTGGACTGAATAGTAACGCCACTGGCTGCTCCAATCATTCGCTTGAGGTTCTCTGTGTGAGGCTGTAAGTCTATGGGTCTCTACGTGAGTCTATGGTTGTTTATGTAAGTCTGAACCTTTATGGGAATCTCCCTGTCAATCCATGGACCGAATAGTAATGCCAGTGTCGGGTATTTGCTATCGGCAGCATTTCAGATTTTCACCAGGCTACCCTTGAAGCCGTCCGCTGGCTCGCCCACCAACCTCCACGTGAACGATGTCGATGAACTCCTGGAAATGTGGAAGTGGTTGGAGCCAAGTGTTGGGTGGGATCTGTCCTGAAGTCTGCGTGACTGAGTGTGAGGGAGCCTCCTATGTTTAAGCTGTCACAGGTGTGGATCAGTTTCCTTTGGAATCTGAACTGGTCCTGTGCCTCCCATAGGTCGACTCGGCCTTAAATGAGTACCGTGTGTGGTGTGTAAACATCGGCACTGGGGAGACGAAGGCAGCTGGGTGTAGTATTGGCCACCCAGCCCTTCGTGTGCCGTGCCAGCCTTCATTGGTGCTCGCTAACAGCACTTGCCCCAGCAGTCCGGCAAAGGGTACACGGGGGATCTTTATGTTGCCAGCCCCTCTGCTATTTCCAGGTGTGTGTGTGAGCTATTAACACAGTGGGGAGCACAGGTGGCACACCTACCAGCCATCTCATTCAGTCTCCCGTGACCTCCTGCCAGCGCCGAGCCTTTGACACGTCACATGATGGCCTCAAAGCGCACCTACCTGGCCACAAAACGCTTGCGGTGGCATCGCTGCCAACCGAGTGGCGAACGGCGGTGGCTGTTGTTCTTGAGAGCAGCCCCCAATGCAACCTTTGACTTGCAGGTGCGGACAGGTGCGGACAGGTGTGTGTGTGCGTTATGAGCAGCGCCCCGCGCAACTGCCGAGTTTCCGCACAGGTGTGGGGACGGGGCGGTGTGCGCGCGAGTAAAAGCGCGCCCGAGCGTTGAGACGGACTCGGCGTTTCGAGCGGCGATCTGCTCGGTGATTTGCGAGCGCGTGATTGGTCGATACAATCCTCGTGCAGGTGTTTGGGGGGGGGCTAGACAAGGGGGGCGGGCCGCTTCGTAAGAGACGTGCCCTTGTTGCGCAACTACTCGCTCAGATGTGGACCAAGCCGTTTGCGGGCTGATAAGGCTTGCGCGATATTGAGAGCGATTTTGTTCAGAAAATGTATAGCTCAGGTGTGCACGTCCCTTCAGAGAGAGTGCGTGTGTGTGTGTTTCTGTTGGGAGCGCTAGCGTAGCGGTACGAACCCGGTGACCCGCGTTCGATTCCCGCTCACGGCCAACACCGGTGACGAATTACTGAGCCGGACCTGGGCCTACCTTGGTCGACTCGACCTTAAATGAGTATCCATCATGGGACCTCTTTTGCCAGTAGCAAAATATACTAATAGGGGGTTTCCCCTTTTTTCTGGCAACAAAACTGACACCTTTTGCAAGGAATCATGTTTACATTAACCACAATACTTGCAGTCAAATGCAAACAAAAAACAACCAGGTTCAAAGACAATGCATAAATTATACCAGAGTAGTGTTTTTTGTTTGCATTTGACTGCAAGTATTGTGGTTAATGTAAACATGATTCCTTGCAAAAGGTGTCAGTTTTGTTGCCAGAAAAAAGGGGAAAAACCCTATCAGTATATTTAAATGAGTAACCTGGTGCAGTGTGTAGTAAACATCGGCACTCGGGAGACAAAGGCGGCCGGGCGTGGTGTTGCCCCCCCCGCTCCCTTGTGTTCCGCGTCGGTCTCCAAAGGTGCCCTTGAGCAGAACTTTCCCGAACAACTTAAAGGCTCCTCTCCTTGGTTCTTTCGGTAAAGTCACGTAGAAGGGAAATAATACAATAAAAAAAATAAATCAAGAGTATTATTTTGTAATGTTAT
This sequence comes from Lampetra fluviatilis, assembly GCF_964198595.1. NCBI lineage: Eukaryota > Metazoa > Chordata > Hyperoartia > Petromyzontiformes > Petromyzontidae > Lampetra > Lampetra fluviatilis. Next base: position 5,157,429 of record NC_136328.1, read on the forward strand.
TTTATAATATTATTATATAATATTATTTTATAATATTATTATATAATATTATTTTATAATATTATTTTATAATGTTATTTTATAATGTTATTTTATAATGTTATTTCATAATATTATTTTATAATATTATTTTATAATATTATTTTATAATGTTTTATTTTTATTATTTTATTATTTCCCTTCTACGTGACTTTACCGAAAGAACCAAGAAGATGAATCCCTGCAGTCACGAAAGCTTTAAATCGAAAAATAAATTTGTGTTTGAATGAAAGAAAATTTTCGATTTAAAGCTTTCGTGACTGCAGGGATTCATCTTCTTGGTTCTTTCGGTAAAGTCACGTAGAAGGGAAATGATAAAATAATAAAAATAAAACATAATAAAATACAATTCTCACAACGTTTCGGCCACAACGCAAGCAGCCGTCCTCAGGTGAAGAACAGGTCTGTCAGACGCTGTCTTTTCAACAGACCTGTTCTTCACCTGAGGACGGCTGCTTGCGTTGTGGCCGAAACGTCGTGAGAAATGTATTTTATTATGTTTTATTTTTATTATTTTATCATTCCCCTTCTACGTGACTTTACCGAAAGAACCAAGAAGATGAATCCCTGCAGTCAGGAAAGCTTTACATCGAAACTTAAAGGCTATCCACATGGGCTGTTTGTGCGCCTGTGGCGTGGTTGAGGTGTGAGCGAGCAGCCGGCCTTGCGCTGACGTCCGACGCCCCCGTTCCACTCTTCTCTTTCCAGGGAGAAGAAGCAGAAGATAGAAGACATTAAGAGGAACATCAAGGACTCCATCGTGGTAGGTGTTGGGGTGACATCGGGTGGCGGTGGCGGCGGTGGTGGCGGCAACCCACCTGTAGATTTGATGTTTTCGTGACTGCAGGGATCCATACTCTTTGGTTCTTTCGCTAAAGTCACGTGGGTATGAAATAAATAAATAAATTGCATCACGACGTTTCGGGCGCAACACAAGTGTCCGTCATCAAGGTGGGACAACCACTTCAAGAAACAATTGCTGAAGTAAGCAAGAGAGCTGCTGTAACATGAGGTTATATCGATGAGAGAGGGGGTGAGTATGGAACCCACCTGTAGTTTTGGGTCACGGCTTCCTTGGCCTCGCAGCGGCCTCTCCTAACGGGAAGTTTGACTATACTTCACCATATCTGTGGGACCTCTTTGCCGGTATCAAAATGATGATTAAATAAGAATAGGTTTTATCCTTTCTGGCAATAAAACAGGAGGTGTCAAGGTGCTCAAACACCAAACGGATTCCTTGTCGCAAGGCATCAGGTCCGCATTAACCACACGTACTTGTGGCAAAACATGCAAACAAGCATACGTTGATAATTCTATGCATTGCCTACACCAGAGACAGCTGCCTTCTTTATGGCCTAGTCTCACCACCAATGTCAGAGCAGAGAACGCCAAAACGCGACCAGTACAAAGACCATGCACGTTCGGCTTGAGCATGTTTTGCCACATAGGTATGTGTGGATAATGCAGACATGACGCCTTAACCTTTTTTATTGCCAGAAAGGGTAAAACCTATTAATATTTTTCATTATACTTCACCATGACGGTCAGCACAGGTTCGTGCAAAGAGAGGGACAGGGCGGGTCCCTCCTAGGAGGAATCGGTTCACGTGGCGCTCTCCACCGACGATTTGCTCTGACCAGGAATAGAACTGGGGCCGGTGCTTTTTTTCTCGGAGCGCAGGGTTCGCCCGCTGTCTTCGGTAACAATGCGAAGTATTTGCACAGCAGAAACCGATCGAGTCGGAAGGTGACGTTTTTTTGAAACGAGCGAAAGTGCCTTGTGATGGCTGAGACACATGGGCAGGATGGGGGCAGGGGGGGCAGGTTACCAGGGACCTGCGTTTGCCTGGCTCCACCCCCCAGAGGATTGGTGTCTATGGAAGACGACCCAAAGGCACCGAATCAGAATATTTATTCATACTGGGGGAATCCGATGAGCTATTAAGCCAATTTTCACGGATGTCCAGTCAACCTTGTGGCGATGAGACCTCAGAGTGATCCTTGAGGAATAACCTCACCGTGTTGGCAACGAGAAGTCCTCTGAAGCCCGCTGCGAGTGGGCGTATTCAGGGTGCGGGAGCGAGAGCAGTGTGGTTCTTCTCGCGGTTGACATTACGGCACCTGCAGAAGGGACGGGTGGTGGGGAGGGGGGAGGGTAGCGAGGTGTGGCGTAATTCACGGCAGTGCCGTGAAATCGGCACATGGGCGGCGTCCCTTTATTCGAATCGGAATATTTGTTTATAGTCGAGGAATCCGACGAGCTTACGAAGCTTTTTTTTCTTTTTACAGATGTCCAGTGCGAAGCGGCGTGAGAGGAAACTTTAGTAGCCGATGAGAGGAAACTTTCGTCGCTGGTGCTAAATATCTGAGTGGGTGTTTACATCACAGGGTCGCCGGTGTTTACTAAAGCCGTATAACAAGATGACAGGGAACATAATGATGATGATGATGGCCTTTGCAACGCTTTCCAACTAAGGTTGAAAGCGGCAACACGTTGTCCTTGTCCGTCCAGCCATCTCTCCGCCCGTCTAACATGGGGTCAACGATAACGATCGTGAAGATGAGGCCTAAACGAAATGCAACGTTGAGGCTAAAGTTGCGTGGCTGCTGCCGACTTTTGCCCTACGGAAAAGTGGCCGCATTGGTAATCGGCGTTTTTCCCAAAACGAACCGGGGGGGGGGGGGGGCGGTTAAGCCTCTTCGGGCCACGGCGGTGACGTCACGCTCAAATGCGATGCCACCTCGTTTACTCGTCTTAGAAACGCAACGTTGTGAACGCAAATGAAGCATCTTCTTGGTTCTTTCGGTAAAGTCACGTAGAAGGGAAGTAATAAAATAATAAAAATAAAACATAATAAAATAATTCTCACGACGTTTCGGCCACAACGCAAGCAGCCGTCGTGAGAATTATTTTATTATGTTTTATTTGTATTATTTTATTACTTCCCTTCTACGTGACTTTACCGAAAGAACCAAGAAGATGAATCCCTGCAGTCACGAACGCTTTACATCGAAAAGCAAATGAAGCACTTCCGAGGGCAAAACGCGAGGGGCGTTGAGAGAGTCCACGCGCTTGTGCACGATTTTTCATCCTTGTTTTAAAAGATTGCCTAATTCTAGATTTGAAGCTTTCGTGACTGCAAGGATTCATATTCTTAGGTTTTTTTTCGGTAAAGTCACGTAGGTAAAAAAAATTAAAATTAAAATTAATAAAAGTGACTTTACCGAAAAAACCTAAGAATAGGAGATTGCCAGTTCGAGCGGATGGCTTGGCTAACCGGTGTTGCTGTGTTGTGTGTGTGTGCCCTTGTGCGGTGTGTGTGTCGGTGGCGATGGCGGTGGTGTTATCCGTGTGTGTGTGTGTTGTGGTGGTGGTGTTGTGGTGGTTGCTGTTACGGTGGCGGTGGACTGCCCTGGCTGCGTAGACCATCACGTCGGCCATGAGCACGCTCACGCCGCCCGTGTCCATCGGCAACCCGGCCAATCAGAAGAGCCTGGACTTCATGCTCAACACGGTGACGCGTATGGAGTACGAGATCACGCCGGTGAGAGTGCTCAACCACGTGCAACCGCACCACGCAAACCACCAACACAGCAGACCGGACACGATCGTGCAGCCACCGCATGCGAAACAACAACACGCGCAACCCCACGCACACGGCCAACACGGTGATGTCGCCACCGTGCTTGGGCCAGGCTAGGTGCACTTTGAGGCCATGCGAAGTGGCAGGAGGTCGCAGGACGGACGCCAAGTGTTGTGGTTTAACAGACTTGGACGACTGGCAGATGCGCACCGCCTTGTGCGCTTCTCCACTGTTGCCATCTTGCTGTGTTTTTGGCCGCCCGGCGCTCTGCTCATTGCTCGTTGTACGAGCCCCGCTCACCACTACACACCGCCACACACCGCCACACTTGAATCTGTGTTCTTCATTTGCAAGGCCCTTGGGCCACTGGCCAGACCCTGGTGGGCGTTAGTGCGGCCCGCCCGACAAATGTGAAAGCACCCACCCATCATCGTGCTGCTGTCAAACCCCAATGGTTTCATGTGTGGTGGCCCTCACATTGATGTTGTCATTTTGGTGAAAGTGCCCCCCCTCCGCCCCTCACCCCATCTGAAAATTAGTGAAGAACACTGGGCTATAAGCCTCCTGCATGGGAGACACACGCTGACCTGACGAGACGATGTTTTGTATCCAGGCGGGGGGTGGAAGGCTTTGAGCGGCATTGCGTGTATATATAAGAATTCGGTTTTGCAGCTCAGGGATTGGTGGGTGGGTGGGGCGGTGGTGTGATGGTGATGGTGGTGGTGATGGTGGTGGTAACGGTGGAGGTGTGGCTGGGGCCGTTTTGCGTTGCCGAACCGCTGCTGATGGTTGGTGTTGGCCGGCTCGGCGTGGGTTGGTGGCGTAACGTCGCGTCGATTTGCAGGTGAACACCGATTCTCGGAGGCCCGCGGTAACCTGCGCTGAATCGCTCGCGAAAGGAATCTGTGGAGTTTTTTTCTTCTATACGTTTGTCTATTCGAACGTGATGCACCTAATGGGTCCGCGTGCTCTCCCGACAACTGGATTGCGTGCAGCTGAATCGCTTGCGTCTCTCCTGTCGGTCGCAAGCAGTCGAGCAACCGGTGGCTGGCAGTAGTCGACGGGCTGCTCGGCGATTTGTAGCTTCGTAGCTCGTCACGTGCTTGATTGTGAACGCGCAATTGGTCGTTACAGTCCTGACGTGTGGGGGCGGGGGAGGGTGGGGCTAACCGGGTAAGGGGCGGGGCTCTTCTGTGGAGGGGTTTGGCCAGATTTCCATAAACGCGCAGCTTCACGCTCAGATGTGGACAAAGCCGGTGGCAGGCGATGCGTCTAAGTTTGCACGATTTCGAAAGCGATTTGGTTCCCGCAACTGATCAGCCCGGGAGTCCCACATCATTTCCTGCTCAAATGAGCATTGAGGCATTACGGTGGAAAATCCACATTCCTATGACGGTGGGGGCGAGTCTATCCACGGGACAACCAATATTGACTTCCCCACAGAGTGGTACTGATTTTATCCACCCAGGAAGGGATGATGGGCTTAGTTAACACCCCACCCCCCCAACCGTGATTTGAACTCGCAAGCTTCTGACTGCGAGTCGCTCGCTCTACAAGCTGAGTATCCTGGCTGGAGGAGGACTGTGAACGCTTTCATCATCCAAATTGTAAAAATATAAATCTTTGTTATCAAGAATGGAATCCCGCGATGCTTGACTGCCGGCGACTTGAATCTTTGGGGTCTAGGCGGGGAAGATGGCGAACCGTGGATACGACCTTCTTCCTTACGCGGTGGTCGCTTTAGACTTTCGTTGTTGATGATGAGTTGCCGATGAGTCCTCTGCGTTTTGACTGCCCGCGTCTGGTTGGCGTGCGTCGTAATACAGGCGTTATAACCAGCGCGTTCGTGGTAGATTTACAAAAATATTTGCACGCGTCTCGATTACGTGTTTACCGTGAAAGTGTCAATTGACAAGACTCTCCTATTGAGGGGGGGGGGGGCGGGGGGGCACTGTCACTCTTGCGATCAAGAGATAGAGATTATCCAGGTGAAATATGTTCAGAAAAACAAAGAAAAAAATTCAGGTTTTCGAGTCGCGATCGCAATTAGAAATGTAAGTTGATGGCTTCCAGAGATGAGTGTGTGGCACCTTGCAAAATAAGTGGGCAGACGCCGTGCGGTCGGGGGTCGCGTTAATGTCATCGCGTTTCAACGCCGTCGATGATTACATGAGCCAAACAACTTCGGCGAAGTCGGCGGCATGTTTTTGGAACAAACCTGCACCCCAACGCTCGTGTAAAAACGAGTGGAGCGGTGGCGCCGTGGTTATCTCGCTGCGCTATGAACCCTGACCCACCAGAGTTCAATTCAAACCGCCCCCGCCCTCCTCCCACCCTCGCGCCCTTCACCGACCCACACTGTAACAAAGCGTGATGAAGTATGGTCAAACGAGTCCCGTGCTCGGCAAGTTGTGGGTAAAGCCTTCGTGCAGCAGTGGACTGACAGAGGAGGGGCCGTGCGTGTTGATTGCATTGATGTTTGTACGCAGTAAGTTGACCGTGCAAGTTCTGAGCGTTTTGAAGCATCAACTACAATTCACACACACTGGTTTGACGTGAAACCCGTTGCGCGATTATCGCAACCGAACATCGGTTCCCCATAATAAACTATTACCGCGGAAAAATTCGATCAACATCCCTCAATGCACGGCTCTCCGATACCGCGTGTCGTTCCGGGCACAATGGTCCGACGTTTCGCTGAACGTTGGCGGGAGCTCCCTCTCGGGGGTTGCTGAAAGAAGCTCCGTACGATTCGAAAACACATCGACGAGCTTTACAGCACAACTGCGAACACCTAAGTGAGCAAACAATAACTGTAATGGCAATACCACCACCACCACCTGGCTGGAAGAGACCGTGGATGTTAACGCCCTCGCCTGGTATGCAGGAGGTGTCGTGGGTTTGATTCTGACCTTGACGCCTGTGTATTTGTAGTTTGCGTCTCTCTCTCTCTCTCTCCCTGTGGTCGAGTAAGATTTTTTTCCGGGTCCTCCGGTTTTTCCCCTCCACATTTAAAATCAACGTCACGCGTTCATGGATTATTTGGCTGCTGTGAATGTCCACGTGATGACGAGCTATCATTTGTGGCCAGGTAGTTTAGTTTAATATAAAAAAAAACGCTTTTTAAGTTTAGTTTTAGAGCAGTTTGCTCAACACGGTGACTGCCCGGCACTTGGCGCGGTGCCGTGGCTTCTTGCGGTGTTTCGCGGTCCGAATCTGGCGAGCCGCCCTGGTTGTTAACGGCTGGCATATCACCCGTTGGACGCTACTACTTTCTACTACTACAGTAATCCCTCGCCACTTCGCGGTTCAAGTTTCGCGGCCTCAGTGCATCGCGGATTTTTCGAACTGATTTAAAGGCCTCATTATACCTGTGCAGTAACACCATCATCATCATTCATCATCACATTCATCGAACTGCACAGGTCTGTCATCGTCGTCATTGTCATCGTCGTCGTCGTCATTACTGGAGTCAAGTCTCAAGATACTACTGTCATTGGTGAGTGTAGAACACCATAATACGTATCGTATGAGAGAGAGAGTGAATGTATAATATTAAGGTTTTATAATTAAATAGATTTAAGTAAAATATATATATAAAGTATAAATATACATATTTTAAACATTCTGGTACCCACACACACATATACGGAAATTCCTAGGGGGCCAATCCTACTTCGCGGATTTTCACCTATCGCGAGGGGTTCCGGTCCCCATTAACCGCGATAAACGAGGGATCACTGTACTGGTACGCACCGTCCGCTTAAACGGTGGACGTTACGTATCCCCCGTGAAGCCATTCCTAAAGAGCGCGCCGTTGGAACACGACACCGTAATTCACTCTAACTTGGATCACGCAGCAATAGCAGCAGCAGCAGCAGCAATTATCACCCTCTACAGCAAAACTAACGCAGCCTGTGTCTGTGAGACACAGGCGGTGGTAGCAGCAGCAGCAGCAGCCGATGTGATTGCGCTGCGCTGTGTGCGAGTGGCGCGAACACCAACTGTACCAACTTAGAAATTGTGAAAGCGATTTACGCTTTGGTCCCTTCGCGCTTTGTCCTTTGCTATATTTCGCCAAAATGTTACGAGGGTGTGCGCCATCCGCTCCACCGCCCAACTCGTCGTCGCACCTCCTCTCTTGCTCTCTCCTCTCTCTCCATCCCCACCGCCTCTCTATGCCGGTACCTCCCTCCCTCGCTCGCCCCCCCCCCCCCCCCACTGGCCCCGCTCCTACCTCGTGTTCTTTGCGTCGCACGCTCGTGACGCCGCGTGTTTTTTCGCTTCGAGTGGCGGCTTGTTTTGAAAAGCCGCGTTTGCATTATTTGCCCCCGGTAAGGGGGTGGTGGTGGGGGTTGGACGTTGTGATCTTTCTACCGCGGCAATTCACAAACTCCCTTCCCCGGGGATAAATTACACTGAGAAAACCGATCCGGCTTTAGCGATTAAACGCCACCCCCCCCCACCACCACCACCGCACCTGCAGCCGCCGTCGTCGGCGCCACCACCTCCGCAGCCGCGGCTGCTAACACCGCCGCCAAAACTCTCGACGCACGGCGGGCACACTGGTGCCGCCCCGTCTAACTGCAGCACCGTCGCCGTGGCACTAGCAGACGAGCCAGTGCTGCCGGCTTCTCGCCATGGTGACGTCAACGGATTCATTCGGTGGTGATTCGCTCTATTTTAAAGTGAAATTTCTAGCAGGGCCCCGTGCTGAATAGTGCGGCGTCTCCCAACTATTAGTCGCTTTTAGCGTTTCTACCTGTGTGCCATGAAGAGGGGGGCCACACCCAGTTTTTATTAAATTTTTAGTTTCCCCCCTCTGTAGGGGGCAGCGTTATTGACGCAGGCGTTGAGTCGGTAGTCGATGCTGCGGCGTAATTCTTTGTGTGTGGTGTGGCATAAATGTTACTGTGGCGTGTCATGGATTAGCGTCCTGTGAGTGTGTGTGTGTGTTACGCAGTGCTGTTTATACGTCTGTCTGTAACGCTGTGTTTGTGTGTGTGTGGTGTATCATAGTTGTGGGGAGTGGTAGTTTAGCAGATGACACACTGCGCTACGAACCCAGCAACCCGAGTTTGATTCCCACTCATGGCCAACATCTTTGGCAATTATCTGAACTGGGTCCTGGGCCTCCTCTCCTAGGTTCACTCAGTCTCAAATCAGTACCTGGTGTGGTGTGTGAACATCTACACGAGACGGTAGCGAACAGCACTTGCCCCCAACAGTCTGCTCAGGCTGTCCGGAGGATCTTTGTTTTGTCTTTGGTGTATCATAGTACATTGTTGTTGTGTCACGGTGTAGGGTTTGTCCCGGCGCACTACGTAGTGATGTGTTTACCGTGGTGCTGTGCCGTGTGAGTGTGCGATGAACAACCCTGGTGTTTTACACTGGTGATCACACCGCCAACATTGTCAGAGCAGTGACCATGGAATCGTTGTTGCTCCGCTCCGGCCAAACATTCCCCCCCCCAGCTCGCGCCCGTGCGTGTGTGTGTGTGTACGTGCGTGCGCTCGCGTGTGCTCGTTCGTGCACCTCACGCCTCGAGGGGGTCCGACGGGACGGAACTGCCGGGAGATATGGGCGGTGGAGGGAGGGGGGAATGGGGGTGGTTGATGAAAGAAAGTGCTCCGAGGAAGGTGCGTGCTAATTTGCTCTCGGGTTCCTCTTGGCCTCCCACCGGTCTGCGAGCCGCCACCCCACCGCCCACCGTAGCTCGCAGCCCCCCGCAGCCCGCCGGCCTGCCCGGGCAGGTTTAGCTGCGTAAGCATGGCCCTGTTGCCCCAAGGTAAACACGGCCACAGGGACGGGCCCCTCCCCTGTCTCTCTCGTCACTCCGCCGCCAGAGCCGCCGTCGTTACCGCTGCGGGGCCGCTCGCTGTGGTGACGGTCGGTCGTCACGGCCGGGGCCGTGGCGGCGGCCGCAGGCTTTGTTGGCAAATTGCGGTGGAGCGTTTTCCAGCTCGGGCTGGACCGCCCGCCTAGGATGTCGCGTGTCTCCCTTCCCGCTCCCCGCGTGCGACTGTTTGCGTGCGCTTGTCCTGAGTGTGCCGTGCGCCGGCCAGCCGGCACCACCGCGTGTCTTGCTTGCGTTGCGAAGTCTGCGTCGGGAGACGGAGAGAGAGAGAGAGAGGCGGGGTGCGCGCGCACCCGGGCGACTGGTTTTACTTGCGTTCGACCCGCTCAGGTGCGGCCCCAGTGCGGCCCCAGCCCGGCCGCACCTGAGCGGGCTAATCAGGCCCCCGGGGAGAGACGCGGAGACACGCGCTTTGTGCCCGTGCCGGCGGATGTCGCGCACCGCTCTTTAGTAAATTGGTCATCGGAGACTTGATTGGGGGGCGGCGGAGGTGGCGTGCGAGATGAGCGGAGGCGCGGCGCGGTGCGGCTTAGCCCTCTTGGCGGGAGAGTTCTTCCTTCCCGGCGCTGAATATTAGATAAGTTGGCTCGACGGCCGCTGGGCACGCGCCGCTTGCGCCCCGCGCACAAACCAAATCGGCGAGAGGGTTCTCCCCAACTGCCCAACGCAACCACTCGCAAACTAAACACCCCCCCCACCCCGTGAGGCGCTCAAGCGAAGGGATTGGATTGGGTGCGAGTGGTCAACGTCTGTTGACGTACACAACGGCCGCGGCGTTTCAAAATCTAATTTGTTGGCAGGATATGGAAGGTGGCGGCGGCGGTGGCAGCAGCAAGATGCGGATTTCCGCGCTCAGGTCCCCTGGCTGCCGCGGATCCGGCCGTCGTAGGTTCCAGCCCCAGCAGCCGGGGGGCAGAGGGTCGTAGCACGACGCCACGCGGCAGAAGAGCGACGCGCGACGCACCGGTAGCGCCGTGCCTCAGCAGTGCACCGCCCAGAGTGACGAGCGCTTTGAGAGAGGCCGTTGTTGCTCACCTCCTGAGCCGGCGGCGGGATTTCCACACGCTCGTGGCGTGCGCGAGTCGACAGGACAAAAAACCCACTCGTTGAATTCCCCAACCAAGTGGTACTTATTTTATCGACCCCCTCTTCGCCCCGTCCAGAGGGGATGATGGGCAGAGTCAACCCGACCCCGTCGACAACCAGGGGTTTGAACTCGCGACCTTCCGATTGCGAGCCGCTCGCTCTGCCCCGCCGAGCAAACGCTGCCTGTTGGAGTAGCAGCCGCGTTTACGAAGTCAGCAGGTGAACTGCAGGCCCCCCCCCCCCACCCCCCCGCTGAGACCCACGAAGCAGCAGCACCGGGCCTCTGTCGCAAGGGCTCCGTGAAAATAATTTGCGCTTGTGTTGCGCCCGAAACGTCGTGATTAAAGTTATTTTATTTTTCATACCCACGTGACTTTACCGAAAGAACCAACGAGTATGGATCAATGCAGTCACGGAAACTTCAAATTTAGGTTAATATACAGAACAAACCTTGATCAGAATGAAAATGCGCACAGGTGTATGACGTAAGGAGGTGCATTAATTACGCTTACAATGTGATATGTACACGCGCAGGAGGGCGTGGGTTCTATCTTGACCCTGATGCCTGCTGTATGTTTGGAATTTGCATGTTTCTCTCTCATCATCATCATCACAGTGCCTCGGAGATGTTAACTACCTCGCTTGGTATACAGGAGGTCGTGATGGGTTCGATCCCGACCCTTGATGCCTGCTTCCGATTGCGAGCCGCCACGGCACAGCACGGCAAACCCATTCGACGCCATGCCGTGGCTGCAACACGATGCACGTGACCACGACGTCACGAGCATCGCGCCATACGACAACACAGTAGAGGCATTGCGACGTACCGCAGCGCACGCAGAACGCCGCGCAATAACCCGCATCACACCACAGCACATTCATATTCTTAGGTTTTTTCGGTAAAGTCACGTAGGTAAAAAATTTAAATTAATGAAAGTAAAATAAAAATAAAATAAAAATCACGACGTTTCGGAGGCAACACAAGCTTCCGTCTTCAGGTGGAACCTACGTGACTTTACCGAAAAAACCTAAGAATATGAATCCTTGCAGTCACGAAAGCTTCAAATCTAGAATTAACACCACAGCACACCACAGCACAGCGCACAAACCACAGCACAGCGCACACAATATCCCACGGGACAACACGGTACACACAGCACACCACACTATGCCACAGCATACACAACACACTAATACACTGCACCACGACAGACAGACAGACACCATCCCCGAACTCTTGACGCACAGCGGCCCACGCCGCGCCACGCTAGGCGAGCCCTGGGCCTGCGCACGTTGAGCTCCTCTGGAGAGGTGATCGAAGGGCAGCTGGCGGGAACCTACCTTTTAAATATTTACTCTTTACCGAAACAAAGACCCTATTTTGGGCCGCCTCATGTTTACGCCACGGAGGTTTTGTTGTTGTTGTGGCCCCGTTTATTCGTCCGTGTTGTTCGTCGACACCACGGCCGCGACGAAAGCCCGCGCCTTGTCGGATTGGCGGCCGCGGCAGCCTAACAGAGCCCCCAGGGCTCCCCCCCCCCCCCCGCCGGGGCCAGGGACTAGGGGGAGGCTAACTAGCACCACTAAACCCGCTTGGGGTGCCCCGGTCGTGCCGTGTGGTTTCTCCGAGCGGAGCGTCTTACCGCGCGTTGTTCGTCGCGACGTCCCGACGTTCCTTCTCTCCCAGAGGTCGCAAATGGGTTTTGATTCCTTACTCGTACGCGGCCGCACCAGGGTCGACAACGGGTACGGGTATCGGGTACCCGATTGCGACCTCTGGGATGAAGCCATGTTGCAGGCGCGGGTGGGTTGATTTTAGGAACTTGAATTGTGAGAAGAGACAAGACGTTGGGAAACGAGTGACAAACGGTGACTCACCAGTGACTCACGGTCTACCCGTACCCGTACCCGGCCGCACCAGGGTCGCAAACGGGTACCCGTACCCGTACCCGGCCGGGTAGGGGTAGCCGGGTATCGGGTAGGGTACGGGTATCGGGTACCCGGTTGCGACCTCTGTTCTCTGCACGTGCTGGTAGCTCCGTCCTGGGAAAGTGAATTCGGTCTCCCCCAGCAGCGGGCGGAGCGAAATGCGTCGAAATGTCGTGTGACGGGGCGACGCGCGGTACAATCCGAATAACGGGTCGTCTCTGGTAGCAGCAGCCTTGCAGCAGCCTTGCAGCAGCACCACGGCCGTAAAGCGCTACACCAGTGGTATGAACACACGCATGTTGAACTTCTTTCGCACCCTACGTAGCCAACCGTGCTAACCGGAGGTGGCAGGGTACGGCCGTTGCTAAATTCGATTGCCGATTCCGTGACTTTGGGAATCGATAACGGTTTCTGTAAATTATTATCAAAAAGGAGCGTCGTCTGGGCTGCGATGCGATTTATTCAAGCCACTCGATTACTTCACCGGTTATCGGTTAGGTTATTCAACCGATCGCAAAAACACGACATTGTAAAAAAAAATCGCTGCTCGATGGGAGGTGACGTGGGCATGGTGCTTTGTGACGTCATGGGTACCTTCATCCGCGTGGCGCTAGGCTAGGCCTATTGTAGGGCTTTGTTGTGGGGGGGTGTGATGGGGGGGGCTTCTGCTTTCGGGAGGGGCGACGTGGGGGGCGGTTGCTCCGTTTTTAAAGGGGTCCCGCGTAATTGACCACGGGAGGAAGTGGTCGATCACTGTGTTTTTTTTATTCAGTGAATCGAGCCAATCGTCCCCTCTCTTGACGAACACCCTACCGAGCAATCCGGGGCTTCGTGTGTGTGTCCCTCCCCACCCCTCGCCCCCCCCCACCATGGAACTTTGGTAACTCCGTCAACAAAATTAGTGGCGGCCAGACAAAGTGTTTATTTATAATGCAGGTTTTTTTTTGGGTTAGATCGCATAGATATCAATGTGTCGTTAAACCCGCCACCACCCGACACAGCCAATTGGTAAGGTTTGTCTCCGATTGTAAATGTTGTAGGTTTGCTTTCCAACACCGGTTAGTGCCGTACTTGTAACGAATTGGCACGTTCTGTTTACGTGACAAACCTTACCAGTTGGCTGTGTCGGGTGGTGGCGGGTTCAACGACACACATTGATATTTACGCGATCTAACCCAAAAAAAAATCTTTATTATGGATGATATTGGTCGTGTTAAACCAAAGTGTTTATTTAGTTTATTTCCTGCCCGCGGCACGACGGCCCGGCGAACGAAAACCGCCGCCGGCGAGTCGATGGCGGCGGCCACGGCCCGTTGCCGCCACGGTCGCCGGCGCCGGCGTGGACGCCAACGAGAGGAGTCGTCCGAGTGAAGGCGCAGACCCAGATAATTTGGTAGTCTTATCATGGACTGCAGTTCCGATGGGGAAGACCAAACATGGTAATTGGCAGTGTGTAAAAAGTAAAAAAAACACATTCCTGCTGCGGAGGGAGCTGGTAGGAACGTTGGGTTGCTCGGTCAATGGCCTGCAGGGTCAACGGCCAGGGCGTGGTGTATTCCGCAAATAGGCCCGACTGTGAGGGCGGGCACAAGCCGGCGTGAGTAGGTTAAACGTTGAGTTTTATAAGGGCACCACGGGGTGACCAGCCCCTCCCCACCCAGCCCCACCCCTCCCACCCCCCACCCAGCCCCACCCCACCCTCCCCACTCAGCCCCTCCCCACCCTCCCTACCCAGCCCCTCCCCACCCAGCCCCTCCCCACCCTCTCCCCACCCAGCCCCTTCCCACCCTCCCCACCCAGCCCCACCCCTCCCATTTATGGATGCACGACGGACGGACACAATAATCCCCTGTGGGCTGGTGGAACCAGGAGGTTCTTAACAGTAAAAAGTTTACTAAACGACTTCGCCGATTGGCTGACGTGATAATATTGGGGGGGGTGGGGGGCGTTGGGGGAGGAGGAAGAAATGGTTTGCCCCCCCTCCCTCACCCACGTTTCAACAAGTTAAGAGCGTTTGGCTCAACTCTTATACTGCACCAGGCACGACGGGGACCCAGGAGGGGAACGACTTCGTGAAATCGGCAGACTCGGACGCACTCCACCAAGTCTGCATTCTAAAATAGAACCCGCCGAGCGAACAAACACTGCCGTGCCTCCGCTTCTGCTGCCACCGCCGCCACGACTGCGTGGTTGTGTAGATGGGGCGGGAACACTGCGGATGGGAAGCGTTTAAGGGTGGCGGTGGTTGCGGTGGTTGCGGTGGTTGCGATGGTTGCGGTGGTTGTGTGGCGAGCCCCCCGGTGAGTGACGGTTGCGGTTTGTTTGGCTTGCCCGGTGCGTGAGGCCTGATCCACATGTGTTTGCTTGGTCTAAAAATAGACTGCGGGAGTTTGCTGTCTTGTTGGCGGCCGTGTTTGTGTGGTAATTTTAGAGCAGATTTTAAATGGCCGGGGCTTCTGTCAACCCGCCCGATGATTGCACACATTCGTGCTTGCAAGTATCCCCCCCCTGTACAGTACAAAGACAAAGATCTCCAGTCTAGCCTTACAACGGGCTGTTGGGGCAAGTGCTTTTAGCGGTGCCTCTGTGAAAGCCAGCAACGGCGCACACCAGGAGGTGGTGGTCAGAGGTCGCAACCGGGTACCCGATACCCGTACCCTACCCAATACCCGTCTACCCGTACCCGGCCGGGTACGGGTACCTGTTTGCGACCCTGGTGCGGCCAGGTACGGGTAGACCGTGAGTCACTGGTGAGTAACCGTTTGTCACTCATTTCCCAACGTCTTGTCTCTTCTCACAATTCAAGTTCCTAGAATCAACTCGCCCACGCCTGCAACATGGCTTCATCCCAGAGGTCGCAATCGGGTACCCGATACCCGTACCCGGCCGGGTACGGGTAGGGTACGGGTACGGCTGGGTTACGGGTACCCGTTTGCGACCCTGGTGCGGCCGGGTACGGGTACGGGTAAGGAATCAAAACCCGTTTGCGACCTCTGGTGGTGGTGTGGCCGCCACCACGCCCAGCCACCTTTGTCTCCCCAGCGCCAACGGTTGCGCATCGGAGCAGGGTGCTCCGTGTAAGGCTGTGTGGACCTTCAGGAGAGCCCAGGACTGGCTTGTAAAGTCTCAACTGATGATAGCCATTTCGCTCCTCCAATTAGCACGGTTGGCGACGTACCGTGCGAAAGAAGTTCAACACGCGTACATCCGTGGCTGGGAATCGAATCGGTCCCCCCCCAGGGTTTGTAGCACTACCGCTCCTTATATGATACAGTATCACAATCTCTATGGGAGTATTTATCCTGGAAAAATCCGATCTTTTACCGACGTCCAATAATAATGATGGCGATGAACGTAATGCAAATGATTTGTTTGGGAAATTTTAGACTTGAAGCTTTCGTGACTGCAAGGATTCATGCTCTTAGTTTTTTCGGTAAAGTCACGTAGGTAAAAAATGAAATAAAAATTAATAAAAATAAAATAATAAAAATCACGACGTTTGATGCAGCAAATCTGGCTGTGACGGTCCCACCTGATGACGGAGACTTGTGTTGCCTCCGAAACGTCGTGATTTTTTATTATTTTATTTTTTATTAATTTTAATTTAATTTTTTGCCTACGTGACTTTACCGAAAAAACTAAGAGTATTGTTTGGGGAAAGCCCATGGTGGGTCTCAAGACTCCTTTTGAGGAGGGGGCTGCTGCCACGTTGGGGGATGTTTGGCCAATTTCAGTAACGCGAGTTTGGGGCTTCTTGTGCGTGCACTCGACACTTGCTGCTCACTGGCCGCACCTTGCTGTATTGCACTATCGCTCCCCATATAGACACGGACACACGCGTGCACGCGCACACACACATACAAACACAAAGGTCCCCCATATAGCCGACTGTTGGGGAAAGTGCCGTTAGCGAGTAGCACCTATGAAGGCCGGCACGGCACACGAGGGGGTGTGGCGAGCACCACGCCCGGCCACCTTTGTCTCCCCAGTGGCGATGTTTTACGCACTGCACGAGGTACTCATTTGAGGCTGAGTAGACCTTGGGGGAGGCCCAGGACCAGTTCAGTTAATCGTCACTGGTGTTGGGCGTGAACAGGAATCGAACTTGGGTCACAGCGCACTAACTACTACCAACTCCCCCATCACACACACACACATCAACAGAGACACACACGTACACAGAGAAACAAAGTCAGTTCATCCGAGTACATCTGATAATGCGGTATTTTATGAGCATTTGCACCTTATCATGCGGGACAGATTACTTCTAACCGAATCGCAGTCCTAATTGCTTCGCATGCTATGCCCAAGTGAAAAGCCACTTCATGATTACGCTCACGATTACCCGACACCTTTAAGCGCGTCCGAAATGTACGTTGGACATCCTGCGACTGGCCGCCCACCCCCCTACCCCCCATAAAACCTGGAATGTCAGGGTCAAGGTGCACTCGCATGTGCAAAAGAGGATCACCAACAGCAAAGACAAAGGCCCCCCGTATACCCTTTAACGGACCGTTGGGGCAAGTGCTGTTCGGGAGCACCTACAAAAAAAGCCGGCGAGGCACGTGGGGGGGGGGGGGTGACCAGCACCACGCCCGGCTGCCTTTGTCGTCTCCAACGTGACGATGTTCCCCACGTCGCACCAGGTACTCGTTTAGCCGTTTAGCACCGAGTCGACCTAGGGGGAGGGGGGGGCTCCTGTGACAGGTTCGGGCAAGTCATCGCCCGCGTTGGGCGCGAGTGGGGATTGAACTCGGGTCGCCGGCGTCTTAGCGCAGGGCGCCAACCGCTGCACGGACACGCGGGAGGGACGCCGGGATTGCCCTCCTGAAGGAGGCTCCCGGTGCGATTCAGCTCAAGTTGATTTTGTTCAACCAGGTGCGAACTTGGAGAGACCAGGACCAGAGTCTCCTTTGCAACAGTGGCCTCTGGGGGCGTTAGTCTGCCAGTAAGGGGGGGGGGGGATGGGGGCGATGATTGCTGTTTAGTGGAATCC